>NC_140592.1:733988337-734461495 GCF_964204655.1 Triturus cristatus
GGGAAGAGATCTCAATATCAGGAAGGGGGTGAGAGACAAGAGAGCTGAAGCGCTGAGCTAGAGGTAGTTGGAGACCTCTGACATACGTCAGACTTAGAGATCCTAGAGAAACAGAGACCATAGACATCAAAGACACAAGGTTGACCATAAGGCACAGTGTCGAGCGAGAGGTCAGATTCACAGAATGAGAGAAAAAGACACATAGGGTGTTGATAGTGAGCAAAGGATATGCTTCAAAACACAAGTGTGCGATCAGGACACTGGTTACAGAGAGACAGATAGAGACATTCAGTGAGTATTCAGAGAGGGAAGTCAGAAGCACATAGGTGAAAAGAAGAGATACAGGGCCAGATGTACGAGGATTGCATTTTGCAACTCTCAAATTGCGTCGCTTTGCGACTCACAATTTGCGAGTTGCAAAATGCAATGTACAACAGCGTCTCAGACACTGTTTGCGATTCCCAATGGGGTCACAAATTGCATGCTTCATCAATATTCATGAGGCAAGCGCAATTTGCAACCCCATTGGGAATGGCTAGCACTCCCAGGGATTCTAAATAAAGCAGGTCTCTTTTTTAAATGCAGCCCGTTTTCCTTAAAGGAAAACGGGATGCATTTAAAAAACAAAAATAAAACTTTTAAGTTTCATTTTTTAAGGACAGGCAGTGGTCCCTGCCTGCTCTACAAAAATATTCACGCACACACTCACAAAGGGGAAGCGCTTGTGAGTGGTTTACCGCCTACTTGAAGTAGGTGGTAAACTGAGTGTTTTGGAACCGCTATTAGGAAGGGGCGCCCCTTTTTAATAGGGATATTCACAAATGCTATTTTGCGAGTCATTGACCAGCAAAATAGCATTTGTACATGCCTGGAACCTTTTTTGCGGTCTCCCGTTTGTGGCCTCAAAAAAGGGTTGTACATCTGGCCCACAGAGAGCAACTAAAAACGGACCAGATATCTCAGAAGAACCAATGGAGGCCCCAGACATGTATAAACGAGAAGGAGAAGGCTTAACGATATAAGGCACATGCATCAAAGGAAAAACCGGTCGCAAACGGGCAGATTCTCAGAATCTGCCCCTTTGCGACCGGTATTTTTGCATTTGTGATGCATCATCCTAAATGCAAAAATCGCAATTTAAGGAATCTCTAAATTGCGATTACTTAAATTGCGATTGCATTTAAGGAATCCCAAATTGAGATTCCTTAAATGCAATGCATTAAAGTAAAAAAATTAGCGAATTCGCTAATAGGGGGAGCAAATTACCATGAAGTTGAACTTCATGGTAATTTGCAAAAACTTTGAAAAATGCACTTTTGTGCATTTTTCAAAGTTTCATGTTGGGAACACACATGCCCTTAGGGCATGTGTGTGTGCAACATATGTGCACAGATCAATTTCAGGGGTGCAATAGGGTGTCATTTTGACACCCTTGCACCCTTGAAATTGCATGAGCAATTTGCGAGTACCTACTAGTACTCGCAAATTGCTCATGCAATCTCCTATTCATTCCTATGGGCCTGGAGGCCCATAGGAATGAATGGGACGGCATTCCTTAATTGCGACTCGCAATTTGCGACTCGCAATTAAGGAATGTGTAGTAATCGCTATTTTTTTAGCGATTCCTACATGCATAGGCTTTTGCGATTCCTTAATTGCAATTCCTTAATAATCGCAATTAAGGAATCGCAAAAGCCTACGTTGATGCATGTGCCAGATAGAGGTGAGAATTATCAGAGAGGCAAAATGATCAAGGGGACATAGAGGCCTCAATGGTGGGCTTGTGTGCGTCTGACAGGGAAAGATACCAAAATGCATCGATGAGAGAGACAGATAATGGAAAATGGTCTCCAATACACTCCCTCATCTTCACACAGGAAATGGGATTTTATACTTACCCTGGTAAGCTTGAAGCAAAGCTAGGTGGGACTACCGCTTACTTTTCAGATTTGATGATTAGTGTGATTGAATGGATGAGCAGTAGTTGTCTTAAACCTCACTTGGGTAAGACTACGGTCATGGATGTGGTGATCTTCCTGTTTTGAGAGTCCACGTTTTTGCCCAGTCATTTCTGATAAGCATCTGGCTTTAAACTAGATGGTGTGGTGTCTCTTGCCTCACAGGTTTATTCTATAGTGACTTGATGCCTTTTCAATCTCAGAGTTTGCATAAAAGAATCCAGTTTTTTCTTTTTCTCAAAGAAACTGCCACTGCTTCCTCTTTTGCTTTATTTCTGGAATATAGAAGTTTGCTTCCCTGAATATGGTAAGCAATGTACATTGTATGGTAATTACAATTATTTCATGGTGTAGTAATGCCAGCTGTTTGGGTTCCACAGACACAATCTCATCTCATCTTTTCTGAGTACTCTCTAGTACCTCCCTCTGGGATCTAGTGTTCAAGTTTTAAGTAATTTATATGGCCCTCCAAGCTTTTTATCTCACAGGTCTTCTTTATAAAAGATGCGCTTAGGCCCTGGTTGCCATCTGGTTCTGTCTGCTCTGTCAATGTTAGCCTGATGTGTTTTGCTTCCTTTCACTGAGTTCAAATTGGGTTTTCCTTTGTCTTACTCTTTGGCGCAAGTTAACAAAATCACCAACATCAACTGTAAACCATGTAGCATTTCTCAGCGGCCTATGACCTGGCGAGTCTCATCTGCTTCCTAACTCTCCAGGCTTCTACTCTCAGTTAGTGGGACTGTCTCACTCCAGGTCATTAGAGACACTGTCTCAAGTCAACTTTTCACTAACAAATCATTGATTTCACGTGTGTTAGTATAATTAGTCCAATGTAAGCAAAACAAGACTACAACACTCAGAATGTATGAAACTAATACACTAAAGTCCAGGACTGGAAACAGTGTCCGAATGGCCTGGAGGCTCATGGGCACCCAACACTCCATCCTTTGTTTTATCCGGTTGCCAAAATACCATCAGTAGGGTTGATATTATTTAATTTATAAGTTAATATACCAACATACTTAAGTCAATGGTACTCAATTATTGAATTACAGGAGACTAGGTCAACCCTGCCAGGATTCGAACCTCTTTATGGTGCACATTGATATCTACAGATGGTGCACTGAACTTCTGAATTTATTTATGGGTGATCAGGAATGAGAGGCCTGGTGCACACCAATAGTTTCCTTAGGGTATGTAGAATTAGAACATAAATGTTTTTGCTATTTTCACTACAGATGTGTTCTTACTCATGACAATACCACCCAACGTGAAGCCTAAACCACTAATTACTAATGGATGTACATTTCACTGTAATGTATCTATACAATTGCCACCTGTCTAAACATTCTTGCTCCTTCCTTTTGTTTTCTCTCTTCCTTTATTTCCCATACATATTAGAATAAATATTACATACAGTACCTTTTGCTTTTCCTCTGTCCTTCGCCACAACATCCACTCTCTTAGCTGACTGCTTCGTAGTAGCAATTGCCTCATAGACATTGGGCTCTCTCATGAAGCTCTGGCTAGTCTTTTTTTGGCATCATCATCATCTGCTCCCTTTTTACCTCTGCAAGTCTTTAAAATTACATGCAGGGGCCAAAGACAGTAATAACACCACAAGCTCGTCTGATGTAATTCTAAAACTACATTTACATTGGGTTTAAAATAGGCACTCAACCACAAAAGGGCTTCCTCAAATTCATATTACTCAACATCTGCCTTTTACCTGTGCAATAACTTTTTTTTCTACTCTTGTCCCATATTTTGGCATCTGCAGCAGACAATTATGTTGCAAACTACCTATACTTTATCTGTGAACCCCATGGATACCAGTTTAGTCAGCTACATTTTAGAAGGTTGCTCCATTTGGTTATGAGTCCAGAATGTAATTCAGTTAAAGTTTTTGGATAATATCTAAGTACTCTTTTAGCTTTGTAATGAAATCTGTCTTATAGACTAATCTTATTAACTGTAGGGCTTTCAGCAATTTCATTGACATTGCGTATGCCCAGCGACAGGGAAGTTTGCTCCCTTTCAAGAATCAAACAGATTCCAATTATTCTGTAGAGGGATCTCAATTGCACATGATTTGCTCTTTAAAGACATTAGCTTTGATTCAGTTGCTGTAATTTACTTATTTCTTTTGCCATGGGGTTTACCTTGGCTTTCGAAGACAATCCAGCCATTGCTTGGCAAACTGAAAAGCCTAATTTCGTCAGCGATGTTGTAAGAAGTACATAGAAACCTCATCACTTGGTGATAGTTTTGACAAGGCATCAACAGTTGCTGTCTTGATGTTTATTGCCCCCCCCCATTGCTTGCACTTATAAGTGGGACTGCAGAGGACTATATGGAATTTATGTGTTTAATACCAGTAAAACGTGGAAGTGATTATGTTGGCCTCCATTCACCTTATGATGATTGAATTGACTTGACACTAGAGCTAGTATTCTATAAGTGAAGTTTCATGACCAGCGGTAAAAAAAAAATAGCATTGGCAATTACCTGACCAAAGCTTTTGGTTTTATTCAGGCTGTCTGTGTCTTCAGCTGGAGCACTGTTGCTTTTTATTTCCAAAAATATAGTGAGTATAGCTTCGAAATCAAGACCGGTGTGAGACAGGGATGCATGATGCCAGTGTTGCTTTTCGATCTAGTCATTGATTGGGCGATGCAATGCACAACTGAAGACCAAGCCAGAGACATCAGATGGACCTTATGCTCTACTTTGGACGACCTTGACTATCCGGATAACCTAGCCTTCCTCTTTTACAGACACCAGCATATGCAGAAAAATATGTCTTGTCTCAACATCTATGCATAACAAGTGTGCCTGAAAGTCAACAAGAAGAAATCAGAAGTCATGCCACTCAACATCCCAAACTCTTCACCAATCAAGGTGGATGTAGAGGACCTAGCTGTGACTGAAGAGTTCACCTACCTAGGCAGTACAATCAGACATGATGAAGAGGCCGGCAGTGACAACAAGAGCAGGCTGAACAAGGCCAGGAATGCCTCCAGGATGCTGAATAGTGTGTGGAGGTCCTCTCAGTACAGCACCAACACCAAGCTGAGGCTTTACCAGACTTGTGTTCTGTCCACACTCTTGTATGGATCAGAATGCTGGCAGATGACGAAAAGCAACATATCTAAACTGTCAACCTTCCACACCAGTAAACTGAGAAGAATCTTTTGCATGTTCTTGCCGCAAACCATCTTCAACCAGGAAATACTCACCAGATGCAAGCCAGAGAGCATCGACACCATCATTATGAGAAAACAATGGAGGTGGATATGCCACACTATCAGAGCAGAACAAGACTCCATCACAAAAACAGCTCTTCACTGGATCCCATATGGCAAATGGAAGAGAGGCAGGCTAAAGAACACATGTAGGTGAACTGTGAAAACAGAAATGAAGACCCTGAACCACAGCTGGGACATCATACAGACAGAGGTGGAAGTCCTTTGTTGCTTCCCTGCATGCCATTAGGCATAATGGGCAGTGAGTAAGTAAGTAAAATGGCATTGAGATGGACTTAAATATGAACTAAGTAATTTCAGAATGAGAAAGACTGAATAATTTGAAAGAGCTATATAGATTCCTTAGCTTGCTTACTTTTATCAGCTCTTTATATGGCAGCTGTTTCAAGATTATTCCATCACTTTCCAATTTGTTACAAAAACACCAATGTGTAGGAAAAGGCCATTCAACAAATTAGAGACATTGCAGCAGGCCTTTTCCACTGCTCCAGCTATATGTCTCCCAGATCCTTCCTCAGCATTCCCAGCATACTAGTCTCATGAATTCATCCAAGCCAAAAGGAAGCATGCCACATTTGAAACCTTCATGGCCTGGAGCCACAATTCGGATTGAGCACATTATAGTCTTAATTGATCATAAAAACGTATATTTCCTCATGTCAGCACACACCGCCATATTACTTTGTGGCTTCATTTCTATACCTCGTTCAATTTCAGAATCACTTATGGACCCTTATCCTTAGATACCAAAGAAGACGATCTCTTTTATAGTATCTGATATAAGGAATACATTATTGTATTACTGTATCTCGAATCATGCACATCTATTCCCCCCAATAATTGTAGTATGTCAATTTTGCTCAACTTATTAGACGTACGCCTTTAGCCAATCTCCCAATTTGAGTGAAGAAACTGAACCATAGGACACCATTCACATATTACGTTACTCTGGAGGATTACCAATTTAATCCATTTGGGAGACACCCATATCCCATTACAGCCCTGATGAAGTAAAAGATTTACAGCGACGGTGATCAACAATGTGTCGGCTGCCTGGAAGTTTAATATTTCAAGTAACTAATAAACATAAGAACTAAGTATACACTACCGCGACACTGCCTTATTCGGAAAATTGGTGTGCCGGCTACTGATTTTACTCCCAAATACTGTAATTAATTTCTCAGCCTTCAGCATTCTCCTGTTTGTGGGTCAGACTGTCTCCTGTCTCCCATCTCTGTTCGTGAGCTACACTGTCTTTCATGGCCATGGATTGTAAGAGCCATCTCCCAGTTGCATGTCATCCTCCATTTCTAAGCTTTACTGACTTTCTTGCAGCATGATAAATTTGTGGGCAGCCTGCTCAATTAAAATTAATTGACAAATGCAAAAATTCATGTGTATCTAACATCTTTCTCTTTTGGATTAGCAAATATGGAACTCAGGGGACATCTGCCGGATTAGCACTCACCCGAAGAGGTTCTGAAATTATTGTATCTTAGTGTCTCAAAACTGTATCTTGTTCTCACCATCAGGTGCCAGAAGGATATTTTCCTTCTTACTGAAGATGTAATCAAGCCAACACTTCTCTAAGGCATTATGGGCCCACTCTGTGCACTGTGTTCATTGTTAGTTCTCCACTGCCCAGCTCTGACATCACCAGTTCAAAAAGGTCCTTGACACAGCAATGTTCACCACTTCAGATTGCAGATGCATATGTTATTCTTTCTAGAGTGATTTTCTAATTATTTCATTTGTCATATATAATATTGGGATTGTGCCTCATCTGACTTCAGCTGCTAAATATTTTGACTTGGTTAATGCGTTGAGCAGGAAATCTCAAATCTTCAACAATAGACTCCGGGATCACTGTCTAGTCATCACTAAAAACAGTGTTTGTCATTTACAGTCTTTTTTGGCCAAAGCACTGTAAGAGTGCTTCCTGAGCTTGCCATCATTGAAGTATCTTCACTTGTGTTCTCCTCCTACTTTTTATCTGCCAATCCTTACAACTCTTCTGGGGCACATTTCTCTCACTTGTGTCATGGTTGATGTACTCAGAAATTTGACAAGGGATCCATCTATTTAGTGGTCTTACACTGATGGATCCCCGCTTTAGACCAAATTGCAATCATCCTCCCTAGTCCTACAGAGACTCAAAAGGTTTCTTCTGGCACTCTAAGAGAATCAATAACACTTTCTCACAGCCTGCACTCAACCTAAAATCTGCTTACCAAACTTACTAAGAGAAAAAGAAACCAATGATAACATCTGGGACATGAATGTGGGTGGCTTTGTCGTCTAAATATTTCTGAAACCATTCCCCTGAAATCCTCTTCTGCCATACCATCAAGGTAGAACATCAACTCCTTCCTATTAGCTGTTGAATTTGCAAATGACCTGAAAACATTTTACATTAAACCGTGTATAAATAAAGCATGGCCGTGACCAGGTTGACTTAGAAAACCACAACCAATATATAAAGTAACTTTATTATGCAAACTCATTGAATACACAAGCTTTATTCCAGATCTCAGCATTTATCAACTTCTTTCATAGGACTGGATCAGCTGTAATTTCCTACTAGGATGATGCAAAGAAAGCTGTTGGTGTTAATGAAGTCTCTGCTCTACTCCCACTCAACTGGTTATTGAACCTGGCCTAGGGACGTTCAAATAAAGGGATATTACATACTCTTTCTTTGCACTGCTTTCCCCATCGACCTTGAGCTCATCATTGTGGTATATAGTATACCTCCCTTTCCTCACAAAACATCTCTGAGCTCTTTCCATGACTAGGCATCACAGCATGAGAAGAATCCCAATGATAAAGCATGCCCACCAAGCATGCCCACCTTATGGTGGGTGAGGGATTTTGCCCGTTTTAAAGGGATACCTGAATTCAGCTAGCCTTTATGACAGTTTGTCTTTCCTAGACCCAAGTGTTTCTTGATCGTGATAAATAAATAGGTTGGGGAGCTAACCCTCACAGGTTTCAAACCTCCTTGGACCCCATACTACCTTCTCTTTTGTGAATTATACCATTATGAAGTTACCACAATGAACTTAGAGCCACCAAATGCTCTGTGTTCACTGAAAGCAGTGCCAATAGTGCAAAGGACATGTTTGCCATATCTAAAGACTTCATTTCTCCGGCAGCAAGCTCCACCAGCGTAGCCCTCTGTCAGGACCTCTTCACCCAGCTGCCCCTATGCTTCATCAACAAGATCACCAGCATCTACTAAAACTTTGAACCCCAACCGGTTCCTTCTACCCTTGCAGCCCTCTAGCCCATCTCTACCAGCATCCTAACCACCTGGCCTACCATCACCACTCAGTAAACAGCAACAACCATGCAGTCCATACATTCCAGAGCGTCTTCATCAAAGGACTAAACTTCATCGATGCGGCCCTCATCTCTATCCTGAACAAATCACTCACTTCAGCCATCTATCTAGACACCTGGAACACACCACTATGTCCTTTCGTCAAGAAACCCTCAACAGACCCGAATATGCTAGATAACCATGGGCCTGTCTCTCTGCTGTTCTACCTGGCATAAGTAATGGAAAAGATGATAAACAAACACCTAGCCAACCACCTCAGTTACAACCACCTCCTCGACATCACTTAATCCGGATTATGTCAAAACCACAGTGTAGAGACCGCTTTAATCGCCTCCAAGGGTGACATCCAGATGATCATGGATACAGGTGTCAACGTGGGCCTTCTCCTACTGGATCTTTCCTCAGCCTTTGACACTGTCCCCCTACCTATCCTTATCCAACAAAATGTCATCCAGTTCTATCCAACAGTTGCACGAAGCCAGCAAGGTCCTGCACTTCGCTGGACTTGTTCCTTCCTGTCAGGCCTCATCCAGTTGGACAGCCTGGCTCCCTTCATCTTGGAGACTGTCAACCTCATCTGCGGAGTTGCACAAGGAGCGACACTCGCTAGCATCATCCATGCATACCAAATCAATATCATATGCAATGTTGACGACACCCAGCTCATTCTCTCCCTCTCTAACAAGATGCCAAACACCCAGCCCAATTTCTTCCCCTGCCTGCCCAAAGTCACCAGATGGATGAAAACAAACTGCCTCAAGATCAACACAGACAAGATCGATGTAGTAATGCTCAGCAACGACAACTTGCTCTGGGACTCCACCTGGTGGTCTCCCGAATGCGGACCCACAACCCTCTTGGAAACCCTCGCAAAGAACATCAGCATAGTAACTGACAACCAACTCACCATGACTGGCTAAGTGAATGGAGTTTCTGTCTCTTGCTTCCACACATTAAAGATGCTCAAGAAGATCTGCAAGTTTCTCCTCACCAACACTCGGAACCATCAACCCAAACCTCATCACTAGCAAGCTGGACTACAACAACATGTTCTATGGTGGAATGAATGCTCAACTGACAAGAAAACTCCAAAGCATACTAAACTCTGTGGCCAGGCTTACACTCAACCTCCCACCCCTCACTCACATCACCTCGCATCTCAAGAAGCTCCACTGGCTCCCAATCTACAAGCTAGCACTCTTCACACTTCTCCCGCAAATATAACAGGCCCCACGTACCACAAAAACCTTATAAACTTTCACAAACCTACCAGACAACTCCGCTCTGCTGGACCTCTATCTGCACACATCCTGCACTCAGAACCAGATTTGGTGGTCGTACCTTCCCCTACCTCACTCCTGAAGCCTGAAATGACCTGCCTCAGCAGAACATAGCCTCCTCCTAAGACCTTGAATTCTGCAAGAAACTGAAGGCCTGTCAGTGCACCTACCCCACAACCCTGGCTCATCCCATACAGCTCCTGCTTCAGCTCCAGGATACCTTCCTGGTGAGTTTTGCACTTTACAAATGCACATGACATAACACAGTTCCCTTGATACTATCAACAACCGATGCGAGTTCAGTAGAGGAATTAAGACCTGCCCTTACTCAGAATTAAGATCAATCGCTTTTCCATACCAATGCGGAAAGCTTGGAGCTCAGTGTCTGGGCCTCATGCATGACACCAAATACACACAAATAATGACATTTTAACCAAAGTAGTAACTTTATTTGACCATCTGGAAAGGGCTTTAGGACCGAAACAGGGGGTAGGAAATGTCATGAGCCAACAGAAATGAGAACGAGTCACATAAGAAGGTCTAAGGCTGCTCCGGAACAGTGATGCAGACAAATGATCTGAGAGGTAGGGAACACTGTTATCTGTGGGATCAGGTGGAGAACATAAACATTCTGAGCCCTAGCATATTGGTGTTTTTTCTTGCTTTCCATACGTAACTATTGACTAAGAGCAAGGCAAAGGAAGACTGGTACTTTCTGTAGGCAATAAATGGAAGTTATACCTGACCCTCATCAGACAATCCTAGCTACACATCAAGCTACAGAGTTGATGAAGACTCTATTCATAGAATAAACTCTATTCATAGGAGACTCTATTCACAGAATAAACTTGATAGGCATTGAGACTGGTGAAATTACAAGAATTACTACAACGAGATCCAAGGATTGTTATTTTAAGCCAATAAAGGGGTTCCCTTCAGTCAACTCATTAATTCCAAAATTGCTTTATCAAATCAAAGGCTACACAGAAATATATGATGCATCAGCATGGACGTCTTGTTTGCTCCATTTGCTTATGTGGTAAAGCCAAAAGAAAGAAACAATGATCTAAAGTGGGGTAACCCTCACAAAAATCACTTTTGTTCAGGCAGAACCACATTTTTCTCAAGAATCGCTTAGTTCAAATTTGACAAACCATTACCTTGGTGATGATATCAATCAGGCTTATCAGTCGATACTTAGAAGGGAAACTTATATCACCCTTCTTAAGTGTTGATTTCACTGTGCTCCATTTCAGGATTTGACAAAACAGCCATATTGGGTCACCCATCGAAAGAAAATTATGGATAGGTGGGCCCATCAGTTCACATTAAATTTCAACACCTCGACTGGTTGATTATCAGGTCCAGCTGATCTGCTTAAACTCATGGTCAAAATAACTTAATCTAATTTCTGCTGAGTTAATGAATCCAGAACTGTATGTTTCACTCTGTGGACACAGTGGACCGCTTGAATGACCATTCATATTCAGTATTTGAAGTACCCAGTTGAATTGCGTATGAGGTCAGGGTGCCTCCAGTTTGATGAGTGCAGCTGTAATGCAGAGTGTTGTACCTATTGGGGATTAGTTTATTGAAGATAGCTCTGGATGTTGAATGCAACCATAAACTGTTAAAGGGGTAGTGAACCATACACTTTCAGAGTTTGACCACCCATAGAAATGTATTTCCATGTAATGTGCCCTCACTCTTATCCACGACTATATTTGGCGAACTATAGTTTTAAGAGATTAGGAAAAACAATGATTTTTGTATTTTGTATGTTTTTTTCAAAATGTTATTTCTTTAGCGCTTGCACATCAACATGTTAGTTTTACAGTCTCCTGAAAGTAGTTGAGATTACTACATGCTCTTATATAGTAACAAAGACAGGTTACTTGACAAAATGAAGCTCCGAGTATCTATTATTAGGTAAATAAAAAAGTACACATTATTTTGCATAGCATAGCCATTTTTGTCTGTCTACTTACGTGTGAGCCTGGGCATCCCTTTGGTGCATGTATTTATATATTTTTAAGCGTTGTTGGACATTTAAGGATTCGTGCTTTTGTTTGCGCCTTTATGTTTGCCTCAGTCTCAGGGTGGGGTGATGTGTGGACATAAGACGTATAGTTTGATGTGTGTTATTGATCCGAGGTATGAATTCAGTTGTGTATGTGCGTATATTTTTGTGGATTTTGATATTGTGATTTCTGTGTTAGTCATCATGAGATTGTTATCTGCCTTTGTGGTTGTAACTATAGATTATCCTTTGTTCCCCAGGTTAGTTAGCACATATGCATGGTGACCTCCATCCTAGACACACAGACACATAATATTTTTGTCCAGGACCATGGGTGCATCTTCGTGCATGTGGATATCTGGTACAGTGATCTCTGTGTTAACCCAAGTCAGACTTACAGATTAGTGCCTCACAGAAAGACACATAAACAAACACATACATTTTGTTTACATTTTACTATTTTGTGGATATTGTATGTGTATGTGCCTAAGTAATAGTCTGGATCAATTTAGTCAGGTTTTACTTTAGAGTTTAGGATGTATGTGTTTGTGGGTGTGTTCCATGCTTCCAACATTGCTCCTAATTGTTTCCCTCTTTCATGTTCTTTCTCCAGCTCCTCACTTTTTCACACATGTCTACGTATTTTCTCTCTCTTACCTCTGAGTCTTTGACAAGTATCTTTGTGTATTTTATACTCATGTGCATTTAGCCCTCATTGTGTCTCACTGTCTCTGTCTCTCTCTAATGTACCGTTGATGTGTTTCTGTCTCTTATCTTTGTGCTTTTACCTTCTCACATTGACTTGCTCCCTCTCTCTCTCTCTCTTACCCACACACATACCTTTCTTTATCTTTCTCATGCTCCCCGCCCCTTTCATCGCTATGCCTTTGAAGTATGTCTCCAGCTTATCTTTATGCCTTTGATGGTCCGTTTTCGGTCTCTTTTCTCGCATGCACTCTCATAGACATAAAACTCATTTTTGCCTCTTTCTCTCAACTTCAATACTTTGCTTTCCCTTTAACTGATCCATAGGCCTGTAAGGTTTCTGCCAAATGTCCGCAGTCTTTCTGTTTTAGTTAGTTGCAATTCCCATTTCAGGAATTGTATTTTATTGGATATAGCTTACAATTCAAGCATGCATTATGTAGTTGGCTGAAACAGTTCCTGAACTTTTGACACATGATATAGGGCTACCTAGTAGCCAGGGCTGACTCTCTTTCTCTCCTATCTTGGTTACTTTGATATTGCTAATCCTGATCCCTCACACACCTCTGCTCTCTGAACTTGGTGTCTTTAATCTCTCTCACCCATATGTTTTTGAGGTGTTTTCTCTTATCTCTGAACACTTTGAATTTCTCTTTATCTCACACCTCTGTGCCTCTATTCCTAACCTGTGTGGCTTTGAATTCTCTCTCACTTTGGATTTCACCTATTATCTTTGTCTCTCTTTCATGCTCTCTGTCTTGTGAAACAGTTAGGCCTAGATTAGGTACATGATACATATCCAAGAACTCTATTCAAATTATGGGTAACTTGAAACAAAGCAGAAGAAACACAATACACACTTCGCCATCAGCGTTTCAGAAGCAACCTGGACATGGACTTCAAGTTTAGTATGAATTTATTATATGCCCTTGCTCTGCTCTTTACTGTTGTCATCTTTTCAAGCAAGTCAGTAAGTTAAATATTTACAATAACTAACCTATTGACTTTCCCTCCATATTAGACTAGAAGGACGTTCATTTCCATAACTGCTAAATTGTCGATTACAGTATTCTGTTTAGCCTGGAGCTCACTCCGTCATCACTGACACACAGCCACAAAGAATTCTTGCCCTGTATTTGTGTCACAGGCTAGGACATGCCCAGATGCCCACATCTATGTCCATTCACTCTGATTCTGCAGTCAGAAATGGAGGCCATGGAGAGCTCACATAAGGGCAGAGATCTGTGTTTGTTGTTACTGGTAGTAGCAATATGAGACTCATAAGAATGGCTGAGGCTCTGACTGTAGAAGCCTTGTTTACACAAATCACCTCCAGCTCTGTTTGCAAACTGGGTGCATCTTTCAAGCTAGTAGGGCCACCTTTGAGCACCATGCCGGGGCTCACTGATCATGCAATCGGTGAGGCATTCAGACAGACGGCATAATTGGGAAAATGCAGCTGTGTTGGCATCCTTTTGCCTTGCTATTGTGATATTGGTGGACGTGTTGGTGCAGGAGTGCTGGATTTTCTCAAATGTATTCAGTCCTCCTCCTAGGCTTCTTGCCGACCTTATACAGTCTTTCAGACTCGTGCTTTCCTGCTCCTCCCAGATAGCTCCTCAAGAAACTATACACACGTAACACGTCACATCTGCCCTTGAGAGTATTGTTCTTGCATTAGACTGTCACCCAACAGAAATCTACTTGAAGCTGTAGCATGAGGTATATAAGGAAGACATATCTACCACCTTTAGCCCAGCAATGAGTTATGCTGCTACGACAACGGAAGATTGATGATAAAGTCAAATGAGGTTGTATGCCAAGATTTTATAGGAGTAATAAAAGGCATCAACAATCCAATAAGCTTTCTAGTAGAGGGTTTAATTGGAGTACAGTGTTAGCTTGTTTTACAGAATTATTCATTAATTTACTTCTGGAGTTCTAGTGAAACGACCAGGATATAAACTCATTGTATTGTGCCTTTCTGGGTACCCAGTAGTGAGATCAGCATAGCCATCAGAACAATGACATGTTCAAATTTTCCATTTTAGTTTTCAAACAAAGACTACCTAATCACAGTCTTCTACAGTGTTGGACATATTGTACACTGAACTAAGGGGACTTTGCCACCATGACCAAGGACCCTGACCGGAGATGTGGCAATTAATATTAGTACAGGAAAGCAGACTAGGTGGAGGCTATCCGAGTAAATGGTCATAGGAAAAAGACTCCATCATTGTTACTGTTTGGAAAACACCATCCATCTGGCTTGGTCTTGATCATGTATGGTCACAGCTTAAAATGCCATTGAGGAATCGATACCTGGAAGTCCTTGTCCGATTTCCCACCATAGTCGATTTAGCTACCTCTGGTAGTTACAGGAGGAGGATTCTCTCAGGTTTGATTATATCTGTGTTTGACAAGTCTCCTAGGGCCATATTTAGAGTTTGACAGACAAAATACTCCATCACAAATGTAGTGGATATCCCGTCTGCCGAATAACTAGTGCATTACAGCCAGTGTCACATGCGGTACAGCTGATGGGATAGCCACTACTTTTCCATCTGTCAAACTCTAAATAAGGCCCTTTGCTTCAGTTGATCCATTACCTGAACTTCATTGATTAGGTATGCCATGCAGTCCTTGATTGGACTTATCATTTTATTGCAGAAAAGAAATAATTCTGTGACAAGACCACCAAATATGTTCTTCATCTACATTAGCACCCAAGCATCTTCAACACGTTTCCAGCTGTCCTTAATAATTTCTTTTCAGTTTTTGGGTGTCAGATACTAGTCAAATGTTATTTGGTGATGGGTCCACCAATGTTTCATACAATTAGTCCCTTGTGTTGGGGTCCTTAGGTTAACTTCCATTCATCTTGAGAAACCTTTTTACTCAACATGATTGAAATGGCCACACCGTGTCGTGCTTCTTGCTATTAATCAAGTTGTAGAATACAGACTTGAAGTCTTGATTAAGCTTCAAAATAAATTGCTCAGTCAATTTAAGAGCTCTTGTTTCTCCTTTCCTATGCAGTTACATGACCCAGTTACTCGTTTGCATGAAGTCCAATCTATCTGTTTCGTGGAGATTGAGATCATTTTTGCATTGAATGAAAAACTGAGATAACTCCACAATTGTTACTTCTTCAGGATTAAGTGGATTGGTGTGAGAAGCTACAGGAATTTTGACATCTGTTGTGTGGCAGGCAGCACATCCCAAGTCTCAAGGATTACCTTATATACAGGTTGTTCAACCTGTTCATAAAGCCTTTCTGGTAGAAGCGTGGTCCGTGTTATTCATGTTTGTCTAACTATTTGCTAGTGTGCTAGATTAGGCTAGCTGAGTTGGAAGATGGGCTTCTTGATGGTATACACTTAAGTTTTGTCATTCTGGCGCTCTGTCTGAATACTATGATGATACACTTTGCTTGCTACCCTGTGTGTCCTCTGCCCCTGACTTAATCCATTATCCGACCTTATAGCGAGTTTAATTCCTGCTTTGGTCTGAGGGACGATATGGCCTAAAACAAGTTCATCTGCTGTTGCAGTATGTTTATTTTTATGACATTGATTCTGCCCATCCATGAGATGTTTAATCTTCCATCTTGACTAATTTTTTTAATTTTTGTTTTTAGTTTGGGTCAGTTTATTTCCAGCCTTTTTTCATGGAGAAATAGGTAGCAGCCAAGCCATTTGATAGTGTCACATGCCTTTCTGGATGATAAAAGTGTGCTCTCTTTTCTTGGCCCTATAGTTACATTAACATTCTTACTAAATCCACTATTTTTCAAGCTCCTTCATAACTTGTGATCGAACCGTAGTCTTGAGAAATAATCAGCTTAAACCATCTTTCTCTAGATTAAGTCACCACTTGCCAAAAAACCTTCAAGAAACACCAAGGAGTGGATGATAGGCCAAAAGGCTTACTTAGAAACTGATAATGCTGATTCCTCCACCTGAATTGGAGTGACTTGTGGTTTTCCTGTTTTATTGGAATATTAAAATACACATAATTTAGGAGCAGCTTTACCAACCAATCTCCTGCTGTTGAATGTTTCTTATCAGAGTGATTCCTTCCATCTTGAAATGCATGCTAATAACCTGTGCACACTCTGAAATCTAGCCCTAGTCCTCCAGTCTTTAACTTTCTTATTTACCAAATCTTGCTCATAAATCCTGAATTTTTCTACCACCTTTATAATGTCAGCATTTGCTTACATCTGCATACCTATGTCCACCAAAGCCTCTTTCTTCTTCTCCAAACATAGCTAACTCCCCTGCTTCGGTTGCTTGAACCAGTACGTCTATAAACTCCAGTTTGAACCTTCCACAGTTTCCAACACCTAAAGATCCGAAGTTGTTCTGTTACAGTTGCACAAAAGGTCTCTCAACCTGCCGGCCACCTTTGAAAGGAAAGAACCAAAAACGTTCTCCGCACTCAGCTTGTTTTTTATTTAGAAAGTGTCCATTGCTTCTTGCGCCTCTACTTTTAAAAATTCTCCATCTCTGAGGGAAGATACCTGTGGCTAGCTGAAATCCATGTAAGGATCCTATACTTTGGAACAGATATGGGGACCTATGGAGAAACCAGCCAACAGAACATCTCCTTCTACTGGCCCTTCCAAAATCACTGCTGCCTCTAAATACGCTCCTTCAAGAATTGTGACCTGTTTACGAGTGTGTCTCCAAAAAATAGAATATCTGTCTTCACAACAGGCCCGTTATTCACCAAATCAACCAATTTGTGAATTTTTTCATCGGTACTGCCTCATGTCTTTTCAATATCAATGTCTCATTAGGGATTCTCAAAAAACAAATAGCCTCTGGCTTCAACCTCTGAGTAAGGCTATATCCACCATTACTTCTTTCATCCGAGCTTTATCAAAATGGGTGCCAAAGCGCATAACACATCTAAAAAACTATCTTGGCATTGCTTAAGATATTTTTCTTAATTTTTCCCTGGATCTTTACCGAGGCATGGTAAAACACTGATCAAATCAGGGTGTAGGTTTGGTGTAGTACACACCTTATCAATAATAGGTCTTGATTCCCTAGCTAAAGGTTTGCAGACCTACTCTTCGGTGTAAAAAAATCGCCATCAGGTGTAGCCTCTTCATCAGGATTGACACATTTCACAATGTTGGCCCACCTCCAGGCACCACCAATTCTGACTGCTTTACAGCAGCTTTCTAGTGTGGCCAGGCAAGAGGAGATGGTGTGAGAAGGTGTGGCAGGGAAGGAAACAGGAAATGACAAAGAGAAACATTTATGAAGATAGTCCAACTTGCTTCTAGCTCTACTCTCAGTCTAAGTGTTTACAATAGCATTAATTTCCTTTTAATCCTGAATCTCCATGACCTGCCCAGGGAGGAAACGTGGGAGGGATGATGGTTACTTCTGGTGCTGTCAAAGATAAATTGTTAGCAATGTTAAGCATGAATGACACTCAGCAGTATGCACATATACCAAGACAATTACTCTCCTAAATCTTTCAGTGCAATATACAAGACCTTGACTATTCACTTGTCTCTTTTTTTTTTAACAGCATATTTTCTTGGTTTATTCTCCAATAGGCAATAGCCCTACAATGACCTGTAGGAGAGAAAGGATGTTGTTCGCACAAATAACAACATTTCTACCATTAAACAACACCTGCCAAACATGCAGGTGAAACAATAGAAACAATATGCAGACAGTTCCCCGATCCCCATACTAGTACATACGGCATAGCGGCATCAATTTTCACATACCACTTGTCTCTTTTTTAATCCATTCTAATATTTATTACCCAGGTAAATTCAATAAAAGGAAAGGTGTCTTTCTTACTGTTTGTGTCACAATAATAACTTTGACCTTGTTTTCAAAATATGAAACTCTTTCTTGTTTTTCCTTTAAAAAATAGTATTTTTGTGCACTTTTCCCCGTTCAATTCATAGTCATACTCTTTTCAGAAATTTAAGAAATGCCTTTTTGATATCCCCAGGAAACAATGTCTTATACCACTCTCAAGCTCTTTCTTTAAAGCATAGAACAATCAGTGCAACCCTGCTCTTACCACAATGCTGAGGTCTAGGATTAGGCTCTTCTTGCTGTCGCCAAGCCTTGCACTGCTAAAACATCCACGCATGGGATTCACTACCCATCCACTGGCCTAGGTCTGGTGTACGATGCAGAGCTGTCCTTGCGCTGCTCGGAAATCTCCAGGCTGAACACATGCCAGAGAGTGTGACTCCCTTTTATACGGGGAGCCACCTAAAATATCCAAGCATTCTATATAAGGATTCTAGCCTTTGGAGTGCAAATCTAAAGAAGGCAGTGTTTTTCGATGGAGCAGGAGTGTTCACACTTGAATAATCCATAGGCAACTAAATCCAGCCTTTCTGTATCTTATTCTCTCTCTCTCTCTCTCTCTCTCTCTCTCCAAAGTCACCCCTGTTTTTACTAAACCATGTGGAGCTAGAGACAGTGAAGGAGGCACAAATAGTGACTTGGGCCTGTAAAATCCGCCCACTAATGGCTTTAGCCTCAGCCCCGGATCCTCCACGTAAATTACCTGATGGAATGACTGGCCAGTTCAGCCCTTCACATATTCCTCCCCACCAATCATGTCCTCTTGTTCATCCGAATCAAGAATTAACTAATTTCTGTCTATTTCCCCCAGCAATATCCTTGTTAAAATCCTCTTCCTAATCAGCATTCTGCTGAGACTCTCTAGTACAATTTAGGACACTCCTTTGTGTGCCACAAACAACACTCAATATTAATATTTTCCTCTTACCCTCATACAAAGTAAAATTCCTCCCAAGAGCCATTTTTCATTTAGCGCTTTTTGAACTGCCTCCATAATTGAAATATAGAATTCCCTTTGACCATTTTGTTAATTATATCATCCTACACCAGTTTTTAAATTCTTCTACCACTGCCAGGAGGAATGTACTTGGTTGTCCAAGAGTCAATAACACATGATCAACGATAATACTCCCCTGATGGTGTTTCCCATATGGCAGGCGTGTTATGTTATGTGCTTGTTTTATATTCATTGCAAAAGGTTATTTCACAAAACAACAAAAAGATGGGACAGCTGACACTCCTGCTTTGTGTCTTTTTCAAAATGTTCTCAGATTAAATTCTGTTAAGAATACATTTGGCAAGAGAGGCAGCGTAATTGGGAACCTAACTTATATACCGATTGTACTAATTGTTTTCTTTACAAGAGTACAGCTGACCTAACTGAATGTTTTTTTTACGTAGCATTGCATTGATGCGCTTACTTTGGGCTTTCTTGATTTGGTGACTAATTTTCTTTGTATTATAATAACAAGCTCTTCTGTGCCTAACGCAAAATCTGATTGATCTGTGTCCATCAAGGACTTTTCCAATGTATTCAGTTTTATCTTGGAGACTATTTTAGTCCCATAATTTATAGGGGCAAATGGGTCCTTATGATTCTTGAAATCGGTTAAGCAATCTGCTTATGCTGCCTACGATCCAATTTGTTGAGCTGCTATTGCAGTGAGAGCCTTCTTATTGTGACCTTTATGGTGCCCAAGGTTATAGCTTTAGTGATATCCCTCTATAATGTAATACTGCCTACAGAGCCAATCTGTAAGCAGTGCATTTGTGATGAAAAGTGTAGATATGATGCACTATATAAACAATGTGTAATCTCATCAATTACTGTTGTATATTCACTAATCACATATCTTAAATAGTGGTTTAAAGCCAGCTACTTGCCACTCTTAACTGAAAGTAATACTCCTTGATCAATCAATGGTGCCAGCCCAACTAGGTTGAAGTCTAATGTTTCTATAGATTAGCATGGCTATCCCAGCTACCTTAGTTATAAGGAGGCCGTGAAGCATGTAGGGGAATCAGCTTTTTGGCCAAAACTGATTCTTGTGTCTGAGAAGAGTTTGCTGTATGAATATGATGTCTGAATTTAGCAACTTAAAGTTCTGTTGTTCCTTTGTTTTTTTCACAGGTGAACTGCGCTGTAGATGAACTGAGCCACCTTATGTTTAACAATGTTAGCCGCACTAAAAGGGTATCAAAGTGTACCTTATGGCATTAAACTGCTGCATCGTCACTTACTTTGCGACCTAGGTGTATTTCCTCCCCAAAACGGTGTAATTTGGTAACTAAAAGACTGTAAATTCTATGATAAACTTTGTAGTGGTAAGATGTCTGCTCCCTGTCCCAAAACGACCATAGACTGGGTAATTAGGACATATAGAGGGCCTGTCGGAAAAACTATTTCTCTTCCCACCCTCCAGTTTCCCCATCAGAAGTCAGAAGACCGAGCACTTCCACTGTAAAATGCCCCACAGCTGATACTCTCATCTGTGTTGGCAAATAAAAATCCCATAAAAATATAGGTTAAATGCTGCCCGCCAAATTAAAAGGCATTCAGGATGAACCAGACTTTCATCATCATACCTCAAGAGCCTCCTCCCATACTTCTCATGTCTATACAAGCTAGCAACATTTTTTGAGGTGAAAAACGTTCTCCCACTGGCATTTATCTCTTATTCTCTCTCTAGCGCTCTCTCTCTCTCTCTCTCTGTGTTGAGCCTGCCTCTTCATCTTATATGAGCCATCCCTTCCTCATCTGATACAGTATGAATTACCCCTACTTGGTAACTGTAAGCCAGTATGGAATGTTCACCTATAGTGATATTTTGTGTGTTTAGCTCGCCGATTATAGAGCACAATTGTCATCTGTTGATTAGGGTCACTGCTGAAGGATCTAGGAGGATGTACATTAGCTGTCTAGCAACTGGATCTTCCTTACTAAGCATTTTCTGTATTCTTTCCTTTAGGGGTATGATGACATTTTACCCAGATTATCTCTTGGGGACATTGTTTATCGACATTATGGCTTCTGTTTGCTAGAACTTGTGTTCTTAACTTCTATGGTAGTTAGCTATCTACTTGGCATGATATGTGTTGAACACTGTTTGTGTGCTTTATTTTTGTCCTGCTGTTGAAAAGAAAACCCTTCCAGAGTGCATGTTAATGCATACATATATGTAGATTTACTTTCTCAACACCAACTCTGGGCTGAGTTCATTGTTTTTTAATAACTGTAAAGAAATAAAATACTAGACTTATAGGGACTGATTTAGAGTTTGAAGTACAGTTTGTACTCTGTCAAGGAAATGAAATAAAATACTTTGTCGCCCTGATGGAATATCCGTACTCTAAATTTAGAGATATCCGCTGGCCCAGAGGGCATGTCAGTTCCTGTCAGTCAGTTAAATGTTTGATGGACAGTGCCATCCCTCAAACGTATTACTTATTTTCAAAAACAAAAATCCAAAGCGGGATTTTCATTTTTTTTGAATAAACAAAAACCATGGTGTGTGAGTTATTTAATTGTTATTTACTGTTCATTACCACTGGGTTTTTCATGGTGGCAAGGGAAAGTAAAAACTGCCATTCAACCACATCATCTAAATCGGACAGGCAGTCGAATAGCCAAACCTCAGACGGACATAACTCCATTGAGCCGTTGGAGGATTATGTGAGCGATGGAGATGGAGTAGTCTCCGTAACTGATATAATTAACGTCTTCCCAACTGTAAATCAGATGGCCGAATCTTTAATTTGACTGAGAGGATACTCTATTGCCATTGAGACACTTAAATCAATTTTTCCTTCACAAAACATTTCTTCCATGTGCAAGGGATGTCTCTCCCCTTAACCGACAGGTTTTAAGTCCTGTAAGGACTGACGAAAGCAGATGTCTGTGACAGATCTCCATCAGGTATATGTTTATCCCAAAATAACAGCTTGTCATTTTCATAAAGTACTGTTGTTTACTACTGTCACACATGGGCAGATTGTTTCTTACATGGCTATGTTTCCTTATCACACACCATAAATGTCATCATATACAATAGATTTTAACCATTATGCTCACAGATATGTTAGTAATGCCCACACTATGCCAACAGTGGACAACATTATGCCATCACTGTCATTATGCCAGTCATACCCAGAATATGCCAAGATGGTGAATATTTTGCCATTATGACAGGACCCGCCTTATGCAAGGAGTGTGGTTCATCAAGCAAAAGACGCCAATAACATGTCAAGAATGGCCACCATTACTTCACGATCACCGTACAGAGACAAAGGTGAACCTTTTTGAAGATCAAGAAGCAACTAAGAGACAAAGGTATCCAATATTCAATGCTGTTTCCAGCGAAGCTCCGAGTTGAAGTGGAAGGAAGGTCCTGGTTCTTTGATACCCCGGATTCAGCAGCAGACTAGCTGGAGGGATGGAGACCTGCGAGGGAACATAACCCCCGAAAAGGAAAAGAACACTCCCCAACTATCAAACCATCACAACAAGGGAACACGGCAACATCCATCAATGAAGGCGAACGGGGGGAATAGCGAACACAACTGAAGGACTGTCGGGCGCGGCGTCGCCGCTGGACTGTGTCAAGAAGGGAACGATGAGTGACTCCATTAATTTTGTGAAAGTTATGGATAGAGATATGAGGGTACTTTAAGCAAAGTTGGCAGACACAGGGAATCCGGCCTGGGCTCCCTCTCACACTACCTTTAGTTAGTTTACAAATAGGGTGACAGGCACTGTGCATAGTTGGGGAAATGGGCAGTTCTGAGCCCTGAGTGCAGGGGAACAGGGAGGGGGTAAGGGGGTTTTGATATTCTTGTTGTTTCAGTTAGCTACAGAATCACATATTACATCAAGGGACATTGGGAGGTGGGATAGGTCCAGTGGGATTCACTGATCATAGACCGGCCCCTTGGTTGGATACAATTGACAATGGGTGGAGGATCGGACGACTGATACGGCAGTGATCTATGAGCAGGAACATGGGCATATCGGGTGATAAAAGATTCAGGCTCCTGTCCTGGAACATAAATGAATTAAGAGACAAACTCAAAAGAGGAAACATATTGCAATTTATTAAACAACAAGCCTCTGAAGTAGTTCTACTCCAAGAGACACACTTAATAGGTAACACATGCAAGGCCCTGGCTAGATGGGGCTACCAACTTGTGGTGCACTCAGGGTTCACGACGGGGTCACGAGGAGTGGGTATCATGAAGAAAAGATCCTTCCCAATTGCAATAGACCAAACGAGAACTGACATATTGGGTAGATATACTGCTGTATCTGAAAATTGAGAGGGCGAAGCACTGACCATCGTGTCGATGTATGCACCACATGGCCTGCAGGAGGCGGCATTTAGAAAATGTTATGCTAACGTTCCCAACAGGAAAATTAGTAATAGGGTGAGACACTTTATTTCCATGGTGTCGGGCGGTTAGACTGACATCCCCCCCCCCCCCCGAGATATAACACTGTCGCAACTGATACTCCCACACTTCCTGGACACAATGAGGCTAATAGATGCATGGTGAGTCCACCATCCCACCAAGTCACATTTTACATTTCACTCAGGGGCCCACAACAATCTCTTTCGAATTGACTATATCCTTACCCTGGCAGACCAGGTAAAGTACATTAAGAAGATCCGACACCTAGCGAGGGATATTTATGATCATTCCCCAGTATGGGCACACATAGAGATCAGAAACGGAAAAGGGAGTAATAGCGCCAATAAACCCCTGGCACCTAAGAAATCCAAAGATTAAAATGAAGATCACTCAAGAAATAGAACATTACTTTAGAGAAAATGAGGGATCAGTTAAATCAGCCCAGGTCCTCTGGGAAGCCTTTAAAACTGTGATATGGGGCACGCTGTATCCCAGATTGCTGGAGTGAAGATGAAAAAAGTACAGAACTAGTCAGACTAAAAGAGGAGAAACTGAAACTAGAGGGAGAACTTACTACAACAGGGAAAAACACACATTCTCAACCTAAGGAAAGAGAAATATAGGAGCGTGGCGACAGAAATAGCGAAAACACTAAGCAGGCACAAATTAGGAAGAATATACGAGCTAGGGGATAAAGCCGGGAAGCTGTTGGCCTGGCTGGACAATAGAGAGCTGGCGAGTCGGCTGGTCACAGAGCTACTTGTAGACTCTGGGGACAGTCTCTCAGATACACAGCAAATTGCTAATGAATTTACCAAGTGCTATAAGCTAATATGCACATCTCAGACCACTAGACAGGGGGGAGAATCGAAGGTATTATTGTTGGACATGACACTTCTGGTGATAGCAACAGAAGATAGGGCACTGCTGGACACTGAGCTCACAAAAGAGGAGGTAAGACAGGCCATACGAGCACTCCAATCCGGGAAAGCGATGGGCCCAAATGGCCTTCCGATCGAGCTTTATAAATCGAGGCCGATAGAATAGCCCCTCACCTTAAAAAAATGTATGAGGAAAGCCTCGATAGGGGACAACTCCCACAGGACCAGAGAATAGCCACTCTTGTAGTGATACACAAAGACGGAAAACCCACAAATAAATGCTTGTCACATCGACCTATCTCGCTGTTGAATGCAGAGGTCAAAATATTAGCCAAATTGCTGGCCACCCGGCTGGTTCGCGTAATTTCTGGATTGGTCCACCCTGACCAATCGGGCTTTATGCCATCAAGGAATACATTACTAAACCTTCCTTGGCTACATGGGGTCATGGGAAGGGTGAATACTATAAGGAAGTATGCGGTGGTGGTGTCTTTGGATGCCACCATGTCGTTTGATAACATTGAGTGGCCATACCTCTTTGCCGTCTTGTAAAAACTCGGGTTTGGTACAAAATGTATTAACTGGATTAGACTCTTATATACTGACCTTCTTGCACAAGTAGTTGTCAACAACAAAAAGTCAAGTGTTTTCACACTTCAAAGGGGGACAAGACAGGTTTGCCCCTTGTCCCCACTATTATTTGCATTAACACTAGAGCCCCTAGCATACTGGATCCGTAAAGACCCCATTATCAGCGGGTTACGGTGGGCGGAGGACTGGGAAGACAGTATCTCACTCTATGCAGATGATATTTTGTTGTATCTGGCCTCACCTGAGAGATCTCTACATAGGATTCTCAATATATGTACTAATATTGGTACATACTCCGGTTACGCCATTAATTGGTCAAAATTGCTTATATTTGTATTGAAAGGTAATCCCCATTCCCTGTCCAAAGAATGCAAGGTGGCGGAAGCCAAAGATGGATTCAAGTATCTTGGACTGTTCATCACTAAAGATCCCAAATTGTTCTATACATATAATGTGCTGCCGCCGCTACTGTGACTAAGGCATGATGTGGAGCACTGGTAGACTCTTCCTCTATCGCTATTAGTAAGAGCAGCACTCTTTAAAATTATATCCTTGCCTCGCTTCCTATATGTCCTCCATAACTCACCTAACCCAGTTCCCGCGTCCTACTTTGCGGTAGTGGAAAGTGCAAAAAGAACATTGCTTTGGGGAAGTAGTCCGCCACAAATATCATTTTTAAAGCTAGTCAGAGGTTGGTATGATGGGGGAATTGGGCTCCCGAACATTAAAAAATATTACTGGGCAGCACAGTTAGCTGCCATCAACCACTGCATGTACCGATCCCAGAATGATCCAGGATATGGTATGGATAGGTGGTTCTTACCTGGGGGGAATTACACCTCGGCGCTTTTATTTTTTTGTGGAGTTTTATATAGCACTAACTAGTCCCGGAGGTATCAGAGCGCTTTAAATGAGCAACAGTTACGTTACATACGGAGGTATTAATTTTTATTAGGCACGGGGAGATCAAGTGATTTTTCCAGAATCACAGAATGTTGAGCGTCCCTGCTGAGACTCAAACCTGGTTCCCCAGCTCAGAGGTCGACCACCCTAGCCGTTAGGCCACATTATCTCCCCAAGGCCTCGGAAACTACAGCTGACAGGTCCCATGAAGCACTCGCCTCAGGTGTGGCATACGGTGCATAGGAGTCTGGGATGGGCAAAGAAAATAACAATGGCCACCCCCTGTGGGATACAGAACAACTGAGCTCGCTCTGGAAGACAAGGGGTTTTGATAAATGGGACAGCATTGGAATATCTAGGTGGCGATCTTTGGTAAAACGGGGAGGTCGTGCCCTTCTTGACACTACAGTAAGAATACAAATTGGCGGTAACTGAAAGATTCCAGTATCTACTGGTACGACATGCCTTGCTGACAGCAGTCCCAAGGGAAGAGACTCCTCCTGAGGCTTCGCCGCTCGAAGATAGGCTTCTCGATGGGTTCATGCCAAAAAAAGCAATTTCCCTGACTTACTCCAAGCTGATTAACCACTCGCCGGATCCTCTTCCACAGCTCCGTAAAAAATGGGAAGGTTACTTGTCGGAGCTGGAGGATGAGGACTGGTGTGAAGTACTGGCATCGCCAAAGGAGGTAGCAATTTCCTCCAAACTAAAATTGGTACAGTTGAAAATATTGCACAGAGTATATTTTACATGGCCAGCATTAGTCAAGATGGGATATAGGGAAGACCCTAGTTGCAGAAGACAGTGCGGCCAGGAGGGCACGTTTTTACATATCATATGGGAGTGCTCCCACATTAGTAAGTTTTGGAGTGATGTAGTCCGGTGTATGGGGGAGGTACTGGGAGAGGGACTGGTACTCATGGCCAAAAGATGTCTTCTAAATGTATGGGAACCGACAGATTTAGGTAGTAAAGAGAAAACATGGGTGTCCCTGGGTCAGATTGTCGCTAAGCGAAATATTGCAAGGAAATGGGGGGCTCAGGAGGCTCCGGCAGTGTGGAATGGAAACAAGACATGGACTGGTGCATGTTTAGGGAGAAAACAGTGTATGTGTCCAGGGGGTGCCAGAGGAAGTTGACACAAATACGGGTAAATGGAACAAATACAGGGGGGGCATATGTGTACTGCCCAGTTTACCGCAGCTACTGTCCCCTGATGAGCCAGAGTCTTAGATTACAGAAGCAGTCTAACCAAAGGACGTACTAATTATTGAGACTAAGCCATGTGTTCCAAAGCAATTATTAATGTGAATCACGGAATATACTAAGTGATGTCTGTACTGTTAATTGTTGTTATCAATAAAAATATATAAAAAAAAAAATGGCCACCATTATGGCAGAATTGAGCTCTAACTCTTCATGGCCAAAGATGTCCCTCACAAAAAGGTAACTGCCGAGCTAAAGAGCCTCCATGCCAGGTACAGTCACTTTCTCTCTCACACACAGAGACACACAAAATCACATCCATGCCATACCGCAATCAGCCCCACGTTCAGAAGTTAAGGCTATAATTATAACTTATCTCCTTTGCTATTCAGTCCCACGGTGTATCTGTTCAGGCTTTTTATTGTTTGAATTGTTCTCTTCTCTGCTTCATCTGGCTGATTCTGAAGTGATTTGCTTATGGGTGATCCCTGTGTGTAGTAGCACAGTCATCATAAAATGATTGCTAGAATGTAACCCAGAGTAATTGCCGGTGAGTGATATTTAATCCATTTCTTTTATTATTTTCTAAGTGACAGTTCAAGTCATGGGTTCTGTACTTATTGCACCGTAGGACTGAAGTTGCACCTCAATGCTGAGGCTTACATAAATCTGGGTTGCTTGTGTGCCCTTGCAGAGGGGCATTGTATTGCAGTTCGATCTGCACTTCTGATTGTGCCAAGACCAAGATTGATTTGCAAGTGGTTGGTCTACGTCTGTAATGCAACAGTGAGCAAATGATGCTGATGCCAAAGGCTCTGCAGAGTAATTACTCATGGTTGAAATTAATTCAAGCATCCCATCTGTCAGTTTGTTTATTCTGAAGTAGAAAAGCATGTTACATTGGGGCTAAATTCCATTCCACTGATGATGTTAGAAAAACATTCCTTAGCAGTCATGGTAACCAATAGTGTCAGTTCACCCTTACATTATTCAAACTCTTCAGTGCTGTCTAACCCCTGGCAGGCTGAACTAAGTCTCTTGGTCGAAAGGTTTGCTTGTCTGTCTGGTTGGCCAGTCTATGAGTGTCACAGACTGATGTCTGCACCTTCACAGAGCTGACAGTGGTACATTTTTAGATTGGCAGAACAGGACATCTGCCAAGAGTGGTATTTAGAGCACCACTGACATCAACACATTCTTGGGTTCGGATCTTATTTTATTATTATTTTCATGTAACAAGAAGAAAGACATTACAGAATACCTCACCTACATCCCCTGGCCAGTGAGGACCAAGAGTAAGCGAGGGGGGAATATAGATATATAAAAAAGAAAAAGAAAGGAAATACTCTATTAAAGAGGGCATGGTGGTAGCTAATGCTTCTCGTCAGTAAGAAGCCTTATCTAGGTAATAGCTGGTACTGGTGTTTGCTGAATCATGTGAGGGTATGTGCAGGAGAGCTCTGCAGCTATTCACTCAGTGGTGTGTTCTGTTCGCCAAAGGCGAACGACAAGTAGGTGTGCTGGACAGGTCAACTCTCTGAATTCCTATGTAGGAAATCGTAAACAGGGACCCCAAGTTTTATCAAATTGAGGTAACTGTTGCTCAGAGACAGCCGTCAGTAATCAGTAAGGTGAGAGTGATTGCTCGTCCCCTCGTGAATTTCATGGGGTAGCTCAGAGGATTAGGGAGACCTATAAGGATATAGCTTGGGGATCTAGGAAGTGTAGTGTCATACATTTTATCAATGACATTAAGAACTTCGCCCTAGTATTGGGTAATCTTGGGGCAATGCCAAAATGAGGTGTGTTAGATTCCCCACCGGCCTACGACCCTTCAAACAGTTTGTGCCCCCCGTTTCCATTGTGCTGTGCATGCTGGGGTATAATACCAGTAATTTGCCCATTTGAGAAGTGTCTCCCTGCCAGAAGCAATACTTCCCGATGTGTTGGACCGTTTCTGGGTATTCTACCATTCTTTAGAAATAAAGGGGCGTTCACATTCTTTTTCCCATCACAATTGGCTGTTGATTAGGATGAGCTTGTGGCGGGTATATTGTGAACATTGAGAAAGGTGTATATATCGTAAAGTAGGTGTTTGAGTAGCAAGTAAGGAGCCACCTGTCAAAAGGCATTAGTGGCGTTCCTGCATGTGGGCTTACATGCGAGGGTTGTTTAACCCAGTGTGAAGGTGCCACGCATTGCCAATGCCCTGCTGGGGGTATGCCATAGTTATATTGAATCTGGTGGAAATTAATTAGACGTGCATGGTCAAAAAGGTTGCTGATTCTTTTGCAATTAGCCTGCAGCCACAATAAATACATCCCTGGTAGGTTAGGGGAAAGTCAGGATTCACGATAATCGGGCGTTGTGGAGAGATTCGGGTGGATAGTTTCTTGGATGTTTGCACCTTATCCCAAGTCCCCATAGAAGCACGGAGTACTGGAGAAATATATACCCAAGGCGGTCGGTAGGGTCTGGGTAACCAAGATATTTTCCAAATATGGATACCTGCAATAGCATGATCAATAAAGCACCAATGTTTTTCCATAGCGGGCCTAGCCAACTACACCAGATAGCGAAGTTGTGCCACCTGATAGTAACGTGTGACTTGAGGGATCCCAAGGCTTCCTTCCAAAGGGGACAGGCATGCCTGTTGCTTAGCTATGCATTCTGTTTTACACTCCAATATGTAGTTTTCTATGAGATGTTGTAGTTTGTCCAGGATTTGTGGTGGGGGTTGTAGCAGAAGAGTTCTCCTAATGTATAAGATTCTGGACAGAAGGATCATCTTGACAGCTGCAGGCCGTCCTAGCTAAAACCGAGCTTAATTCTTCCAAGTCTGCAGGTCCGATTGCGTGTTCGATAGGAGGATGCTTTCGGCCGTATGCTGTGTTGTGGGGTGTATATTGAGTCCCAGGTATACTGCTCCCTGTGTAGTCCATGGGAACGGAAGGGAAGGGAAAGAGATGTTGGAGCGTGATTCGGTCAGCCTGTGGGACTGTGAGGTTAAGTATCTGTGATTTTATAACGTTGACCTTAAACCCCCAGGCCTTTCCAAATGTTTCTGGTTCTCCCATGAGCACCGGTAGGGAGGGAAAAGGATGCGTCAAGGCCACCATGACATCGTCCACATATAGGGCTAGTTTGTGGTCCCTTCCCCCATTGAAATACCCGATATTGTGGGGTTCCCACATACATGTTCCACAAATGGCTCCATATAAAGAGAAAAAAAGAGCAGTGACAAGGGGCATCCCTGTTGTGTGCCACGGGTAATAACAAAACCTGGAGATGTAAGACCATTAACTTGGACTGTCGCTTGTGGTTTGAGTAACTTTTCCATTCCCATCACCAAAACTGAATGCCAAGGCCCACACTTTGGAGTACCAGATGTGAGTAAGGCCAATGAACCTGATCAAAAGCTTTTTCCGCATCGACGGAAAAAAAGGAGTACAGGCAGTTATGAATGTTGAGCTTTATCTAGAAGGTGACATATGCGTTTGGTATTATCGCTACAGCTCCGTTCGGGTATAAAACCTGCCTGATCTGGGTCCAATAGGAACTGCATAATGGGGACCAGGCAAGTAGTTATTATGGTGTTGAAGATTTTAGCATCAACATTAAGTAGCAAAATCGAACATTGGGTCGATAGTCTTTGCGGGGCTTGGGTATGACCGTAACTATGGCCTTGTTCATGTCCATTAGAGATCCTGTTTCACTGAAAAATATATATAGGCGTGTGAGGATGTGGGCTAAGGAGGAAGCGAAAAGTTGATAAAAGTCAGGGGGATAACCATCCTGTCCCGGGGCTTTGCCTAATTTGAGATTGGAGATCACTGCCATCACTTCATCTATATGTATGTCACGCTCTAACTGTAGTGCATGCTGCGACTCTAGATGCGCCAGGTGGGTTTGGTCTAAGTATGCTGCAGCCAGTGATGGCTGCTACGGGGTAGTAGTGGTGGGGCAGGTAGGAGGGGAGGGTTGTCAGGCGGGGGGGGTGTATAAAAAGAAGAAAGAACATTTTACTTACCTGGCTGCTTGCTCTACTCCTTCTTCCATCGATGACGCAGGAACAGGAAGCACCCAGGCTTCCAGACTCATCTAGCAATCACGGCGCTGCTGTTAGCAGCGCCATGATTGGTCTGAGCGCTGTTGATCAGCACTCAGATCGGGAGTGTGAGCCTGGGCATGATCTCCACCCAGGTTGCAATTCATTCTGGGTGGAAAACATGCAAAGTGCGCATGATGGTTTGGCTGTCACAAGACTGCTGGCCAAATTGTCATTCGCACTTAAGTGCACCTACCACTCCTCCCCCTGCTTGCTGATAGCCCAGCCCTGCCCGACCCATAAACAAAACTGGGCTGGTACGGGAAAATATAATGATAATAACATTGTGTTATTATACTTTTATTTTTTCTGCGGGATGATGTTCCTCCGCCTCAGCGGAGGAGCCGTTGCTAACGACAGCATCTTCCTCTGCCAGATCTTCAGCTGACTAGAGGTCAGCATAAAAATGCTGAAAGGGTTGGGCAATATGTTAATCTCGGCTCAGCCGAGTTCCCATAGGCCCCTCCTTCTTAACCACTTGTTGTTCAATCGCCTTTGCCAGAAGCCGATGAGCAAAAAGGCAACACGCTTTATAGCCCCTTTTATAGTACTTCTGTTTGGTTGGTAGAGGAGCCTATTCTGCTCTGTCTGCACCAAAGCTTTGAGCTGTTTCCATGCAGCTCTAAGCTGTTTGTGGATTCTATGGGAACCCGTTTGTTTATGTGTTTCTTCTAATTCTCTTACCTAGCCCTCTAGATTAATGAGCTTGTTACACTTCTCTCTATTGAGGCGTGCAGCGATAGCCATCAGTCGGCCATGGATCACCACCTTCAATATTTCCCTCAACAGCGCTATGAGTGACTTTGGGATGTCATTGGACTTAAAAAAGACCTTAATGGCCTCTGTGATCTCAGTGACTGTTGTTGCGTATGTGAGCAGTTTAAGGTTAGGGCGACAGGGACGTGCTAGAGAGATAAGCTGGGCATATGTATCATGATGCTAATCAGAGAGTGATCCGAAAAAGAAGCAATCCAGATCTCAGCATCCTTAAGGGTTGCCAACTAGTGTGGTGTTGCCAAGAATAAATCAATTTGTGCATAGGATTGGTGGGCTGCTGAGAAGAAGGAATAGGTTCTTTCCTTAAGGTGGTGCCTGCGCCGTATATCAGTTAGACCATATTCATTTAGGTTTTGATGATCTTGAAGTGTGAATGTGCCTGTCTTTCCCAACCTTTGCACGGACCTAGGTCAGCATCCTAGACTAGGTTGTGGTACCCTCTTATTAGGACATCAGTATCTGTGGTGGTCATTTGCTGGCCCGAGTGAGCGGAAAATAAATGATTGCTGTTCCTGGAGAGTGAGGGGGTGTTACTTTTTAGGTCTCGCCTGACCTAGCGCATGCGCTGGTCTGGCGAGACTTTTTGAGAGGGCTCCAAAAAGTGCAACCAGGCCAGCCTAGAGCTACAGTGCATGCGCGTGGGCGCGCGCACCTTGCTTTTCCGCGATTACTTTCACTTTCGCGGCCGCTATGATGTTTGATCGCGATCACTTTCGCAGCCGCACGGCCGCTTGTTCTTTGTATTTGCTGTGCCAGCTAGTTTTCCATTGGCAAACACACATTATCTAGTAAACAGTACCAGCACATGCTTTTCAAAACAGAAATCCCTGTTATTAGGTTTCTGACATTGAAGAGGGACTCCAGCTGCAAGTCCTCAAACTTACAAGGTGGACTGCTTCAGGACCGACTTCACGCTGTAACCTTTGTTGCCACTGGCGTTGTTTGCTCTTTTATATCACCTCAGTTGTCTTCCAACCTATTCAGCAGAGATAGTCCGGGGAGATGATGGCATTAGCTAGTTGAAGCTGCCCTTTGCTTCATTTTTTGTGACAGTAAAGGTGCAGAATCACGAAAGCTCTCGTGAGAACGGGTTATTGCTTTTCAGTTTCTTGCTCAATTACCGCGTGAGTGTGTTTGTGTGAGGTGGCACTGCACTGTACTCTAAAACCAGCTAATTGATGTTTGTTGTTGTTTGCAATGTCCAGTGTGTTGGTGTTTATCAGTGTCTCGTAAAGCAGTGCTACTGAGCAGCAATCGTGGGTTTGCTCCAGGCCTCAGCATCTTACACGGGAAGCACAGCTGTGACACTATACGACCACCAACCCTCTAAGTGTTTTTGGCAGCTCAAGTAGAGATACTTGCCTGGGATTGTTCCAAGTGATCAAATTTGCATATTAAATGTGGCAAACGGAGGCAACATGAATCCAACTGGTGGAGCTGTAGAAGCAAAGCAATCATAGCAGTAAAAGAAAGATGTACTAAATGTCTGAGCATACACTTATCAATCCAGGTGATTTGTGTCTGAAATGTGTTAATGGTGTTCATCCATTTCTAACCGAGTGCATTAGTAAGTATGTGGCAGGATCGCCCGTTAAATTACCAGTTACCAATCTGGACCTGAAATGTGCCAGTTAAAGATCCTTTTGATGTCTTGCACATTTTTGATAGTTTATACGAAAATAAGAATCAGTTCTGTCGGGCTGTTTCATGCAAGTGCCCACCATTCACACTTTCAAACTAAAGTCCAGGAATGGTCATTAAATGTACACTACTCTAATAACGAACTCTCTCCACTGAAGTGTGAGGAAACGTATGCTTTCATATATGGCCTCATACATCTCTAGTGTTAAAATGGGATTAAAGCTCTTTACATTGAAGTGACGTGCTGGTTACCTCCCTGAAAGGGAAGTCCCACCTAAAAGAAAAACTTTAGTGCCCTTCGCTTCAGCCTGAGGTCCTGAGGATAAAATGGACACATTATAAAGTGTTAACGTGTATTGGAACCCCGTAGACTATTGACAACCTTCAGGTGGGGCTCTATTGTGATTGCCTGGAGCAGGCATGCCATTTCCTACTCCTTGCGTATATTTTCATTCAAGTGTGGCGATACAGGTGAGAGAAAATCTGCTTTACCAGACATGGACACTAAACCTGCACAGTAATTTGGTGTTATTCTTTCCTAGTGCTGCACATGCTCATCACAGGAACTCTTTATGTCTGCGCTTGTGCTGTACTTCCACCTTCTAAGGAGCAGGTCCAGACATACACAGTAGGTCCTGCTTGCCCATATTGGCCCCACTGAATTCTACTGGACTGTTATGACACCACAGGCCCAGCTGACTCCTGCCTGTGACCATTTGCAGATCTTGTTTTACTCCAGGAGGGTCCTTTAGGCATTTCCAAGGTTGCCCATTTATTTGCCTGTCGCTAGCACTCTAATGCGCCAATAAAGACCTGAGCCTTGGACAATAACGATTCAGTTACAGCTTTAACCAATTATATGGAACTAATACTTAACTATGCAGCACGTTTGTGAGTCACTCGGTGGCTCAACAGCATGTTTGATTGAATTGTGTTATATTCAGCTGATCTATGCAGAAAGCTCCAGCCTTACCTGCAGGGAAATTCATTATTAGTGCGCTTAGAATTCTCCAGCATTATCTTTGTGGTTTGCTTCACTCGTGAAAAAGAGATCCCCACAGCCTGTTCTTCTTATCCTAGTCACATTTATTGTGCAACAAAGTCTCAGAGGCTTTCCTCTGACCTGGCAGCTGTATGATTCTATTGGAGTGGTGTGTGTGTAGTACCGTCCTATCCCTTGTGGGGCCAAAAGAGATCCTGGGTGGTTCATTTGTTTTATTCATGTAGTGCTTCATTTTAATAGATGTTCATGAAGGTCTTCAGTCTGCATATGGGTCCAAGGAGTCCTTAACACCGATTTCCGTTTCAAGTCAAATTGCCGTGGATTGTTGTGTTGACATGTTAATTGTTGATCACATTTTTGTTTCTGCTGTCTCTTTGTCTCCTTTGAGTTCTACTCTGGGTTTTTTAACACCAAGCCTCAAGGTTTGAGAAACCGTTTTCTGCACATGGCTCTGCCTCGTACTTCTAACGCAGGAACAAAGAAGGACTGTAGAATTGTTTTTTTAGGTCGAGCCTGGGCAGCGCATGCACTGCTCTGCGATGCATGCTGTATTCAGGTAGGGACTTGAAGCTCCGCCCACACTCTGCCCTTATTTTTCATTGGCTGGTGTCATTGCCCACTGTAAACTGTGACTGTTCATTGGTCAATAGGCTTAGTAGTTCCTCCTTAGTACTGCCTGTCTTATTTTTTAACCTCCCATGGCGACACCCTCTGTTACGTGTGTTGTTACTCGGTAGGCTTTAATTACAGCCTCCAAGCACTATTTTCTCAAATAGCTTTGTCCTGCCTTCTGGAAATGCTCCCCCGTAACAATTTTTTTATTTTTATAGCACAAGCCAATTTGCAATACAATAGGTCTTGCATTAGTGACAGTTTAAGCTATTAGCAATTGAAAATGACAATGCCTTTTAGTTATCTGTTTTAAAAACAACACATAAATTAAAGGCATTGTCATTCACAATGCCAATAGCTCAAACTCTCCTAAATGCGAGACCTGTTGGATTGCAAATGCTTGTTGTTCTTCTTATTCATTACAATTTTAATTGTGCCTAGAAATAGAATATTTATTTATATTTCAAAGCTCGTGGTAAGGTATCACAATGGGAATCCTCAAGTGAACAAATGCCGATATTGTTCTGCCTAAGAGAGCTGAGAGGTCCGGAACACGTGTCCCTTTTCTGGCGAATGTGGTCCGTTGGCTTAAACTGCCGACTTTGGTGCAGGAAACCAGGGTTTGAGCCTCGAGGTCGCGTCCACATCCTTTGATTCTGGGAAAATCACTTAATCTCCCCGTGCCTGAATGTGTAATGTAAATACGGTGCTCATGTAAAGCGCTCCAATACCTTCGGGTCGAGTTCGCGCTATATAAATATGCAACAAAAAAAAAACAAAGCAATCCGTAAAGATCCGCCCTGTGCCTCCAACTAGGGTGACCAACCGTCCGTAAATTTCACGGACAGTCCGTAATTTCGTCCGTCTGTCCGTTGTCCGTGAAGGATTCTTTAACGGGCGCCATTTGTCCGTAATTTTAACCGGGCACCGGTCGCACAACCCTAAGGCCGGCACAGCTTCCACCCACCTCCCTTCTTGACGCGGATGCTGTTGAGGTCGGGTTTAACAGACTCCGATGCAGTACCAAAGCTCAGATCCCCAGCAGCATTGGAGAGGCACAGCGGGATGGCAACCCTCACACCTTCAGCCCTTGATGAGCTGTTAAGAGGTGCTTGAAGGTGACTGAGAGGGAGGGACTGCAGCTTCAGGCGCAGGGGCATCTATTCAGATGTAAACAGCCCTGAATGCCATGTCTCTGCAATTTAGAGGGGCCTCACACTTTCCCTTTCAGCCCAGGGCCCCAAAAATCGTAGAACCGGTCCCGATTACTTCGAGGCAGCACGTGGTTCTCTTCACAGAGCTTAATTACTGATTGTAAGCAAACCTCGGTTCTTCAAACATGCAGTCTATAATGTAATAAAATAAAGAAATGGCACAATCGCACCCACACTGATTAACAAAGTATGGAGGACAATCAGTTAAATCAGTTCTCTTGGAGTATCTCCTTTAAGTACTGTACATCACAGTGGGGGATGGCAAAACTAACATTTTGGAAAGAGAGCCTGTTGTCTCTTGTCTTGTCCAGGAGGGGGTGAGGAGCCCTACCCCACCCTGGAAGAGACCAAGATGATACTAGAATACTGCATGCCCACCCTGGTGGATCCTCCTGTGATGGCTCCTGCCCCCCCCCCCAGTGATGGCTCCTGTCCCCCATGTGGTCGCTCCTGTCCCCCCCCGCCTGTGATGGCTCCTGACCCCCCTGTGGTGGATCCTGTCTCCGCCCTGGGTGGCTTCTGCCCCAGTCCTGTAATGGCTCCTGCAGCGAGGGTGAAGTTCTTGATGGGCCTCTTCTCAAAAAGGCTCAGCTCAAAATTAATATGAAAAGGTGGGCGAGTTAGTGAAGGGATGGCTGGATGAATTAGTGAAAGGGTGAAGGGATGAATGAAAGATTGAATAGATGGAGAATGAAAGAGGATGGATGGATTGATGAGTGAGTGGAAGGATGGATGAGAGAAAAGGTAAATACCTGGATGTATGGGTGGAAGGGTAGCTGGATGGGTTAAAGAGTGGATGGATGAGTGAAAGGATTGATGAGTGAAAAGGTGGATGATGAGTAAGTGAGTGGGTGGATGGATGAGTGAAATGATGGATGGATGGATTGATGAATTGATAAGTGCAAGGGTGAATGGATGGACGGATGAGTGAAAGGGTGGATGTAAGGATGGATGAGTGAGTGAAAGGGAGGGTAGATGGGCAAAAGGATGAATAGATGAGTGAAGGAGTGAAAGGATAGATGGATGAGAGAAAGGATGGATGAGTGATAGTGTCAATGGATGGATTCATGAGTAGATGAGTAGATGGATGGGTGGGTGGATGGATGGAAGGAAGGATGGCTAAGTGAAAGGGTCGATGGAGAGAGAAAGGGAGGATGGATGGATGACTGAAAGGGTGGATGGGTGGAAGGATGACTGACTGGGTGACTGGGTGGATGGATGAGTAAGTGAAAGGATGGTTGGATGGGTGAAAGGGTAAATGGCTGGATGGATGAGTGAATGGATGGATGGGTAGAAGAGTGGATGGATGAGTGTACAGATGGATTGAGTGAAAGGGTGGATGGATGGATGAGTGAAAGGATGGATGAAGGGATGGATGAGTGAAATGATAGATGGAAGGATACATGATGGATAGGTTTGCAAATGGTTGAATATGTGGGCGTACTTATATATTATTGCACAACCACCTCTGATGTGTCTGTAAAACGTATCTATTGTACTGAAGTTTTGTCCTGAATTTTGACCTCCTGTCCTGTGTCCTGAATGTTGACCCTTTGTCCTGAATTTTTACACTCACCGTCCTGAATTTGCACCAATGCCAGTTGGTCACCCTACCTCCAACGCTGCCATGCAGGAGAGATATTCAAAGGAGCCGCTGGTTGTGGACATAATGAAAGAAGGGGCAGAGGGTCATAGTTAAATCTCTTATTAAGCATTAAGTGAAGGTAAAATAAAACCAGCGGGTCATAAAATAGCTTCGGTACACCCTGCCCACCCGTTGTTGCTGAGTTCCTTAACTGATTGCAGTGTATGTATCTCTGAGGAAGATTATAGTGCAGTCCGTCTTTGATAATAAGGCGTTCGGTGTGACATAGGTATGGGGAACCGCAGCCTCCTATGGTGCATCGTAGAAGCACCAAAACACACAGGAAACAATGAAAGGGAGGCATCAGGAATCTCCCCGCAGCCTGCTATGCATGCGTCGTAGATGGAAATATAAACAAGCGCCAAAGTTGGAGATGGAAATGTAAACAAGAGACAAAGACTCGCAGGAAACAATAAAAAAAAGCATTGGCATAGCCAATAGTTCTCGCCTTTGGGACCTTATAAGTGTTTAGCCATGCAACAGTTGCATAACTAAATACTTATAAGGTCCCAAAAGCGAGACCTATTGGCTATGCAAAGCGGCCGTGTGGCCGCAAAAGTAAAAGTGATCGCGATCAAACATCAAAGCGGCCGCTAAAGTGAAAGTAATCGCGGTAAAGCGAGGCGCGCGCTGTAGCTCCAGGCTGACCTGGTAGCACTTTTTTGAGCCCTCTCAATAAGTCTCGCCAGACCAGCGCATGCGCTGGCTCAGGCAAGACCTAACAAGCGAGGCATCAGCCTCCTACGCATGCTTTCTGCTGCCGAAGCAGGAATGAGCTCTCCAGGTAAACAAATGAGAAAATAGTGCTACAAAGGAACATACATTTTTTTAAAAAGGAAGACACATGTAACATGGGCAGTCTCCTGGGAGAGTCCGAAACGGCTAAAGGCAGGACAAATCAACCATTCAATCAATACTTTATTGTTTAAGTTAATAAAAACCATAACAATGTTCCAATAAACCGTTAAAATCTTACCTATAAAACATTATGGCAGTTAAAATTTTACCTATAAAACATTATGGCTGTCATTATTCGAGAGTTATTAATAGTACATTATGACTTGTCAATTTTGATTAGTGTGGGCACCCGCGCCATCCATTGCCCTGAGGTGCTACAATGCCATTATGATCCATCCAGTAAGATTTCATTTATAATAAAGACCTCAACCACAGTGACCAAATAATACAGTAAGGTTAAAAACAGACAGTGACTCATGGTGTTTAACTATTCGATAACAAGTAGAAATGATTTGTGCAGTCTTCTTCACGCAGTGCTGTTTTTTCCTCAGACCTTATTACTTTTTAAAAATACATCAAAAATGTCATCATTTTACTTTTGAGCTGAGAATCAGTTGGGTCAAGACACTTAATTATTGCTGTTCTATAAGAGCGAATTCCCCTCACTTTAAAAGCTTTTTTCAAAATTAAAAAATGTCTAGATTTTAAAAAGGGACATATACAAATCAGATGAATTAAGTCCTGCACTGATTCACCACATAGTCTACATGTCTTGGGACCACAATGTTTCCAAGATGGTTGTTCGGTCAGAGTTGGCAACCACCCAAACCGAGTAGTCATTAGCTTTCTTTTTAGATGTAGAGAGAATGTTGTGTTCAAATATGCAGCTGGGTTCAATATTGAATAGGATTGAAGGATCCAACCAGGCATGTGTCCGCTTGGTTAGCTTGTATTTATCCTCTCCTAGATAGTGCATTTTGGAAGCTTTGTTTATTAACTGACGATAACCGTTAAGGAATAATTCTGACTCAAAAAATCTGTTGTATTTGCTGCCTTCAATGATGATCTCATATATTCACTGTAGGTGGATTGGGGTCCTCTTTCTAGGCCCTCCACAAGGCATTGTTTAATAAACAGGATTGATTTATTTTGTACAAATCTTTTTATTGTGGTATATCTTCTACCTATCGCTTGTTGAGTGAGACCAAATTCCAAATGAACGTGAGCCGGGGAGGCATTCTCTGGCACACCAAATACTATTCTGTATGCTTTTCTTTGAAGATTATCCAGGAGTGTTGTGTCTTTACTGTGCAAAACAGCACTTGTATATGCCACTGTTGGCAATAGCTTGGTGGCTATGACTGCCAACAGTGGCTTGAAGAAGGACTATTAAGTTTTTTTTGAGGGGGTACAGAATGCCTGGATTTAGCTGTTTCCTTTCTTGACAACATATTATTTAAATTGAAAGTTCAATCCATTGTCTATGTACAATCCCAAATACTTGTATTTACTGACTAATTCTAGACTTGTTTCACTAAGTTTTTTTGTCACCACGTAATTTTATTGTTGACAGCCGGTACAGGTTTGGTGTCCCGAGGAGCACCAATAGTATACAGTAATTGACAGGATTAGTGATCTCAACATTTTCACTGTTATCATAGCATTGTTCATGCAATAAACCTATTTGAATATAATTCTTAAAAACAAACAATAGTGCCATACTAAGATTACAGAGAATAGCAGTAGGTCTTGGGTCTGAGCCATCCATTTTGAGAACAAATATGATCAACATCCCAGTCACAACACAATACAATCATCCGGTAATTCCTTGACTGCAGAAGCAGGAGGAATAGGTTCCAAATACAGCCCTCTGTATTCTGCCCACCTCTTCCATATTTTATAATGTTTCTGGGGACATCCCCTTGCATCTCCAGACCCATACAAAAATCGAGGCCCTTCTTCCATATTGCAACTGATGGCGGAGGCTCATCCTTCCATGCCCTGGCGATATCGCGCTTAGCGAACGTGAGGCTGAGAAATAACAGGTGGCGCTTATGTCTGTTGCCGCCCAGTCCCTCATTAATATGGAGCATGCACAGTCGTGGCGAGAGTGGGATATCTCATCCCAGGACCTCCGTCAGACATGTGGTCACCCCACTCCAGAACCTCGATAGAGTTGTGCACTGCCATACCGTATGTAGGAAGGTACCCTCAGCAGCCCCACACCGCAGGCAGTGAGGGGAGGGGATCAACACAGCGACCAAAACCTGTGTCTGGCAAAGTAAACCAGATGCAGATATTTGAATTGGATAAGTTGCAGGCAGGCTACAATCGCCGCACTGCACGGGGACTCCAGCGGCTCCACCCAATCGTCCTTCTCTAGCGGACCTAAGTCCATCTGCCAGGCATCCCGAGTTTTGTTTAATGTAGTAGGGGTGTTTTTGCAAAGTGTGCAATATATTTTGGTTATTTTATGAAATCCCAGATCCCCCATAAAGGCTTTGGCTTCTATGGGGTTGAAATCAGGTATATCTACTTGTGCCAGGTACGGGGAAAGGGCATGTCAAAATTGGAGGTACCTATAAAATTGTGAGTGGGGCATAGCATATTCAGCCTGGAGTTCCTGAAAGGACTTTATCATCTGACCGCGCATGACAGCTTCCACTGTGTCAATCCCGATGGCCTCCCAACCCCGAAATCCAGCCAGCTGCGCCAACCCACCATCTCATTGTGCGAAGTGCTCGTATCCAGGTCATGAAAACCGTTCTAGTTGCTGGTGGCAATTCCCTAAGCATCGGGCCAGAATATAGGACCATATGTACTGACATGGCTCCCATCAGCCAGTGCTCAACTGCATATGCTGGGTCTCATCTAGTGCCATGCCACCAGTCGTTAAGAATGAGTAAGTGTTAGGCCGCATGGTAGGGCTGAATAACTGGGGTGGCAATGCCACTACAATAAGGGGACTAAAAAAAAGTCTTCAAGGCCACACGTGCTGTGCCACCCCCCCAGAGGAACCGGGCGAGGATTGCGTTTAGTTACCGGAAGCATGTCGGCATTGTGTGCATGCCTAATGTTATGTCGTGTAGCACGACTGGGCATAAAGCCGGCCTGGTAAGGGTGTATCAAGTCCGTAAAGTATGGAACCAAGCGATTGGCAAATACCTTAGCCAAAAGCTTAGCCTCGACATTGAGGAGGGAGATCAGGCGATATGATGAATGGTGTTCCGGCGGTCAGCCTGGCTTTAGCAAGACAACTATCTCTGTGTCTCTCCAGTCCAGCAGAAGGCAGCCGTCCTCCACCACGGTGTTAGGGGTCGCAAGGTACGGCTCCATCAGCCGGGACTGGTTGCGTTTGAGGAACTCGCATGGGAAACCATTTAGGCCAGGTGCTTTGCCTGAGCGCATAGCTATTAATGCTTTTTGCAATTCCTCAACTGACAGTGGAGCGTCAAGAGTCTCTCGTGTCGTATCCAAGAGAGTCCGCGGGGGGAGATCGTCAATGAACTTATGAATAATATCAGCAGGTAGGGTCTCCCGGGGTCATAAAAGTCTGTAAAGTAATTGGCGAAACTGGCGGCAATTTGCGATGGGTCTGTGAGAGTCCCCCCATCTGGGCCTCGTATACTTGGGAGGACCTGTGGACGCAGCGACTGTTGACACAAGCGGTGTAGTAAAGCGCTAGATTTGTCTCCCCACTGATAGATCCGGCTACGAGTAGCGAGCCAGTAGAGTCTAGCTTCATCCGGCAGCTCACTGGCATATGTTTGCTGGGTACTAAGCAGCTGTCTGCACGCAGTGCCCCTACCCTCCCCCCTACTTCTGCGCTCCAGGTCAACCAGTCGGGCCTCGGTCTGTTTTAGCTTCTCCCAGCACTGTCTACGTCTTGCAGCACAGAAGGCAATATCTACCCCCCTAAGCGTGGGTTTTATAGGTTACCATAGTGTTATAGGGGATGGAACCATGCCTGTGTTGTGCGAATAGTATTCAGTGATGGATGTGTGAATATGTAGCCTATATTGTTCATCCTGGAGCAGCGATAGCCGCCATCGGAATGGGGAGCGCCTAAGGCCCAGACGCTGCTGCAAGGATACTGGTGAATGGTCAGAGAGGCCCAGAGGCAGAATCTCGGCTGAACCTAATCTATGGGTGTGCGTTGCAGATATAAAAAGGTAGTCTATACAAGAGAAAGACTCATGCACCCCAGAGAAGTACATGTATTCATGTTGTTTCACCAAGTTTGATTGGAAGTTGTGGCCCGGGTCGATTCCTAATAGTCATTGTTTTAGTTTTTGTAGTGTTAATCTCTTCCTCCTGATATTATTTCTTTTGTAACCTTCTACAGTGAATAGCATTGAGTGGCTAGCCCTACTTGACAGTCTGGAGCAAGGTGCAGATTACTTCTGCCTTTTGTTCTAAGAGTTGAATCAGCTGTTGTCTTATAATATAGTTTTTTGTTGCTAGTGTTTAACTCTATATTAACTGTGGGTGAGCTTTTGGTAAATGTTTTGCTTAAGTGGCTAGCCCAGTCTGCTTTCGTTACACCTGAGTTGTTTATCACTAATGGAGCACTTGTAACCCCATTTATTGTTTCCCAAAAAGCTCTGGTGTTTGTTTTCTTTGCATCAAATAGGAGCTTTGTCCAAAATGCATCTGTTTGCACTTTCCGATTCTCCCAAATTTGCTCTTTAAGTTGCTTCCTTAGTTTTTTAAAATGTTATCCCATGTATGTTTTAGAACATTTGTGCCCCTAATGTTTCTGACTTCCTTTCTTAGTTCCTTTCTTAGGATACGGGCCTTGTTTCTAAGGGCAGAAGGCTGCTTATTTGTAGATCTCCGGGCATAATTGATTTTAGGTGCCAGTGTTAGCAGGTTTGTTGTAAAAGTCATCCAGCTTTCTGCGTGACTAACAGTTGTAGTGATACTGGTCTCAATTATCTCTTTGTCCATCATCACTAATTTACGGAGAGTATTAACTAACCATCGTATACGTTTCAGATTAGTTGTTGTTAGCTGCCCCATTTCAACAGGGGCAGGTGCGTGCCTTGGGGGGCTTATACTCAGTTCCAAGTGTTGATACAAGTGATCACTTCTGGTGGTATAATCAATAGCGTATTTCTTCACGTGCTCCAATAGAGGTAACGTAAGATTTTGTAGTCTATTGTTGACTGCCAGTTTGGACCATGATAAGTGAATCTTAGTGGCCTAACATCATGGGATCTAACATGTATCACTCTGAGGCCTAGAAGCCATGCACTTTACAAATATTTTAACATAACATAACATGTTCTAAGGCCATGACTAGCTTTTGCCCGTTGAGATCAGTTCGCTTTGATACTGAGCTTGATTGTGGTGATACTGACCAAGTCACATTTTGTGCTGTTAAATACTCATCTTCCTCTGGAGTATGAATTAAGTTGGGGTTAAAGTCTCCTGTTACAATCATTTCCCATTTTGGCTTCTCAAGCCTTATTTCCGTTATCGTCGTAAGTAACTTATTAAATAATTAAACCTTTTTTTGTGTGTTCGGATGCTTATAAACATTTATCAGAATTATTGTTGTTTTTGGATCGTTAAGCCACTCATCCAGTTTAATTGTTAGTAGCTCTGTTGTGGATCTGGGCACCTATTCCGACATGATGATTCAAAGCCGTGGATACATATACTGCGAGACTACCTTTTGGCCTCCCGTTTCGATGTGTTCTCGTGGCTTTTACATGATGAAGGGTGTAGCCCACACTTGCTTTGGGTCGATTAGCCAAGTCTCTTGGAACACAATGATCTCGTACCAGTTTGTTTGGGGGGGGGCATTATCCTGTATTTCACAGTTTGCCCTAGCAATATTCCAGTATAAAAGCTTTAATGAGGCATCATTAAGATTACTAGCTCTTGGTTTGGGAAGTCATTCACTTCTGGAGGCATTTAGATTTGATGCGATCCAATGCCATTCAATTTCACCCTGTTCCTTCAATTGTTTGCTCTTTGCTTGTTCAAACACACCCATCTTACCTCAAGCACTTTGTAATACCAAGTACACAGGGCTACTTCCTGGACTAGAGCTGAGTCTCCTAAGCGGCATTGACAAGGGTGAAGGATAGCGTCGCCATGGTGGTTTTGAGAGTGTTATGCCCCATGCTTCAACTTTTGACTAGCATTCATGATTAATAATGTAATCTCCTCAGTTCGCCAAGAGGAGAGAGTATTTTCCATTTGTTTCTTGTCCTCTTGAGGGATAAATGTAATTGATAACAAGTCTGCAGAAATTACTTGTTATTGTGTAGGCATTTCGGCAAGGCGTCTCATTATATTTCCCCTGTTGAGGAGGTGCTGTTGACCCTGTGAAGTGTACTGACGTGTTAGTATGATCTGATTGATCAAACTCTCTGTTTGATCTGAGTCTATTGTGAATAATAATAATAATGGAGATAGGGACTGCTTCTCCACTTCTCTTGGGTTTTGTAGGGCGCTGGTATTCTTTTGTAAATTAACTTTCATTATTATATGTTCGTTTTGTTCATTACTTGTTTGGAGGTGTCTCCACCAGACTTGTTCACATGAGTTTTTATTCTGATTGTTACTTTTTAAGCTAGTTGGTTGCCTAGATGTTTGAGGGTCTTGAGTGTGTTTCTTATGATTGCTGCTTTCTTTGTTGTTAGCATTGATGTTAGTCATAGTTTATTGATAAATTACTTTTCCTGTTTTACTTGAGAGTTGTTTCTTTCTCTGTCTACACCCTGTGCATTTTGCACATAATATTTCATTTTCCCAGATCACAGATTCTGGCCTGGGCTTGTGTTTGTACATTATCTGTTCCTTCTGAATGGCGTTTATCTTTTCATCATTCCATGGTATAGTACCCAATGAATCCAGCTGCAAGGAGTTTCCATAGTTCCATCCTTCAGGTTTATTGCAGTTCTCATAATTACTGGATCTTGTTGCTCACGTTTAGCTTAAAAAATAGGGTATAGTATTTTTCCATATTGGAAATCCTTCCCTATGCATTAGAAGTTCTTTCTGACTTTCCTGGCGCGTTTCTTCTGTCTCCTGGTTTGGGTAGGAATCATTAGCTTGTCGTGATCAATTGATTGGTCAGGGCTTTGCAGTATATGTTCAGTATTACCAGGAACTCCTCCTAGTCCTCCCCTTGGATTCCTGGTTAGTTTGGTTGGCGCCGACATGTGTGATAACACGATAGTCGGTGCTTGATGTTTGAGTTTCTGTTCTGCGTCGGGACCGACTGGGAGTGTTGCTGAGATGTTACTTTTCCTTTCATTGAGAATGCCCATTAAGATGGCTGGTTCAGTACTCAGTTGATCAATTATTGGGCTACATGCACACTCAGTGGGAGCTACTTAGTTTGTTTTTTGACCTTTGTTATTAGATCAGTCAGTTTTCTAGCTTTGAATTTATTCCAGTAATATCTGCAGCTATAATATTCATGAGGTCCACCTGGATGTCCAGTTTGTCTGACTGCATATTGAGTGCAACTATTGACGTTTGTAGAATATTTAATAATGAGGTATGCAGGTCTGAGGTGTTCTCCACTTTTGTTTCTAAAGTATCGCTTATCTTAATATGGTATTTTGGGATTACTTTTTGTTCATTCTTTTTCCCTTATACCTTTATTACTGGAGTATTAATGATGTTACCTTCCGAGTTATGTGGTTGAGTCTGTGTTATAAAATTCACCTCATTTCCTTGATGCTTGTGCTCATTACTTTAATCTTCATGTGCTGGTTGTTCAGATGTACTCAACATCTCAATTACTGATTTTAAGTGCCATTCGGGGTGGTCATTAAAAGGATTCTCAGTCAGATTACCAGGCTGGTTGATGGTTTTGACCTCTAGTGCCTGCCTGAGATCTATATTGCTTGTTAATGATATTGAATAGAGACAGGACTTTTTTGTGCCTTCTATGTAAATTTTTATTCCATGGTTATTTTCTGTGGTAGTAGTCAGCGGTGCTTTTTCCTTTAGCGCAGGTCTTGGTGGGCAATGTGGACAGTTTGAGGCGTGTTCCAGAGCCTGAATCAAAAACCTATTACCACTCGGGTGATCATCCGTATCTTCCTTTGCTGCGATATGGCTTAAATTTTTTTATTGGTTCTTGAATCGTTAGCTGTTGCTGTGTCTACCTTTTGAAGTGTGAGTGGATTCGGGAGGCCCATTAGTTTTTCCGTTGCTGAAAAAATGATTGTTGTTGGTACCTTTAGGAAAGTGAATTTTCCACTGGGGTTCATTTTCCCAACTAGTCGTTGAATGGATTATATTAGTGGACTGCTTTGGCCTTGGTTTCATTTTATTGTACTTTCCAATGCTGCTGTGGGTTTTCTTGCATCTTTCTTTTGATTGGATGTTTTTTGCGCCGTCTGTTTCCTGACCTTTCCAGATTTCATGTTGTAAATAAGGTAAGTTGTAGTTTTTCCATTGTTTTGACTGGGAGCGGGAAATAGTGCCAAACTCAGACTGCACCCATACCTAAAGGGACCATCTCTTAGAGGTCTATTTCCACCCTCAACAATGACACTTTCAACACTAGCAACACTCTGATAACACTCAACGGTTAATTTCTTGTCAGCTAGTTTGTTTGTTCCCCTTCTTGGTGCAGACCGCAGGAATAGCTGCTGTGTAGTTTCCTCGATTTAGGTTGCTAAGCCTGGCACTAAATTTAGGCTGTTTCTAATATTGCTGGGGAGGATCCAATGTCCAATGCCTATATCAGTGTCGGTGTTTTGGACATTTCTCTTTGGTTACAGTTGTTGAACTTTTTGAAGGTTTTAAATGTACAGTTGGTCTTTTGCTGAGTATCAGATGCAGAGGTGGGGGAGCGCGCAGTAGTCCACAAGCTGCTCCACGGAGCTAGCTGGCCCGCCTTCGCACACTGCTGGCTCGACCCTCAGGAAGAGCACTTAGCCTCCCCCCACTCCCATCGGGCCTGGCCTGGGCCAAAAGCTACGTCGGTCTTGCCTGCCCGTTAACACAAGACTCTTGAAGGAGTTTTTTTTTTCAAGGCCGTAAAATCACGCTGCCTGCCTCACTGGTTGCCAGGGCTCTTTGTCTCACCTGCTACACTGATCCAGGGCGAGAGTCTGGTCTTCAGTGTGACTTGGACCGAAGCCGACCAGTCGGATGTTTGTGCCTCCCTTCACTGCCTCCGGTTCTGCGGCCCCAGTGTTTCAGCAGAGGTTTTCGGCAAAGCCAGCAGCAAAGCAGCGAGGCAGCACCATGTGTGTGACTCGTGTGTGGGCATGGTGCTAGTTTCCGCTTCTGTGTCACAGGATCTCTTCTAGTTTCCCCCGAATCAGACCATGAAAAGTAGGTCAAAATACCCATATTCACCAATCAGAAGCAGCCATTTACAAAGGACATTAACAGGAACCAATAGAAAACATGGGAGGTGCTTGGAGTCCATATTCTAGATACAGAATGTCTCGAAGAGATAGCACATGCACTGCCTAGGCAAGACCTAAAAAATGCTCCCAGTCAGTCTGTCTGCGGGGTACCTCAAGAGTCTTCTTTGTCCCCGCATCTGTTTACTCTATATATACATCCTTTAGTGTCTAATCTGAGGAAAATGAAGGTCAAAGATTGTAATAATGCAGATGATGTGCAACTTCTTTTCGCTATGGATAGTTCTGCTGACTTCAAAATGTCTTTAAAAAATACGATGCTATTCATCTGTGATTGGATGAATGGCAATCAACTCAGATTAAACTGTGATAAAACAGGGATTGTCCTAACTGGAGGTACACAACACCTTTGGAATTCCAATTTGTGGCCATCTGGAATGGGTTGTACTCCTCAACCGAAGAACTCAGTAAAAAGTCTTGGAGTCCTTGTTGACAACAAACTCTAGGAAGCCTCAAGTTGGGGCAATAGTGTCATCTTGTTTTCTTCAACTCAGTATGATTAGGAAAATTGGCAGATTTCTCACTATCTAATCCCTCATCCAGGTTATCCTTGCTTTAGTTACCTCACGCATAGAAAAAGCTAACTCATTATACCTTGGTCTCCCAGACTATTTGACTAAGAGATTGAAACTGGTATAAAACCAGGCAGACAAGCTGAGCTACCAACAACCTAGGAGGTGCCATATCATCCCGTTGATAGGGAATTTACGCTGGTTGCCCGTAAAACAGCACATGGCTTTTGAGAAAGTATGTCTCATTTTAGAATCTCTCTACAGAAATTGCCCTAAGTTTATTTCTTCCCGAATTCAAAAGTATACTCCTTTCCCGTAATTTAAGATCATCTCATGTTAATCTTCTGACTATTCTCCTTATCAGTAGAGACAAGAAGGTACTAGATTCTCTGTACTGTCCCCTCCGTTCTGGAATTCTCCTCCATCTAACATCAGAATGACTGGTGATTATCTCAGATTCAGACAATTTTTGAAGACATGTTTTTTTACACAAGTGTACGAATAACATTACAGGCTACAGCTCTGCTCCTATACTTAGCGCCAAGGAACTGATTGGTGTACGTACGCTATATAAATAATTTTAACACAACATAACAGAAAGTGCACTGAGCTCTATAGACAGCAAACCTACGGTTCAACACACATTCAAGCAAATCAGGGTGGTCCTGCAGAAAGGGCAAATTTCCAACTGTTATTATAAAATGTAAAGTGATCATGTGCCTGGGCTAAACAGATGAGGAGACATTTCATAGATCCATTCTTGGGGGCATAGCACAGTAATAGCAAATTCTATCAAGTCATCCATGTTTGCCTCTTACTTATGCGGTTGCCAGGGGCAGATCTGTCTACTTGTCAGACAGGGGATATGAAAGGTATGAGGACAGACGTTCATAGATTAAGAAGAATGGAAAATAGATCTCACACTCCCATGCACACTCCTCATGAATAAGGGGCTGGTGGAAGAGCAGGTTCTGAGATGTACATGCTTAAAAGGCGAGAGCATGCATTTCAGTTAATCTACATATCTGCCTAATTCCGATGTAGAGTACAAATTTCACCTGCTATTACTTTCCTCTTTAAATTTGTGTTTTACAGGGTAATCTGCAGTTTCACTAGGATCTATTTACACAAGGGCTAGGGTAAAGAGGACTTATGGAAATAGGTACATTCCTTCACTTTTAGCTCTTCCTTGTTACTTGATGAGTTCTTGGTCTACACCCCAGACCTTCAAAAACCCACTCTCACCCAGTGCCTGTGCATTCTTTAGTTTTCAGATGGTCACAGATGCAGAGGAGAATGAGCTACAGCCCAACTTCTTGCAAGTTGCAGGATCTTGCAATTATGAAAATCTGTCAAGATGGTACTCGCAATTTTTTTGTTGAGAATATACTTGAGCTGGTCCTCAGTGGCTGGTATTAATTGCTGAAGAATGACTAAATCCATTGAGGGGACTGGATCTATTATCCCCATCTATGCCTCAAGTCGGTTGTTATGTATTTCATGATCTTATCTGTGAACATTCCAGTATGATAAAGACTATTGGGGAATCATATAGTGCTACCTGAAATTCTGCCCTGCTCTTAGTCATGGATTTCAGGATTGTCTCCAAATCTTGAAAGGATTTTAGATCTGATTGTTTTTCAGGCAACAGCAGTTGAGTTGTGACTTGCTTTTTCATTGTCTTGCTTGGATATCGAAGTTAGATATAGAAGAATGGTTGGAGAGTACCTGAAGATCAGACATTGGTTTCTTTTGTACTGGAATTATGACCACCTATCTGTGATGAAATTTAAGAATGGTAGAAATGTGGACTACATGAAAGAAAAAACACAGTTAAAGTGTCGGATGTGACACAGGATCTCAGAGATAGTATATCCAGTGTTTCCCATGTTGCTTTCGATTTCACTTGCTGGGAAATTGTTTGGTCTGTAAAAATACTGCAAAGATGTGCAGCCTGATTGAAACTTGCTTTCCCTGCAGAATGTGTTCTTTGTTGTGAGATTTCGTGGTGGATTGTTAGATGAGAGCTGGAGAAGGGGGAGATAGAGATGAAAAGCCAGAATAAATAATGGACATGCCCATACGTGGCTCGGAAAACCACTCTAGACAGGGGTATTCTAAAGAGATAGGTCATGTTTCTGTGTTAATAGTTCAAAATTAGGACTCACAAATTCAAAGTACCGAAACAATGAACGTTACGGAGATATATAAGGAAATATTTAGTTAAGGAAATGCCAACCTAGAGAGGGAAAAGACATGAGCCGCAATTGAGAGGCAAAAATCAATACAGAGGAGATGGTAGCCAGCTTTGGGCAGGGAAAATAAATATGATGAATAGAGGAGCTAACACAAAGGATGAGAAGTCGCTATTGAGATAAGAGGAACCAACTCTGAAAAGGATAAGCTGTTAAGGACTTAGAAGTGATAGCAAGGAGCGGGGCAAGGCAATATATAGACCATGGCAGGCTAAGCATATAGAGGAAATTACTCTGGACTCCTGAATCCAAATCACCCTCTTTTTTGAAAAATATAAATGTACATCTTTTATTGAATTTTAGCACTACTAACAATAACTTACACTTTGAGCAGACAATGCTTTAAATGCATATGCAAACAAATAGTTAAACTTAAGGGGCACATTAAATCAGTATTGCATGGGGAAAAGCTAATCTATACAGGAAGATATTAAGATAGAAAGTGGGTGTGAGTTGACACAGGGCAAGAGAAATCAATAAATAATACAAAGGGCCTAACATAAGGATTGGGGAGTGAATATAGAACAGACAGGACCCACCCCAAGAAGGGTAAAGTCATTATAGAATGGGAATAGACTAGCACAGGAGAAAAAGTATGTGTTAATTAGAGCAAGTTGACTTTATAATAGCAGGTTCTCTTTAAGGACAAGCAATATTTTAGCCACTGAGTAGTGAAGTGGGAGCCAATGAACCCCTCCCCCCCCTACCCCTGGACGGAAAAGAGGGACATAGTTTAGGGGGGAATTGGAGAGCTGTCCTGTGTATGTGCTCCCCTCATTTGCCCATCTGTTCCAGAACAAGGCTCTGTGATGTCTTATGTGCACCATCAGCGATCCAGTGTCTGGACAGTACGGACTTTACGGAGGACCTCAACCGAAAAAGGAAAGGAAAAGCAAGAAGTGAAGATCAAACAATTATACAGAAGGAGGTCTTCGGACCTGGAACTCGCTCCTGAAAGTCCCTCTCTAGTGAACATCATAGAACGACGGCATGGGCGCAGCAGGACCCCGCCACCACCAAATCTGCGACCTCCCCCAAAAAATGAGTTCTGAAATGTCTGCAGCTTTTGGCAGAACCATGGAAACTTGTATGATATGGAGAAAGCACATTTGAGCAAGAAGAGTCATTAAACCGTTTCAAATAATGGGAGCAAAGGTCTAAATAAATATGTGTAAAATGTAGTTGCTCACTAATATCACCCACTCAGACATCAGTGTCACAACCTTTTCTTAGCAATCTTGATGAATCGCTGATCTCAAAATTCATTACATATGCAGTAGTGCAGTGGTACCTAACTTATAAGACTGTACACCAACTCCAACCTACCGCTGTTCTATTCTCTAATAGAACAGCTTCCAGGTTCTTTTTGGGATGTGAGGCACACTCGGTACACAGGCAGTGAAAATCTTGTGAAATATACAAAAAAGCCTTTCTAACTATGTAAAGTGAAAACCTACAGCAACCAGACTGTAATCAATAACTTAAATGTCTAGAAAGATGGGATGGCAGGCTTCCCATCACCATGTGCACTGGGAAATTGGCAAGAAGGAGGTATGTTAGTTCAGCTGATGTTTGAGCAGGGCCTGACTGGCAGCAGTGAGGGTCGTTTTTTGTTACTGTGGGCCAGTTTTTCAGCAGTGCTATAATATTGGCCCCTAGTACTAAAAGCAGCAGTTCTTCACACTTTTAGATGCTTACTAGCATTATAACAAAACCATATATAGAAAGACATGCCAATGGTGCTTCCACAATATATTTGTTTTCTGATAAACTATCCTTTATTTCAAACTGTATGATATTTAGAGTAATTAGATCTTTACTTTTCAGACATTTTGTAGGCTTACTTGTCTCTTCTCAGCATTTGAGCTGGAAAATACGTTTTGTAATTATTCTCTGCTGCTGTTGTTAATGTGTATGTTTCTCCCTGCCTTATGAATTCACTGTTTCAACATTGTGGTGACTCCTTCAGTTACCAGTGGCATGCTCTTCCGGTATCTTTTGATTCAACTGCTGCTCCTTTTCCTACCAAATGTAGAAAACAAGTTTCCTCACTAAGAGATTTTTTTTCGTTGAGTGTAACCCTAATCAGTTTTCCATGATTCAGGTTATTTCTAGCCGACAGAAAAATACTTTTGTAACTCAACAATTGGAAAAAACAACTTCAGATGACTCTACCCTCTGCACTTTCTAACTAATTATTGCTAGCTGTCCATAGTTAGCAAATTTACAGTTGTGATTTGTGACCAAACAGTGGCAGTGCTGTCTGGAAATGTACTCTGCAATTTCTATCCAGTGAAGAGCATCAAGACTACCCTAATATCCATATGTAATCTCTTTGGACTTTTTATGGTCTGATGACCTGTACTGGAGTGGTCCTGGTTTGTTGTGGAGGATGTTTTTACTTTGATTCAAAACCCATCAGTTGTGGTCTCGGTCAATGTGTCTTCTCTCCTTCAATAAATGCCTTCCTCAAAGTCACTTTAGAGCATTTCTGCAGTTAAGAATTCACTTTTTGACATCTTCCAGATGTATCTTTGTTTAACAGAGGCTTCCAATCAGTACACCAATGTGCAAGGGCACTGACTGTCCTGCATAGAAGGACGAGGACTGAAAACAAAACTTTAAACATATTAACAGTCCATTGGTTGACATTTTGTGTCTGCACAGTCCTCATTATATCTAGTGACACACGTATTCAGGTTTCTTTCTACTCTTATCCCTCCACAGATATCTGGAATCAGAGGTGAAACATTTGAAAGTGATGTTTGACAGCAGTTTCTTCTCTGAATTCATGTTGGCTCAGTGATTAGTGCTTCATGTTTCGGAGGAGACTGGTCATGGGTGATTCCTTGTACTACAGAAGAAAGTAGTTTAGTGGCATCCAGAGTCTGCTGAACTCAAGGTTAGATAGTGCTAACGGTATTCCACTCCACTTTTCAATTTATTAGACACGCCACTTACAAAAGACCCCCGAATCCAGGCTATATGCTGTTATGTGGCCTTTAAATGAGAGGCCTTACTAATATGGGCAATTTCCACTGGTTCTCTCCAAACCTCCACATATTTAAGATCATTTGCTAGTTTCATAGCGAAATTGATGGGAAAGTTCCTTTGTAAATGTCAAGGAAAACTCATCACTACTTTCCATCAAAACATTGCTCAAGAAAACTATCCCTTATAATGGTCCACAAAGCGTAATATGTCAGTAATTTATGTTATGGTGTTAATTTTTCAAATCACAATGGTTACTCCAAAAGGAGCGTCCCCACGCTATGATTGCCTCCCCTGATATAGTCCGTCAATATTCCTATATTCGGCTAAGACGTCATGAAAGTAATTAAAACAATTAATGAAATAACAACTTGTAGCATGGATGTGACACAGACACATGAAGCAAACTTAAAATACTCAAGAATGACAAGGCATATCTGGCATATCATACCATTGCTCAACTCCATAACAATTGAACTGGCTAGCAGTTAAATATGGCTAATTCATAACATAAAATAAGCGTATTATTCCATAGTAACATGTAAAAAGGTGTGGTTAAGAAATCAAATACAAACATTGCCAAGCCACGAAATACAGTTGTTAAAACGCGATCACTATATTGTATCCAAAAGTATCATATTAAAACTCCATAGCTTTTCCTCACAGTTAAAGCCACCTCGAATATAATTCATCGGTGCTAAACCAACTTTGATGGACCCTAGCTGCTGTAGACATAGAATGCCCATTTGATAGTTCCTGATGTTGGCAGCTCACAATATTGGTAATAAAAAGCTGGTGCGACACAATCTACACAAAGTGCAAAAAAGCATAAAGTGAGTAGTGCTTTGAGAAGACCAACTGACACGGGCATTTTGGGTAATTCTATACCCAAGCACCGTGTTGAGGGAAGGCAAGAGTTTAAGCATAAACACGTTAGGGAAATAATATGTGTTGTGGATTATGTATTATGGCAAGATATGGCTCCAAACTTTGCCTGGTCGATGAAGCTAAATATGGGACAACTGTCTGCATACATTGTACATTAGCATCACTTACCCTGTGACAATCATCAACAGCAAAGTTCTAACTCCCTCTTTAGATTTTCTGTCAATCGACACTGATTTAGGAAAAAACTCTGGAACGGCCAACACTGAGAGAGCCTGTTTTACATAGGCAAGTCAGGGGATGTTAGCATGCTTATTTAGGGCCACGAGTTGATGTGAAAAAGCCTTCCTCCTTGTGTGAGCCACATCTTGAGACATAACATCAGAGGAGCAATATTTATAGTATCCACCAAACAGCTCAGCCCTACCTACAGATATAGTTCGCAGTGCATGAAGGCACAGTGAGTATTCTATGTATGAAGATATTTTCTACCAGTTGCAGGATTTCAGAGTTGGTGTGTACTCAGACCCCAACCCCACAACGTCCCATCGGTATGCATTTGCACTTGTACAACTGAAATAATTCTCTCAGGCTTATGTCCCAACTTTGATGCAAAGTGAAGTTCTGCTTCAACTACTCTAGAAAATTGCTTCAATTTTATATTCAGTAAATAGCCCCAATTTCGCTCATAATCAAAGGAGAATCCTTTGCAACAGGTACCCCACCAATCGAATGAGATTTTTATTTAGTGCATTTATGACCACTAATCATTACGAATGATTTAGCAAGGCTTATTTATAATAGGGGTGGGCGGAATTTGCGTAATCGCGTTACGCAAATCTCCGCGAAACGGCAAAAAATCTCCGCGAACACGCAGAAATTCCGCGAACACGCGGAATTGCTTGTTCGCGATACTTTTTGCCTGTTCGCGATCGCTATTTGCGTGCTCGGGGTGAAATATCTCGCGAACACGCATATTGAGAACGCGAACAAGCAAAAAATTTCGCGAAGTCGCGGAACGCAGATTTTTGGGCAATTTCGCGTTCTCCGCGGAACGCGAAATTACCCAAATTCCGCAAATTCCGCGAACGGAACGGAATTTACCGCCCAGGCCTAATTTATAAGTCTAAATCATTCAAAAACATAAAATGCATCCTTCTAATTTTGCAACCATTTGCAGTGCTCGAGATAAAAACTGCGTTGTCCGCATAGAAAAAGGTTGGGGCGGGGCATTTTCCCACTTGCAGAATGTCTTTCCCTTTCAGCGATGAATAACAATGCAAACCATTAATATAACTAAAAAAAAGTGACCAGAATACAGCCCTGGTGCACTTCACGATTGGAGCTAATCAATGGAGAACATTCTACGCTGGGTCCATGTCGAACCTTTACAGTTGTTTCCCAGTATAAAGGAACAAGTAAATCAAAGGAGGTGACCCAGCCCGGCCTAGTCTCATCTAGGATCTCACCAATGCAGATGGGCCGTCCTTGGCCTGGTCTTCTTGGCGTGCTGCGGGACCGATATGCGCTCTACGTATCTCTTCTCGCTCCTTCTCCACCTTGGAGCAGCGTGGCACTAGTTTGTAGTTCTCTCTCACTGTAGTGTAGTGTGGGACAAAATCCTTCAATCCTCCTGTCTCCCGCTCTGTGGGCCCACTATGTGCGTTGATACATTAGTCTTAGAGAAGTAGACTTTCTTTATTAGTGCCACCAGGAATTTCAGACGGACGTGTTGTGGAGAGATTTCACCAGAAGTATGAGAGTGACGTTGGCAGAAGATGGTGCACATTATGGTTAGCTCTCAATTTCAAATCCTCTTAGGTGAGGACTTCTCATTTAAAGCATGAATCAATTATTTTTCTTGCACACAGATTTATGCATTGCGTTTTAAGAGAGATCTATCAGTTCTTGCTAGGGGAGTTCCATGCCGAGGTGGTTTCACCCTTTGTACCATCATGTGTGGCTTAGCCTTCATGTAATAATAATGCATGGTACATGCAGACAGGCCTGGTTGCATATGAACATAGTTGCTTTTAATGCAAAGAGCTATGTGTGAAAGTTGCGAGGCCTAGTAGCGGACTAACAATTTGAATGGCAATGCTAACACATATATGATTGATCGCCATGTTTTTCTGTTTAGAAACTTCATGTGTTCACATGCAGGTTAAACTAATGGTACAGAGAAGAAAAACTTTCCACATCTCCGCTACACGTGTCGAACCTGCACCTGCAAGGGAAGGTGACATTCTAGAGATCTGTCTTGGAAGGAAGAAGGAAAAAGCAGCAATATCTTCCATATACTTCTGCAAAGAGGTATTGTTTACACCTTTTTTAGCAAAGCAAGAGCCAAGAACAAGTTACCCCCTTCTTGGCTCCATAAGAAATTGTTTTAAAAGGATATGAGGTATGGTGCTAACACAGGTTTAAACACATGGACCAGTTGCTGAGGGAAAGATTCCAACGGACTGAATTCCAACTGCGCAAGCAATGACAACATAAAGATATGCAGGGAAACTTTACATGGCTCTCCATTTTTTAGGTTTAGCTAACTAATACAGCTACACAGGTATGGCTAATAAAATTAAGGTGGTTAGAGTAGGGAATTCTATCCTTCCAGTAATTGCTGCACGTATAACCTAGGAAAAATATTGAGTTTCCTCAGGGAAAATGATATGTTTTCTTCAAATAACCCTCACCCACCAAAAGGTCCCTAGGTGGCATACTTCATCATCGGGTTCTTCCCGCCCTGTTGCAGGACGGGCGTGCTACGACCGACGGAGACGTGGGAGCACTTTGTATAGTAGTACTATGTGATATTGTGAGAGTGGAAGGGTCAGAAGAAAGAGTGAGTTTTAAAAGATACCTGGCTAATTGGAACCTAACTTTATTAATTCCTATAGCTGGTATCGTTAAAATGGGGGAGGAGAAATATGCACTATAATGAGTAGACTTCTCCTAGGTGTACATGTTTCAAGCCTTATCAAAGAAGATGATCCCTCTAACCGCTCCTGGTTAACCTACTTGGAAGCCCTGATCAATGTCAAAGGACAGTGTGCATTTAGACCTGCATTAATACAATACCCAATCGGTACAACTTGTCTACGCAATCTGGAAAGATAAAGACATGACATAGGTTATTAGGGGTCTCCAATTCATCTTATAACTGTATCACCATATTAGTGAAAAAGAAAACGTGATATATTTTATACGTGATATATTTTTCATTATGTGCACGACACTTTACTTTCCATAATCTGTGCGTGTCGTGCTACCCCCTTTTTTAATTAGACGAACTTTGACAAACACAACATATAACATAAGGCACACACTCTATTTGCATTCATTGTGAGATATCACTTGATGTTACTCAGGGTGACTTGGTTTTGTATGCCCCCTGAAAAAATATAGTGAAGAAATCAATAAATAAATAGGGCCGTACATGTTCGTAGCCTAATTAGCGCCCCATGAGCCTTACACGGGGGGAGGCGCTTGTAGTCACATACTAGATGGAAAAAGATGGTGGGTTTCATATTAAAAAAGTAGAAAAAGGTTTTCATCTTCTCTGTAAATACTCGTTGCCCAGGGGTTCGGCTGTGCCGTACTCATGTCATCAAAGCTGCTCTCTCATCCGTATGCTGCCTGCCCGTGGCTCCGATGAACACTAAGCCATTGCAGTCACCCGGTTAAATATCCGGTGACTGCCTGATTGTCAAGCGTATGCGATCGAGACCTGGAGCGCTGACTTTCAAAATGGCCGTCTGCCGTGTCTACACTTCCTGGTTGTTACCCCGATAAATGCCGGTTCAGGACCCGGCGTCGGTAATTAAAACTGGTGTATATTTCTTTCAAAAATCATGTTTGTGATTAATACATTGGCATGATTCCTGGTTGATGCCTGATAGTCATGCGCGTGCGAGCAAAAGCTGGAGTGCTGACTTACAAAATGGCCGTCTACCGTGTCTACACTTCCTGGTTGGTATCTTGATAGACGTTGGTTCAGGAACCGGCGCCGTTTTAAAAAAAAAAGTGTATGTTCTTGTTAAACTGGTGTTTGTAATTGCTAAGTTAGCAGTATGTTTTCCTATAATTGTAGAAGAAAATACACAGAAGTTGATGTTGTGTAGGCGCGTGCCAGTTGGGTACTAGAGTGCTGACCTTGGTGAAAGGCCACTTGCCGTGGCATCCCTCATTGGTTTGCTATACCGGACGAAGCTGGTTCGCCTCTGTAGTCCCATTATCTACAATATTTGAAAAAAGTGGATTTGTAGGCATAACTACTTCATTGTGGATTAGACCAATTATAGTGAAGTTGCACATTATAGCTGAAAATGTGTCGTGCCCTCTACAAGGCTCATGGGGCCCTAAATAGGCTACGAACGTGTATGGTCCTATTTATTTATTGATTTCTTCCCTATATTTTTTCAGAGGGCATACAAAACCAAGTCACCCTGAGTAACACCAATAGATATCTCACAACAATGAATCTGAATAGAGTGTGTGCTTTATGTTATATGATGTGTTTGTCAAAGTTCGTCTAATTAAAAAAGGGGGTAGCACGACACGCACAGATTATGGAAAGTAAACTGTCGTGCACATAATAAAAAATATATCTGTATAAAATATATCACGTTTTCTTTTTCACTAATATGGTGATATAGTTATTAGATTAATTGGAGATCCCTAATAACCTATGTCATGTCTTTATCTTTCCAGATTGCGTACACAAGTAGTACCAATTGGGCATTCTATTAATGCATGTCTAAATGCACATTGTCCTTTGCATTGATCAGGGCTACCAAGTTGGTTAACCAGGAGAGGTTAGAGAGATTATCTTCTTTGGTCCTGAGGAAAAGCCTTGGGGAAGGCTTGAAACATGTTGACCTAGGAGAAGTCCACTCATTATAGTGCATATTTCTCCTCCCCCATTTTAACAATACCAGCTATGGGAATTAATAAAGTTAGGTTCCACTTAGCCAGTTATTTTTTTCAAACTCACTCTTTCTTCTGACCCTTCAACTCTCACAATATCACATAGTACTACTGCACAAAGTGCTCCCACACCTCCGTCGGTCGTAGCACGCCCGTCCTGCAACAGGGAGGGAAGAACCCGATGATGAAGTATGCCACCTAGGGACCTTTTGGTGGGTGAGGGTTATTTTAAGAAAACATATCATTTTCCTTAAGGAAACTCAATATTTTCCCTAGGTTATACATGTAGCAATTACTGGAAGGATAATTTTTTCTGAGAGAAGGTTTCAAAATAAATGAAGGGTGGATTTCACGTGTATTTTTATAATTTCCCTAGGAGGCTGAGTCCACTACTACCCCTTTCTCCCTCTTTTGTTCTTTGAGGTAGAGTATGGAATAGATACATAAATTATGGATGTGTGATGAAATAAGATCAGGATCTATTTAACATTCGCTCCAATCTGCATGTTTGTTAAAGTTATGATCATTCTAATTCACATGATTTGTAGGCAGACACTTTAATATAAATAATCATATGAAAGAAAAATATCAACCATCGTGTGTGCATACTGATATTGGGGGTGGGTTAGAAGGGTGGGGCTCCATTTTTCACCACGTGCTGATAAGAAATTCTCTGGTAGGTTCTTCTGACTACTAACATGCCTTGTTTAATGTATCATAAACCTGAGAGAGGACCCATCTGCCTGCACTTCTTTTCTCCAAAAATGGTGCATTTCTTCCGTATGTGACCACAGTACTTTTTGGTATGTACCCAACACTCTGGGACATATTTACAAGCCCCTGTCGCCATCATAACGTCACTTTCAGTGATGTTGTGAGGGTGAAAGGGGCCTCACCTTATTTACAAGGCAGCTTTAAGCCACTTAACATGGCTTTATTCTGCCTGGTAAATAAGGCACCCTTTCACACTGTATTTAGCATGAAAGGGGAGGACAATGGGTGTTGCGGTGTGCGTTTTACCACAGCACCCATTGATTTTGACACTGCCTCCTATTTACAAGAGCAGCGTAAATAGGAGGCAGCACCAAAATTTAGAGCAGGGAATACCTGGTCTTAAACAGGCGAAACAAGGAGAAATGTTTTATTTCCCCTCGTTTTTGCTGTTTCCATGTGTGCTGCCTTGTGCAGCACACATAGAAATACCAACTTGCCTCTGATCGTTTATGTGCAGGAAGGTCCCCCTTCCTGCACATAAACAATATTGTTTTAAAAAAATGCTGTTTTGCAACTTCTATGTGCGCTGCATTAAGCAACTTCTATGTGTGCTGCATTTAAAGATTGTTCATGTGGCGGAAGGAGTACCTTCTTGCACATAAACCATCTTCCCCTCAACACAGGCACCCTTGCACTACGGTGCAAGGGTGCCTGCGTTGGTGCTAGGCAGTGAAAGTTAGCACCAGCGCAGTGGGAAACGCAGGGCTGCACAATATTCTAGTAAATATGGTGCAGCCCGGCGTTTCTAAAGTGACGAAACGTGTCGTTAACCTTCTTGGCTTAATGACACGCTTTGCCACTTTATTGTAAATATGCCCCTCTGTCTCGCATGTCGATCATGATGATTGACAGCCATTTGCCCCATATTGTATGCAGAGTGAAAACTTTGACAATGTTATTTCCCTTCCACTAATAAGGTGGCATAATGTGAATGTCATATCAATGTAGGCTCTTGATCAGAAAAAGTACTTAGTGGGATTCAGTCAATACTCAGTTTCAGACATGATTTTTTTCATGGTTCTATTCTTCAGTGAATCAGTGGCCCACATAGTTCCATACCTGGTGCACTTCAGATGAACAACAGCTCTCAAGTCAGAAATGTTAAAATTGACAACAGTCTTTCATAATATTGATATTCCTCAGCTGATGCTTTTGTGTAGTGGGTTGTGTTTAACCCACCTTCATTATTTTTCCGATTCACACTTTGAGCACCTGTTTTTGGCCTGCTGAGCTTACTTATCCTTCTGCAACAACACCTCACCAAGTGCAAATCCACCCAGTGGATAGAAGTAGACATTCTAGTATTTGTGAAGTGGATGCTAATGTCTATTTAAACCAGCTGCTGTGACATGTGAAACGAACCCTGTTGTATTTGAAGCATAAAATGTTGTCTGCAATCTCTCAATAATAGCTGGAGAATTAACAACAGTTGTAATATTCTCATTTCATCATTCACAACTCGTGTGGTGTAAAACTCATTTGCTGATTCTCGTGTGATATCCTGTTTCAATAATAATGAGGGTATTCTAGCTAATTTTTAAGGATTTCATCAAGAACTTTCTAGAATCTGTCCAGCAGAATGAAACTGAAGGCTTCTTGCTGTGGTGGATTCAATTCGAAACCGCAACTGTCTGGGCTGGTTTTTGGCACGTTCGAGCTGTGCCCTCGCCCAGGGCACCAACCTCCAGAGGGTGCTGGAGCTCCTTGTAGCAGTCTCCGTACGACTTAGGTCCAAAGAAAAGTGTTTTTAAACACTTTTTCTGAAGGCTGCTGGCGCCCTTCTTTGTTTAGGTCTCGCCTGAGCCAGCGCATGTGCTGCTCTGCGAGATATTTAGAATGTGGGTTTTCAAAAGGGCTGCCACAGGCTTTCGGTGGCCTAAAGCTTGCGTGCACGTTAGCGTGCACGCGCGCAGCCGCCATCTGTCTTTGATCACAATCACTTTCACTTTCGCGGGCCGCGCGGCCGTGTCACTCTCACGGCCACGTGGCCAATGCTTTTTTTTTTTACCCCGACTGGACTATATCTGACCAGGGTCTCAAAACGGCCTGCTCAGCCTCCCGTGAAAAGATGCTTTTTTAAAAAATGTAGTATCCTTTAGCGTGAACTCGGCACAAAGGTACCGTAGCGCTTTACGCGAGCACCAGTTGTGTTCCATGCGGGCATTCTTTGTTAGGCACTGGGATATTGAGTGATTTGCCCAGCTTCGCAGGGAGTTCCGTGTCAATGCCGCTACTCGCACCCTGCTCACCCGATGCGGAGTCCCCCACCCTAGCCGTTAGGCCAATTCCCCTCCTGTAGTTATTAAAAACTCTTTAGATTGACACCAATCCCATTACCCAGGAATACCTTCATTTTTTTTTGTTAGTGATTTGCCAAAAATCACAGGAAACTGAGCCGGCGCCAGGGATCAAACCCTGCTCCCCGGCTCCAAAGTCGGCAACTGTGACCGTAAGTCCTCAACCTCTCCCTCTCCCTCATTTTAATACCTCTTTGTAGCAGCCCAAGACCTCTTTACCAGTCACTCACTGCCCTTCTTTTGGTGTCCCCGTTTCCACAGCTCTGTCCCAGCACCCGATTTGGCCATACTTTTCTTTACAGAGTTAGGGGCGTCTGTGAAGTCTTCCTTTAGCTGCGCCCTATAGTGAGACTCGATTTAAATAGCGAATGGTTCTACATCGGCTTTCGAGACACAGCATTTTTACGCTGATGTACTGCGACTAAATTTGCGAAGCTGCGACCGGACGCTGCGTAAATGCCTCTCTTTTTTTTCTCTAATGGCCTAGCTGCCTTTCTTTTAAGGAAAGTCAGTATTTCAACAAATAAAAAGTGTGGGGGGCAGTTCGGTGTAAGTACGCCTGTCTACTGTGTATCATTGAAAGTTACCCAGCACACCAGGATATATATAGTGTGCACAACCAAATACGGAGATCTTAAACAGCCAACACAGGGTGATAATCAATATGAATTTATTGCCATACACCTCCGAACAACTCCTTTAGTGTGAAATATACCCACAGCGTCAATCGGCGAGGAGCCCAGATTGAGTGAGGAAGAGGCTGTGAGCTCCTGCCATGGGCTGTGGAGGGCACGCAACTCTTACATTTAACTTTAACTGTAGCTAGGGTGCTGTTCACACGCAGTTTGCACAGACCTTTGTGGGTATTACATTAATATTTCAATGTCAACGTAAACCTTGTTCTCCACCTGCCATTTGGGCATTTTTCAAAAGCGCCGATTACAACAACTTTTTGCCCATTTAGATCCAATAAAGCACCAAAAGGAACCATCTGGGTTGTAAATCGCATATCCGTAGTCAAAAGCTTAGGATATAATGACATTCGTGCATACAAGAGATCTTATAGCCTTTGGAATTCTGAGGGTTGCGAATGCTTTTCAGCCTTACCCGTTCATAGCCAGCGGTGGGAACATGTGGACTTTGGAATGCCAGATTGGTACATAATCGTGGACCGGACCGTGTGTGCCGTATACCCCCGAGACCCATAGCTGAAGGCGCCTAATTGTAGTGTTTTACAGCACATTGCAATAATACACAAGGACATATTTAAGTCCAGAGCCCCCGCTCAGAGTTACGTTCGAAAAAAACAACTGAGGGGATAATAATCAGCCAAAATAACAAAGAAGTACCGGGGCCATTCACTTAAAGCTGACTATGCTTGCAGTTACGCACCATGGCATGTCGTTTGTGGCCTAAGCCAACAAGCATTGGCATAGCCAATAGGTCTCGCCTTTGAGACCTTATAAGTGTTTGACCATGCAACAGTTGATGTTGTTGCACCAAGGATATTGTGCTGGATAACTTCAGCACAATATCCTTGGTGCAACAACATCAACTGTTGCATGGCTAAACACTTATACGGTACATGGCTTAGCCATGCAACAGGTGATGTTGTTGCACCAGGGATATTGTGCTGCAAAACTAAATACTTATAAGGTCCCAAAAACGAAACCTATTGGCTATGGCAATGCTTGTCATTTTCTGATTCTCTCTCCCTCTCATTCCTCCTAAATTTTCAGTTCATAGACAATCAAGGACGAGTGAAAGGGAGCACCAAATTTTGTTTCGCCCAGGGTACTTTTTGAATAAAGGCCAGCTCTGGCAACACTAAATTGTTTTATTCACAGTCACTAGATTACTGTAGCCTTTCATTGCAGAACCATTTTTTTGGCAATCCTTACCAAATATGTTCAGTTCTTCATTGTTATAAATATTTTCATTAATTCATGCCCAAGGGACATATAAAGGGTCAGATTTACAAGCCTCTTGCGCCACTTTTGCGTCACTTTTCCCATGTTAAAAGTGACGCAAAAGTGTCGCAAGGGGCTTGTAAATCTGCCCCAAAGTGTGCAAATGTTCAGACTGTTTGTGTTACGTTCATCCTAGCAAACAATTTATTTAGATATAAGAGAAGTTTGTGATTCAGTAGAGCAGTTCTTTGTGTTAAAAAACACATGTTGCTCTTTCAGCAAAACATGACTTGAATATGCAGCTTTCTAAGAATAATACCGAAATGAATACCTTATAGCTTAGTACATTGATTAGTAAACTCATGTGTTAACCTTCGTTCTCATTGTGGGGGAAGGGACTTGGGATAATTCACTGCTAATTCTTACAATCTGAATCTCACTCACCTTGATTGAAAAAAATTGTGTAGCTCTGTTTTTTGTACTTTTTTTAAATTAAAGGTTACCGCTTAGGCAGATTGCTTCTTCTCACCAAGGAGATGCCATTTTGGGTAGCGCTCCAGTCTCCCGGGCTCCTTTATAAAATGAGACCCAATGCGCAGACGCTCGCAGCAGGCACGCCAAAGGCAAGCCCATCTGCGCCTGTGCGTTTCTTACTGGGTCAAGGGGCCAGGAATCTTACATCTTCTCATGTAAGTAGAATTGTGTACTCCTCCAATCAACTCTCTTAGCATTACGGGGATCGGTAAATCTCAACTGCCTCCACACGATGTGTCTATATAAGGGAGCAGTATCCTGCTGTCAATGCTCCTTCACCCTCCAATCGGCCACTACCCTAACCCTTCCCCAATCCCTCCCTAAACCATCAATCAATCAATCAGGGAATTGTAAGCGCGCTACTCACCCGTGAGGATCTCAAGGTGCTGGGGAGGGGGGCGGCAGATCTGTTTAGCTGAAGAGCCAGGTCTTGAGGGTCTTCCTGAAGGTGTTCAGGGAGGGGGCGCGTCTGATGTCTGCCGGTAGCTCGTTCCAGGTCTTGGCTGCAATGTGAGAGAAGGATCTTCTGCCTGCTCTGGCTCTGTCGATGCGCGGGTTTCGGCCAGTGCGAGGTTGGAAGATTGGAGGTTTCTTTTGGGTAATGGAAGTTGATGCTGTCATTGAGGTATTTGGGTCCGTTGTTGTGTAGGCATTTGTAGGCGTAAGTGAGCATTTTGAAAGTGACTCTTTTCTCCAAGGGGAGCCAGTGGGGACTTCGTAGGTGTTGGCTGATGTGTTCGTGTCGGGGGATGCCGAGGACGAGTCTGGCAGCGGTGTTCTGTATTGTCTGGAGTTTGCAGAGTAGGGACTTGTTGATGTCGGCGTAGAGTGCGTTTCCATAGTCCAGTCTGCTGGTGATGAGTGCGTGGGTGACTGTCTTCCTTGACTCAGGGGGGATCCACTTGAAGGTCTTGCGGAGGATGCGGAGGGTGTTGAAGCAGCTGGAGGTGACGGCGTTGACCTGTCGGTTCATGGTGAGTGATGAGTCGAGTACAATGCCGAGGTTCTTGGCATGGGTGGGCTTCTGAGGGCGGTCGGCCACCAGGTGCTGTCCCATGCAGAAGGGGTGGTACAGAGGACGAGGACTTCTGTCTTCTCGGCGTTGAGCTTCAGGCAGCTGTTGGTCATCCATTCAGACTGCGACATCTTGCATTCCTTTCTGGAAGTTGAGTTTGGCAGTGGTGGGGTCTTTGGTGAGGGAGAGGATGAGCTGGGTGTCGTCGGCGTAGGATACGATGTTGAGGCCGTGTTGTCGGACGATGGCTGAGATGGGGGCCATGTAGATGTTGAAGAGGGTGTGGTTCAGTGATGAACCCTGTGGCACTCCTCAGGTGATTTTCGTGGGGTCGGAGAGGAAGGGTGGGAGTCTAATTCTTTGGCTTCTTCCAGAGAGGAATGATCGGATCCAGTCCAGGGCTGTTCCTTGTATGCCTGCGTCTTGTAATCTGGCGACTAGTGTGTGGTGGGAGATTGTGTCGAAGGCCGCTGATAGGTCGAGTAGGATGAGGGCTGCGGAGTGGTCTTGGTCCAGTAGGGTGCGGATGTCGTCTGTGGCGGTGAGTAGGGCGGTCTCTGTGCTGTGGTTGCTTCGGAATCCGGATTGGGACGGGTCGAGGATGGCATTCTCTTCAATGAATCGTGTCAGTTTCCTGTTTACTGTTTTCTCTGCAACTTTGGCTGCGAAGGGGAGGAGCGAGATGGGCCGATAGTTCTTGAGGTAGGTGGGGTCAGCTGTGGGCTTCTTGAGCAGGGGTTTGACTTCTGCGCACTTCCAGTTGTCTGGGAAGGTGCCTGTTTTGAAGGTGGTGTTGATGGTGCGTTGTAGTTCGGGTGCGATGGCGGCCGCGGCTCTGTGGTAGATGTGAGGGGGCAGTGGTCGGTGGGGGCCCCAGAGTGGATGTTTTTCATGGTCGAGGCGGTGTCTTCAGCCGTGATCGGTGTCGAGTTGGAGATGGTGGGCTGGCTGGTGTTTCTGGGGGGTGAGGGGGCCGTCTGTGGTGCCTGGTGGATGGTCGATGAAGTTGCCGTAGAGGTTTTTGATCTTGAGGTGGAAATAGGTTCTAAGCTTATCGCAGAGGTCTTGGTATGGGGTGATGTCTGTGGCTTCGCTGTGCGGGTTGGTGAATTCTTGAATGACACTGAAAAGTTCCTTGGAGTTGGTGGAGTTGGCCAGGATTTTGTTGTGGATGAAGTTCCTCTTGGTGGCTCTGATCTGGTTGTGGTAGTCCGTCATGGCGTCCTTGTAGGTGGTGTGGTTTTCGGTTGTCTTGGTGTTTCTCCAGTTCTTCTCCAGGTGTCTGCAGGTGCGTCTGGCTTCTTGGAGAGCGGTGGTGAACCAGGCGGCTTTTCTGGGGCGTTGTCTGTCGGGATTGCGTTGCAGGGCGAGCTCCTCTGCGCAGTTAGAGATCCAGGTGTGGAGTTCTCTGGCTGCGTCGTTTGCGTCGGGTGCCCAGGTGTGGTTGTCTCGGGTGAGGGTGGAGTTAAGTTGCTCGTCGGTAACCTTGCTCCAGTTTCTTCGTGGTGGGCGTGGGGCTGGGTTGGGTGCCTTGGATTTGTTGATGGCGAAGTGTACGCAGTGGTGGTCGGTCCATGGCGGCTGCATTGTGTGTCTGAATTGGACGCTGTTTCCTGCCGCGAAGATGGGGTGGAGGGTGTGTCCTGCTCTGTGGGTCAGTGTGTTGACGAGTTGTTTAAGTCCGATGCTGGCGAGGTTTTCACGAAGGATAGTGGAGTTGGGGTCGCTGGGGTTGTCGAGGTGGAAGTTTAGGTCTCCAATGAGTATGTAGTTTGTTGAGGCGATGGCGTGGGGTGCGATGAAGTCGGTGATGGTGGTGGCGAAGGGTGTTCAGGGCCGGGGGGGTCTGTAGACAAGGGTTCCTCGGAGTGTGGCTTGGGGGTGGTCTGGATCTGGAAGTGCAGGTGTTCAGCGGAGGGGAAGGTTTTGCTGGAGGTGGTGAGGCGGAGGGTGCTCTTGTGAGCGATGGCGAGGCCTCCTCCTGGGTGGTTGGGGCGGTCTTTACTCTGGATCTTGTATCCGTCTGGGATGGCGGTGCTGATGTCGGGGGCGGAGGATGCGTTGGTCCAAGTCTCTGTGAAGAAGGCGATATCGGGCGAGAGAGAGTCGAGTAGGTTTCAGATTTCCATGGCGTGTTTGTGTACAGAGCGTATGTTGAGGGGGATGCATTTTAGGGTGTCGCCGGTGCTGGCATCGGCGGTGTTGGAGGCCGGGGTGGCAATGAGGGTCTGGCGGCAGTGGAGGCAGGAGAACTGGCCGTGGGTCGTGTTCGGCGAAGCCTGTTGGCATGCTCTATGTCTTCCAGAGTGCGAGGAGAGGGGTGGTGTCGTAGCGATGGGTAATGGGAGGTCCAGGGTTCCTGGCACTGGCCACGGACGGGCGCAGACGGGCTTGCCTTTGGTGCGCCTCCAGTGCGCCAGTGGCGCGACCGCACGGCGGCCGCCATTTAGTAGGGAAGTTGGTGGGAGGGAGGAGAGGTTGGGAGGCGTGAGTGGGGGAATTCCGGGGGGGAGGGGCCACAAGGGCATCAGCGGCGAAAGGAACAGGCAGGCACGAGAAAATAAAAACAGTGGTGGAATTAGAGCAAGGCGCAGCAGGTACAAAAATAAGAAAAAAATGGCTGAGAAAGGTTACGGTGGTTGCAGGCAGTCTCATCCCAGTAGTAGCGGGCAGCAGGTGCAGGAGCGGGCAGCAGCCTCGAACCTCCCAAGGAGAAGGCCGGGGTCTGGAGGCAAGAGACGGCACAGCGGAGCAGCGGGGAGAGAGTGGACCTAGACCGAGGGTCGGAGGTCTTACTAAACCATAGAATGTATCTAAGTAATTGTAGAGGTCAATCACCAAACATAAATTAGACCTTTTTAGCCTCCTTGAAGAAGAACAAGCAGATGCATTGTTTTTAATGGAAACATGGCTACATGCCAACTCGGGCCCAGACCTTCTCCAGACACTGCCTCCAGGCTACCACATTAATTATTATATCGTGAAATCAGAAGAGGCGGAGGTGTTGCAATCATTTTGAAGGATGTTTATAACTGCTGGAGCCACACTGAACTGATAGCTGCCTGTCGTTTGCTGTCTCATTCTCCCCCATCAACACTTTCTGAGTCATCCTCATTTATAGACCTCCAGACCCTTATGGCGAATTTCTTCAATCACTCTTAGAAGTAACCTCCAATATGGCTAGTACCAGACCCAATTTCTCTCTCTTAGGAGATTTCAGCACTCACTTGGGTGAACCGCTAAATTCGTAAGCCTCCTCTTTGTTTCAAGATCTGTTAGCTATTCAGCTTACACAGAGGGTGGTGAAACCCACCCATAATAAAGGGCACCTGCTTGACTCAGTCTTTTTCAACGACAAACAACTCAAAGTCCTAGCTCCCATTTCTGTAATTTGGTCTGATCACTTTCTGATCCCAGTAATTTGGGAAACGTGCCACCTTCGTGCCACCACAACTCTATCTGTGGTAAGGACCGTATGTGGTACAGACTGTCATCAGAACTCTGGAAACACAATCTTAATGACCTTAAACCCACTCTAGACCAAAATCCCACCTCTGCCTATGACAAGTTTACTCATTGGATTACATCCTCTCTGGATCAGATCATTCCCCAGAGAATGCTAACTAGATGAGCTAAGGAAAAATCTTCTCCTTGGTAAACTCCTAAGTTGCGTGAACTTAAACAACACTGTAAACAAGCAGAGAGAATATGGAGGAAATACTATGAGGAAGCAAGCAAGCAGAGCTAAACCTATAATGCAGAAATTGAAAAAGCTCAAGCATTTTACTTTGAAGAAAAAATTCATCTGGCAGGCAACTCACCACGGGGAACTTTTTACATTGCTAAAACTCTACTTAACCCCTCGTCCGCTCGCACCAATCTAGCACCGCAATCTGGACAGTGTAACGACCTAGCCAGCTTTTTCCACAAGTAAATTCAAGATATCTACAACCTATTTTCCGCTGCCACTCTCACCTCATCGTCTTTGTGCGATGACTCTCACCTTCTTCCTATTGGTATGGGACTTAGGGAATTTCCTAATTTCAGAGATCTTCCACCAAATCAAATCAGTCTGACTAGGCCCCTCCGCACAACCTAGCTATAGCCACTGTTGAGATACTCCCTGCTGTGCTTGAAGTGATAAATCTGTCTCTCACTACGGGCGATGTCCCTGTGGCCTGGAAAATCGCTATGGTCAGAGCGTTTCTGGAAAAGCTGAATTTGGACACTCGTCGTTAGGGAACTACCGGCCTATTTCTCTCCTCCCTTTTATTAGCAAGATAGCTGAAAAATACGTCAATCTGATTGTCTCCGACCATTTACAGAGTCACAACCTACTCCACCTTACCCAGACAGGATTTAGACCCCGCCATGGTACAGATACTACTATCTTAGCAGTGGTCGAAGAATTCAAGAGATTACTCGACCAAGGATGATCAGTTGCCATTATCGTGTTTGATTTTAGCTCCGTTTTTGACACTGTAAATCACAACACCCTTGTGCAAAGCCCCTCCTTACCCTTCTCTAAACCTACACATTAGGGAGTAATTATTTTCCTTTTTCCAGACTCCTCCACTTGTCTCTCTCACATTTACTACTTATGCGTACATGGCAGAGATCTCTGTGATCTCCAGCTGTAGTTTTGCAAGTACCATTTTGTAGAGCGCATAGTACTACTATAGTACTACTTTATGTAGGAAAGTATGATCTGCTTTCATGGTCACTCCCACTTTTTGCTGGTGTCATTATGTTTTACTGACTAGTTTGATTGGGATCCTGCTAATCAGGACTGCAGTTTCTGTCCTCCTTCCCTAAACTGGACTGGTGAGTACATAGGTACACCCCAGATTGCCTACTGAGGTACCCTTATAAGTCACTAGTATATGGTACTAAGGTACCCAGGGCATAGGTACACCAGGTGTCCCCCATGTATTATGCATTATGCCACCCATGGGAGACCACTCAAATTGTGACTACAGGCCTGCCATTGCAGCCTGTGTAAGCTGATGCTAGCACCACTTACGACGGATATAAGTTTCCTTATATCCGAGTTCACTGCACTTAAAACCTATAAGTCACCCCTAAGGCAGGCCTTTCAGTTCTGAAGGCATGGTGCTTGGTTATAAGTGTGAGGGTGCCCCTGCACGAGCATGGCACCTCTATAATCGACAGGGTCCATTCTTCAGGGTTGTAAGTGCATTACGATATATAGAGTAGCCATGCGTCAGAACGCAATGGCTAACTCTAAACTGGCTGTAACAAACCCTATTGTGTTTGGTATCAAACATGAAGGGAGTTGGAGGTATGATTCCAAGCACTGTAAAACTCCTCTGGGATTCCGTCAGTGCTCCAGGTACCTGTCTTCTAGACCCGGGCAGCAAACTGTGGCTGCTGCCGACCAGAGTCACGATGCTGCCAAGCTTGAGCAGGGGTAGGCAGGACAATAGGTTTCCTGTCACAGGGAGGTGTGACCACCTCCCAGACAGGACTTAGTGTATTGGGGCCGGGTTGGGCCGCTTGCAAGCGCCACTAGACTGCTTAGAAGGGCACATTTAGTGCCCTCCTTGCATATTCCAGTTGGAACCAGTTCAGGGAGCCGTTGGCTCCCACTCTGGCGCAAAACTGGACAAAGGCCATGCGAGTATCCTCCCCACTGTCCAGCCCTTCCTGTGGGAGGGACCCCAGAATTGTTCCAACCCTTTCCTTAGGGTACTTAAGGGCTTACCTGTCGGTGGTTCATTAGATTCATCATGGGACAAAATTCAGATCTGAAACCACTTCATCTTCAACTGTCTGGGCACTTTGGACTTCGTTGGACTTCGCTTTGGGAACCAAGACTGCAACTGGGAAGACTCCTGCTGCTCCTGGTCTCATCATCCTGCAAGTCTTCTGCGTTGTCTGTGCCTGTGCTCCATACAGGTTCTTCTACAGACCTGTAGACATCAAGCACACCCAAAGGAATCTCCCTTGAAGTGAAGGAGTCACTTCCCTGCATCTGCAGGCACCGCAACAAAGCTGAATGGTCTGCTTTTTCTGAGCTCCTACGGACTCCGAAAGGTTCAGCAACACAGATGGTGGTTCTGCAACTCCCTCAAGGCCTGCACTGTCTTCACTGCAAGTTTGAAGCCAGTGTCTCTCATCGGAACCGCTGGAGCAGTCAACTTGCCATTGCCAAGGCTTGTTCACTCTCTTCACCAGAGATCTTCGGGCTCCACGAAGCTCCAGCAGCCTCAAGTATCTCCTGCAACCAAGATCTTTGCCTGCACCGCATCCTCTGCACCATGGGCCTTCATCCATTGATGAGCTGCTCTAGGTTCTCTTGCGACTCCTGTGCCTTCAGCCTGTGGGCCCTCTTGAGAGTCTTCTATGGCTCCAGTGGGCTCCCCTGCTTGCTCCAGCCTGCTCTGACTTACCTGTTCGTGGTGAGTCACTTGGACCTTGTTGGTCCTGACACTGTACCTTTTTCGACTACTACGTTTGTTGCCCTTGCCAAGGCTTGTTGGAGCCCCTGCTGGACACTTACCCCAGCTCTTGACATCCGAAATGGGACAGCTCGTGACCGGCTCCTGGTCTTCCACAGTATCCCCTTGTCCGCACAGCTGCAACTTCAAGGGCACAGTCAACACACCTGTAGCTCCGACATCGGTGGACATTTGTCTTCTGTGCCTCCTGGTCACTCCTGAGTGGCATAGACTCGGTCCCCTCTGCTTGTAGGTACCGCTCATCTTGAATCCACCTTTGGGTTCCACCGGAATCTTCAGCCTTCTTCACTGAAGTCCTCCATTGTGGTCTACGGCGTTTTCTGACGTCACTTTGCACCTATGCACCTGGCTTCCCTGGTGTATTTATCCTGGTTCCCGGGATATCCATGGGTGGGGTGATTTACCAACATTCCATCTTCCACTGGGTTTCTTCAGGGTCCTCTGGGAAGGGTCCTTCTTCTTAAAAACTGTAACTGCGACTTACCTATTGACTTGTATTGAGTCCGCAGTCGTGTTCCCACTCTACACACGGCCTATGTGGGGTTCCTTGGTGCTTACCTTGGGTGGTTCCTTGAGCCCCCGACTCTTCTACGTCTTCTGGGTCCAGTCTCGTCTTAGGTTGTGGTTCCCATTCCACTATTTTAGAATACGGTTTGTTCTCCCCCTGGAGACCACTGTGTATTTGAGCTACTTACATGTTCTATTATCAAAGTATTGTGTGTATTGTGGTCATATCTCCGAGTAGAAAATATTGCAATGTGTTAGTGAGTGTTTATAATAAATACTTTTTTTTATAACTATACTGTGTGGTTCTTTTTCACTTAACCTACAATAAAAGATTAAGTACTAGTAAAACGAGCTGCTTTACACTCCTTCTGGACTAAGCCTGAACGCTGCTCTCCACAGCTACCACTTAGGGAGCTTTCCATGGTTGTCTAAGATCACTAAAATCACCATAAGGGTTGTCTGGATTAGTGCAGGGTGCTACACTTACATAAGTGAGCACCATATACAAAGCTAACCTCCTACTCGTCACCTACTACAACGTGCAGTTTGTGAATTGCCCCCTTTGTGAATAGCCCTGCTGCATCCACAGCCTTACATCAATCAATCAATTGTAGTTTTATAGCAGTTCTGCATTGATCACCACATAATTTCACCAGAATTAAAGGAAATCCCCTTGCTGTCAAAGTGGCAGGAAGACAAGGCACACATTTTCTTGTTTATCTACTGCCTTAAGCTCTACCTCTTCCATTACTCCTTTCACTGCTCACAAAGAGTCACAAATTGGTAGTTAAGGTTTAGGCAAATCCTTTGTATCTGTTAAGCGCTCAACAAAACTAGGTCAGACAAAACTTTTGTACTAGTACTGAGGATGTTCCATTGTCTTTTGTGTATGTGATCTATTACCGATGGTCCTGGATGTTCAGGGCTAGGTCTCATATCAAGCGTCATGTCATCTTCACCCCAATATTAGAGTCACACTTAGTATATTCATTTATCCCTAAAAGGAAATGGTGTCTTCTTACCCCTCTTCTAGCAAGTTGTGCTCTCTTAGACAAGGAATCTTAGGAGTCAGATGAACCTGTCACAGAATGTCTTAGCAGGTGATGATTGCATCATTAAGTGTTTTTGCTTGTGGTTCTTACAGTTTGAAAATGTAAGTTTTTTAACCTGCCTGTGATTGCCTAATTTTTCACTTGTTTTGTTTAGAAACTTGTGGTTTTTACGTGTCCGTACGACTGTTTCATTTAACCTGTTGAATTGTGGGATTTGCAGTCCAAAATCTTTTTTTTTTTCTTTCCACATTCCGTGACTACATGTTTTTTCCCTCCTAATTTCTCCCTGTCTCTGTGCTCAGAGCTGTATGTTAAGCAATCCACCCCCAGCTCCCACTTTGTGTTAGCAAGTGAGTAAAACAAGATCCCCCCCTTTCCCCCTTAGCAACAGAGGTATTCTACATCAGAGAGTGAACAGAGGGTGCTCTGAGACAGCAATAATCTGTTGAGAGCTGTTTAAGATGGGTTTTTTAGGGATTGTGCACTTGTTTTTTGGCTAGGAGAGTGAGTAAAGTTTTATAAAAACAGTATTGTTAGAGGGCAAAGTTTGTTAGGCCCTGACCTACAGACGTCTAAAGTGTGGATTGAGCCTGTCTGTCTCCTAGGAGATTCTAAATTGGGGAGCAGCTTTTCAGCCCACCTGGGCAGCAGCCTAAGTTTGGTAATTGACTCCCCAGCTTCTAGGCAACCCTGCACCCTCCTCTCACACCTGCCCAGGCCCCTTAAGGGTTTGTTGGGTGAACCTCAAAACATTCACCTCTATTTTGTGGCTGCAGTTTACCTGTGTCCCAGATTGCATTGAACCAAAGACCAGAAGGTGGTACGGAGGCAGACTAATGCTGTCTCTTTCCTGATATTTAAAAAGCATTTTCCCTCCCTGTGATTGCCTACTTTTTGGCTGTTTTTGCTTGTGGTTGTTACAGTTTAAAAATTGAAGTTTTTGACCTGCCCAGGATTGCAATATTTTTCACCTGTTTTGTTTAGAAACTTGCGGTTTGTACTTGCCTGTGACTGTTTCATTTGACCTGGTGAATTGTGGGATTTGCTGTCCAAAATCTGTGGGGTTTTTTTTCACAATACCTCTGACTACCTGATTTCCCTCCAAATTTCTCCCTTGCTCTGTGCTCAGACCTGTATGTTAAGCAATCTACTTCCAGCTCCCATATTGTGTTAGCAAATGAGTGAAACTAGATTCCCCCTCCCCCTTCCCCCTTAGCAACATGGATATTGTACTTCAGAGAGCGAACAGAGGGTGCTCTGAGAGAGCAGTAATCTGCTGTGAGCTGTTTAAGTTTTGTTTTTTAGGGATTGTGCACTTGTATTTTGCCTAGAAGAGTGAATCAAATTTTATACAAACAGTATTGTTAGAGGGCAAAGTTTGTTAGGCCCTTATCTGCAGAAGTCCAACGTGTGGATTGCGCCTGTCTGTCTCCTAGGAGACACTGAATTGAGGAGCAGCTTCCAACTCCCTGGACAGCAAACCTTGCTTGAGATCGCAGGGACCTTATATAGTCTGCTATTGGATGCTACATGTGGGCACTGATTGGAGGTTGCATCTGGTGTTTCTATTGGATTAGGGTTAGTGTTCTCATTAGTTGGTTATTTGAGGGTATTGTATTGGTTCTTGGATCAGTGATTCTATTGATGTAGGGCTTAGGGTTAGTGATCTGATTGGTGGATAGTTTTAGGGTTTCTGATTGGTTCCTGGGGCTGGGCTTTCCCCTGGACGTATGGCTTAGGGCTTCCTGTGTGATTGGCTGCTTTGACTAGGGTTGGGGCCTGGGCCTAGGGTTAGGCTTTCTATTGGATAGAGGGCTTAGGGTTTTTTTGTGTGATTGGTTGCGGGGAATAGGGTTGGGAATTAGGCTTTCTATTGGACGTAGGGTTTAGGGTTTTGTGCTTGATTGAGTGCTTGGACTAGGGCTATGATTGGTTGTAAGGTATTCGTTTCCTATTGGTTCTAGGGTTTAGTGCTAGTGTTGTGATTGGTTAGGGTTAGGGCTCGGGTTCCCATTGGCTGAAGGGGTTGCCTGATTACTAGGGCTATGTAAGGCCAGGGCTTAGGGCGTCTCAGCCTGGGCGTCAAAGTTAAGGGTGGGGAGTACAAGGGTGAGTGCCTGTTTGAGCCTGTTCATGACTGGTTGGAGCTAGGGCCAGAAATGCTGCTCACATTTACATACACCAGCACCCACCCTACACCACTCACATCCACAGAATAACACACTCACAGCACATGTACCACAAACTAACCCTATACAAAATTCTATGTCTCAGCACACACTACAAAACCAGACAAACCACATCTATACACCCTTCTATCCCAGCTACCACACATTTGCACCATCACCTACAAACAGTACACAACTCTATCCTATACCACTAGCCACTCAACCTATGACTAAAACAATCCAATTCCACACCGCACTGAACTATATCCCAACCAGACACACACACCCTGCTCTAATTACTCCTAACAGACTTCTTTTTGTCACCAACAAACCTATAGTCAGCCTTCCATCATTTCTCCAATCAACACCCTCCTCTTCTTTCGACCACAATAAGACAACCACACAACATTTACACCCACTGCATCACACATATTACCTCTTGGTGCAAACAAGTCTAAGACGAACACTCACAACTCTACTTCATCCCCTCTTACACACAACATACACTCTACTCACAAACCCATCACCACCCCCTTTACCTTACAACTTTCACTCACAAACAATACTATACTAACAAATCCATCTCATAAAACAAATACATCAGCATCTCCTTTTAATACTCCTCAAAAACAAAACATACCACGCACACCAGCACAACAAAATCTCTTAAGCACAACACTCATAATACTTACCATCACCAACTATAAGCATACACCCATCTTTCAAATTACACAAATGAACAAACTCCAATACGAAGCTTTCGCTCTTCCACCACACCCAAGACATATACAGCATCACAGCAACTCTCTTTTAACCACCTCTCATCCATTGGACAATTTAGAACCTTACTACATGACCCACATGCTGCACCGCCACCCCTAACTCATACACCTAAACAGACACAAACAAAATAAGCAACGTGCCACACCTCACAACTTCACTTCTCAATGTCTACTACACAACAAGGTTACACTACAAAAACAACACAACACACACCAACTGATTCTCAAACGCCGTCTTCACCACCTACGCACGCAGACCCATCAAAATGCCTTCTTAGTCTGCTGGACAAAAAAAAAAGATACAGAAAAGCTACACAACTGCTATCCTCATATACCTAATACCAACACTAAGGACACACCAGCTGGAAGCCCACAAAATACTACTCACTCCTTTACAAAACAAAAGTCACACTATCTCCAAAGCACATTCTCTAAATTGTCTACTGATAAATACTCGATATCTCTCTAAGAACAAACATCACATCCACAACCTTCTCACTGATGCAAAACCAGAAATACTATTCATAACTGAATCATGGTTGGGAGATGATATGGCTCCAGTCCTGCAGGAAGCCGTTCCTCAAGGCTATCAAACGATCACCCAAAATCGTATAGGCAAAAAAGGAGGTGGCCTAGCTGTTGTGTTCAGCACCATTACAAGTCACTAAAGTTGACAACGTCTCCATAAAAAAATGTGAGGCCCTTTTCATCAGATTCAATCCAACACTGTCTTCCTCCTGTAACTTCCTGCGCCTTTACCTCCACCTAGCAAGGCAACATTCCCAGACACACTTCTAGACACTTTTTCAAACCTGATAACACTACAATCCAACCTATGCGTTCTGGGTGACCTCAACATTTGGTTTGACAAACCAAATATGCCCCACTCAAAACAATCATCGCTGGCCTAGAAGCACTGCGCCTGCATCAAATCATCCACGAACCCACACACATTGCTAGACACATCCTAGATGTAATTTATTTTTTTTATTTTTTTTCATAACATATTTTATTTTGTCAATTTGACTATCATAACGCAGGGCTCTGTTCTCCAGAGACGTCTGCCATATCTCTTATACATTTACATGCAGGCCAATGACAATTGTATATGCGAGAACACTTAGTTTCCCCTCCCTAAACTCCCCCCTCCCACCCCCAACTCCCTGTGATTGCACTACCTCCGCCTAATCTTGCTCTCCCACTTCCACCAATCAGTTGACCCACTCGCATTGTAGATGTAATTTTTGTTGATACAGAACTAGTTACCTTCAAACAATGACTCCGGTCACATTGTCAGACCACCATCTGCTTGCCTTCCAACATAAAACAACACTAAGCGATGCACCTAAAACCACCTCACATGCATCCACCTATCCACCGTGATACAAACTAAAATTTGAACACTTAGAAACACAGCTAACATCCAGTAGAGAGCTAGAAGCAATACATTCTGTTACAAAAAACACTATGAGTGGCTACAGGAAGCTTTTGATATCCTGATACCACTAAAATCTACACAACAGAACAAAAGAAAACAAGCACCTTGGAGAAATACAGAGATAAAAGAGATAAAACTACAAGTTAGAAAGCTGCAACATGCCTGGCTCAAAACAAACGCCAACCAAGACAAACTTCGCCTACAGAAAATTAACAAATTATACAAGTCAGCTATCAAAAAAGCAAAGAAAAAAAAATTACTATTCAGACAGATTTCAAAATGCTAAATGTGCAAATAAAGAATTCTCTAAAATTCTCAATGAATTTCGTCAAACAAATTGCCTAGAAGCAGCTCATCCCATTACTCAAGAGTTCACAGACAAACTGGCAAATCATTACATGGACAAAGCAGACACGTTGGACTCATACTTAAAACAGGGACAAAGCATCAGCACTAACCTGTTTACAATGCAACAATCCAAGAATACTCTAACCCAGTCCAGCCCTCCCTTCCTTCCAACACATTTCACACGATGAATTTATGGACCTGGTGAAAGCAAGCAGGCCTGCCGGGTGACCTTCTCACCTGTGTCCACAGCAAACCTTGACGACAATTTTTCTAACAACCTCTACTGCCACTCCAGTAAGAAGAATCATCAACAACTCCTTAACTACCGGAATATTTCCAGAAGAACTCAAAAGTCATACATACGCCCATTACTGAAGAAAACAAACCTGAACCAGCTGAACCCTACAGCAGGTCTAACTACAACTACAGACCGATTTCAAATAGACCTTTCCTGGGTAAATTGAAAGAATGAGCAGCATTCGCCCAGATGTCAAAATTCATTGAAGAGAATGCCATTCTTTCAGACTTCCAAACGGGATTCTGTCCCAGAAAAGGTACAGAATATCTGCCCTCCTTGCCATCTGGGATGACCTGAAGAACACAGTTGAATGCAACAGGGTTGCTGCGCTACTTCTCTTGGACCTTTTAGCTGCCTTCGACATGGTTGCCCATGACAATCTTATACAAAGACTATACGAAGCTGGCATAGAGGTGACTGCTCCAGACTGGATCGCATTCTTTCATCACTACAGAACTAATGTCATCCATACCCCACCTTTCTCATCCAAACCATACTTCATGAAAGCAGGGGTCCCTCAAGGCTCTAATATCTCGCCCGTGCTTTTCAACATCTACATGAAGTCATTACCGGTACTGATCAATCAATTTCACTTCACATGCTATAACTATGCAGATGACACGCAAATACTCCTTCAAAGACATTGGAATCTCACCAATTTTCAGTTGCCTCAGAGCCATTGATTAATGGATGACGTGGAGCCATCTCAAATTGAATGCTTCCAAAACGGAAATACTCATGTGTGACAATTGGAAACATTATGACCCTTTGTCATGTGGCCTGATGATCTGAGAACACCGCCTAAAATATCGAAGGAAGTAAGAACCTCTGAATAACTATTGAATCCAAGCTATCAATGAATGCCCAAGTGGACAAACTAGCACGATCAAGCTTTGTTACTATAAAAACTCTGTGACAAATCTTCCCCCAGTTGGAATTTCCACACAAGGTCCAGGTTACCATCTCCCTTGGTATGTCCAAACTTGATTACGGCAATAGCCTCTACCACGGATCACCTTTAACAACCATGGAAAGACTACAGTGGATTCAGAACTCGGCTGCCAGACTACTCTTACATAAAAAACCGCAAGACCTCATCTCCCCTGCCTTGAAAGCCCAGAATTGGTTACCGGTTGCCAGAAGATCCACATTCAAGCTGCTTTGTATCACCCACAAAGCGAAACATGGAACGGTACCGCTCTTCATCAGGAACAAAATCACCAAACACATTCAACAAAGGAAACTCCGCTCTTAAGTGGCACCTCGCCTCAAAATCCCAAGTTAGAAGAAAAAAACAATGGGTAGCACATCATTCTCTGTTCAAGCAGCCAAACTATGGAACTCTTTACCCCCCAACATAAGATCCACGGATAACCACCTTATCTTCAGAAAACTACTCAAGAATTGGCTCTTCCCCACATAACCACCATACGCAAACAGATAGAAATATACAGCATATCTCTCTGTATATAAGCATTTATGTGTACTATAGATATATGTATTGCTTTGTATAAAAGTGTAGAATACTTATGTTTAAAAAAATATTATATATAGATATTCATTAGTTCTGCTTAACAAATGTACATATTACTGATAGTTACATTATTCTATGTTTTTAACATGTATATAAGTGACTCCATATATAACACTTAAAATACTCTACATGTACTACCTTCCTTTATGCATCTAAATACCTTCCATGTACTTATGGATCTATATCTTGATTACTTTTGGATCTATATATTTATTACTTTTACTTATTTATTACTTTTCTTCTAATTCAGCATATCCAATGCACTACCCTATTTTTCACCCTATACCGCTCTCAATATATTCTCTAGCTCAACTCTCTGATTAATCTCAAACCTCTTTCTACTACTCTTTCCAATGCACTACTCTATTTCTCTCCCTATACCTCTATCAATATATCCATTACCTCCACTCTCTCATTCATCCCAAACCCCATACCACTACTATCATCCCCAAAATAACCCTTTTGAGACTCTTTCAAACTCCACCTCTCCTTGCATTATCTCATACCTCTTTTTACTATTCTGATTCTTCAAAACAAGCCTTTCTAAACCCTCCCTCTGATTCTTACCCCTCCATCTCCATTTTACTCATCCCCCTCCAACTCCGTTTTACTCATCCCAAGCCTCCTCCTTCTGCTATGAGCTCCAAAACAAACAAACAAAAAATAAAATTCTTAATCCTTCCCTTCTATACCCCCACTATCCTTTTCAATCCAAATAACAGAATAACAAGTCCACCACTCAAATTAATTTAAACATTTCACTATACTAATTCACCACTAATCCTTTATGGATTCCAGAGTAGCGTGCTACTCGCCGAAAAAACACTTCAACACCCCATCAAGGGTAGCAAGCGGTTTATAAATGCAAACCTTTTCCCCTCTTCTATCCCCCCACTATCCTTCTCAATCCAAATAACTGACTAACATATCCACCACTCAAATTACTTTCATATTTTCACTATACTAATTCACCACTAAATGCTTTATGGGTTCCGAAGCAGCGTGCTACTTGCCGAAAAAGCGCTTCGACGCCTCGTCAGGAGTAGTAAGCGCTGTATAAATGCAATTACAATACAATATGCTCATTTATTTTGCAGTATTTGCCTAAAAGCCATGTGTTTTACATGATCTTAATTGTTAAAAACAATTTAGCAGATAACATGAATCTTTGAATGAATGTTAAACGGGCCTTGGTAATATTTTATCACACACCCCTAAACTGTTTATCTCATCCCTACCATAAAGTCTTCAATATTATTCATCCAACTCATGTGGCTCTATTGCTTAGCTAGAACTTAAAATATGCCATTGGGTCAGTAGACAGGTTTAGCTCTTCAACATCTTCCCCAGCAACAAACCTTTGGGTCTAATCCTGCGTTTGCACATGTACCGTATATACCGTTATTAATTATGTCTTATGGAGCAAGGAGTGGTCACCTGTGCTCAGCTCCTGCTTTTCCAAAACAGTTGCATGTAATGTGAAGCATATTTAAAACTAATGCTACTTTTTCCTTCTTCTTTCCAATGTGAATCTCTACAAGGTTGTCTTCCCTTGCAGCCTCAGCTACACTTTGTGAACCAGAGAAGTCCCTTCTTTGTCTTGTTACTTTGAACAGTGGTTGAAATCAAACAGAGTTTCTATACTGAAATATCTGTCACTCAAGCGCGCATTTGTTAGCAGTACCATTCAAACTGATAGGCTATTTCCAGGCCCTGCACCTATCAGACACTATTTCAAGTATTAAATGCAGTCAAGTTCACAAGTCTGTCTTGCATGTAACATCCATGATTATTACATGAAACCCCTGCCACACACCCTAGTACTGTTTCCGATTGACCTACTAACACGTTGTTTATTTCAGTTTTCCAGAAGCAAGAATTACTAAAGTGCTGAATATCCAAAAGTGCATGGTCCGTTGTGTGGCATATCTGAAAAACGTGTCAGTGTATCAGAAACACACGGAGTATTGCATTGAGTGTTTGAGTAAGTGCAGATGGTCATGTTCAAACACCATACCTTGATATAGAAGGTTCTCTGTCCTTCATCTGTCTTGACTACACTCCAATAGATGAGAAAAAAACAACCACACATTAACCACCTACTCCAAGGAGGTGGTACATTTGTGTAGATTTGGGCATGTTATTTTCCCCCTGAATTGGAAAAATGGGGGAAAAACAAGTGGAATTGGACCTAGTATTACAAGGTACGCGTATTATTCCCTATTCCAGGGGATATAACTTGTAATCCAGTTACCTCATTGGGAAATACCAGACGAAATTGCTAATTCTGATAGCAATTTCTCCCTAATGAGTTAACGGACAACTCATAAATGCTTTTAATGGTTCCCTGGATAAGGCTCTCTCCTACACAGGGGTGCTCCCTCTGAATTCTAAACTCCTAGCTTTGGAATGATCTTTCGATCCAACTCAGGAATAATCGCATTGATGTCCCTTTCAGAACACTGTTTAAGACTTGAATTTTGTTTATCAGTGGGTCATGTATTCTGTGCAGATTTATCACGTGTAACCTTTCCTAGTGCCAAGTTACCCTTAGGTTGAAGGCTTTGTTCTCTAATTAATAATTAATATCAAACTCCAATGGAGATAATAGCACACCAAAAAGAGAAGGATTATTGGTGGCCATGGGACACCCTGTAACCCATAAAAAGCAGTTCATCCAAAACCTGCTAGGCTAGTAGTTCCCAAACTTTTGACTCCTGAGGACCCCCATTAAGTAACTACTGGAAGCCGGGAACCCCCAAGCAATTTGTACAATTTAAATTTCAAACATTAAAATAGTAATTCGAAAAATAAACACACGTGTGCACATCAAACAAATAATTGCATTACTAAAGATTTTAGTATTTTAAATTGACAAGAATTGCAAAAATCAAACATTTTTAATGGGAAGGTTGGTGCTGCATCTCCGCGACTAACTTTTCAATGTTTGGTTTTATTTCGCAGTAAGAGGCTCCTGCCAGGGCTGGAATAAAACCCCAAAGCAGCCCTGGCAAGTGTTGTCAGACCAGTCACTCTACAGTGCACACCAAGTGCAGCGAGTGAGCCTGACCACTGCAAAGGGGGCTTTGGGCGGCTCTCCGCTCAAGAAAATTTTGGAGAAAATAGTGCATTCTACAACACATTTGTCATTATATATTGAATTGTATTAGCTTTTAAAGCATAGTAAATGATGACCTTACTGTGCACCAGGTTACGACAACTTTGTTGGGGGTCTTTGATGATTTCCTCACTATCACCCTCCAAAAGTGCCTCTCATCTCTCCATAGTCCCTCTGTCACATGTATTTCATTTGTTTTACTGCACCTCTCATACCAGTGTAGGGTGTCAGAGCACTTTACATCACATACATACAGAGACAATTAATCATATTTGTGTAAATCAGTGTATAGAAAATGATACATAAGGCAAAGGGGACTACAAGGTGTAGGATTCACCTCATCCATACTTGAAGGCGTTTGTTTACGAGTGCTTGGTCTGTAGAAGCACAAATCAGGATTCAGAACATAGCACAGTGGTTAACGTTGACTATAATAATAAGAATTTATTTCTACCCAAACAAACCTTTTGAGCAGCATCAGAATAATGAAAGACTGGGAAAATAACATAACTTACTAACTTATACCATACAGTTTGCATGCAGCTCTCTGATGGCAGTTCATAGCTCACTATGTTAGATTACGAATGTAACTTATGAACTGCACAGCAACAAAAGAATCTCTGTGACAAAAGCAGTAACCCACTTAGCTATGCACATAAATTACTGTTTTTTGATTGCCTGGTACACATTCTTTGCTGCAAAACTCCCATCTATCTACTTCAGGTACCTTAATCACCGAGTTATCTTGACACTTTCGTTATTGCCCGAAAACTGCTGATTAATCAAGAAACTTTGCAGTGTTTTGAAAACTGCTGTCTGCAGGCCCCTGAGAATGTGTCATGGACCCCTGGGGGTCCGCAGACCACAGTTTTGGAACCACTATGCTAGGCCATATACATTCATATGCAAAACCTTGCGTTCATTTGTGTTAAAAGCCTTCGAAAGGATGAGCCTGACATGGGCAGAAAGCTGGACCCTCTTCTGAAATCCAAACATTTTATCCAAGATTTTAATGGAACGTGCTTAATACGTTTACAGAACAATCTCAATGAAACTTCAATTGGACAGTGGCCATCTGGGGCCATATTACAGAAGTGCCTCGGAGGCGCAATAGGCGTTTGCGCCCGCTTTGCGCACCCCCGAGGCAGTTTGGTAATACAGAAGGGCCACAGACTCTTGTGTGGCCCTCCCCCTTCTGTAATACCAATAGCGCATAAAGCACCAGCGCTGTCATCATAGAGTGTCCCCTCATGTGCATGGGGGCGTGGCCCCTTACAAATGAGGGAATCCCTTTGCCTCTGCACCAGTGCCATATTATAGACACGAGAATCTACCTGAAGGAAATGCTTCCCAGACCATTGATCAAACAGCGATTTTCGTATAGTACCCACGTGTTGTTCCTACAATCATTACTAATTTGTCCTGTGATTTACAATTTATCTTCCAGGTTATACACTCTTATATATCACACCCAAATTATTGGTTTTCTTTGAAAAAAATATTTATCGTGCAATGAATCACAAATCTTTTTTTCTTTAGATCTTGGCATTCTTTTCTTTTTACAAATTTTTTGAAAAAGCGTGCTCTACATTTGCATGCATATAGACATAGGACAAGACTTCAAATCAACTGAAACACTATTTACATAACAACATTACATACAGACATTTGGTTAGGTGAGCAAGAACACAGTTTATGTACAACAAAACAATCACAATATCTTGGTTACAATTTAAAAACTTTGTTTGCATGCAAGCAGTTGACTGGATGCAGTTGCCTGACTTGTGTCCTGAACTTTAGTGTTTTTGAGACTTTTGTCCCTTCTGTCCTTATAGACGCAGGCGCAGAGGCAAAGAAGCTGTCAAGAGGCGCACTGGCAGTATGCCACCTAAAAGGTGGTGCACTGTCGGAGCGCCCCCTGATGACAGCACTCTGGAGGAAGAAAGGGGGTCCCATGAACCCCCCAGACATCTCCGTTCTGGCGGGTGCAGGCACTCACTGCACCCGCCTGCAAGGGTATCTCTAATCCCCCTTCAGAGTGTAGAGGGGTTCTCACCTGCACTGTGAAACACAGAGCAGTTTCAAAGCAGCCTCTCAGTTTTTCACATGAATGCGAAGTCCCCAAGGCAGCGCGAGTTCACGGCTGCCCTGAAGGCAGCAGATTCATCCTAATGCAGCGCATTTTCTTTGTTTGCACCGGGCGTACCTTTTAAAAGGTGCGCCCTCTGCAAACAAGGAAAATGTGCTGTACCTGTGATATGGCCCCTGGTGCTTTCATCTTGGTGTTAATTCAGCAACTCTCTTCTTCTTTAATCAGTTCCCCAGATGATACTGACTCTTTCAATCCAACTCAGGACTATTTGCATTAATCTCACCCTCATAATATTGTTAAAGACTTCTTTATTTTGCTTATTGGTAGTTAATGTATTCTGTTCTGGTTTTATCAGAGCTAACTTTTTTTCCTTGTGCCAAGGTACCCTTAAGAGTGATTGCTGCACTCTTTAATTAGTAAATAACAGCAAACTTCAAAGGGGATAACAGTGCACTAAAAAGAGAAGAATCAGGACACCTTGTTACTCATGCATGCAAAGCAGTTCGTCCAAGGCCTAATGCCTTCTAGGCCATGTACACTTGTACGCAGCATCTTGTGATCAATTGTGTCAAATGCTTGCGAAAGAATCAAACTGACAAAAGCAGAATACTGCCCCCGTACAGAAATCCAACAATTTCATCCAATATCTTCATGTAACTTGGTTGATAGTTGTACAGAACTCTCCCAATGAAACTCAGATTGGACACTGGCCTTCTCGCCCTTTCATCTTGGCCCATATTCTCCAATCACATCCTTTCTAATTTCTTTGCTAGGTATGCAGAGCATACCAGTGGATAAACCAGGTCTTGTCTCTGAAAGAGATATTCTTCTCCCCTGAGACAATTCTTGTGGCGTGGTTAAAGTCATATTTCAAAGAAGATAGTGTCACCTTTAGTAGAAAGCTGATGACATAACGTGGAAAGGGCTGGCACCTGGACAGTAGTATGGTACATGGACATTGATCTAACTTGGACAGAACCAATACCTGGACAGCCATTAAAAAAAGTGGAGTTCTTAAAATAACTTAATCTTCCAAAAGAAGTATATTTGGGAATCTGCTGCTTTCATTGCTGCCCAACATAGTATTCAAGATTGACAGAGATGAAGAAACATTGTTCTGGCTTGTCCCATGATTGTAATTTGTGCACACTTCATCTAGCTACCTTTTTCGTGTACTTTATGACTTATCACTATCAGGTATTCATTCTTTGTGAGGTTCATTTTGAGAAACTAGAGTCATCCTTGACCCTGTGCTCCTCAGGTAGGCCTTTGGCATTTTTATACATAGGGTGGATTGTAATAATATGTACAGATACTTGTCACCAGGGGGATGGTGTTCTGAGTTCTTGTGATGTGCTCTCCTATCTCTCACGATCAACTTGTATAAAATAAAACAAATCTTCTGACATATTTTTAACCAAAGATGGCTCACCTATTTTTTTAAATTAGGAACATACAATATATTCCATAAGTAATATCATAATAAAGGCACAAAAGAAAGTAATTAAGTAAGTATACATAATGTGGCATTTAGAGACACAAATTTTGAAAAGGGAGAGAATTAATTTAATTAAATAGTCACTCATTTCTCCACAAATCCGTTGGAATTTAGTGGTTGAAACTCATATTTTGGCTTTCTAATGTTCCAGTTCATAGGCCAATGTGACTTCCCCCCACCATTCATCGTGAGTATGTGTGTTTACGGATTTATATATTTTTTGTTTCAGTAATCAGCCTAGCAATTGCCATTGCATAAAATACAATATTTTCTGCCTTAATCCCTAATAAAATCATATTAAGGGTGAGATCAAATACAAAGAGCTGTCTAAGTTAGATTCTACATGATATTGAGGTCCAAAATTAATTTAATTTGGCACAGTTAACAAACATATGTATCTTGGGTAATAGTAAACTGATTTATGCCACTTACTAAGTTTAGATGGGGTTAGATAAAAGTCGAACAAATACCGCTTACTATTTTTAGAAGGGGTAACATATGAGTCTAACAAAGTGTGATATAATGTTAACAAGGTAGTTTAGTTGAGTTGAGCAAACCAGTAAACTCCTGAATTATTTCTTCTCTTAATTCGATGGACAATTTATTTCACTCATCAGTTTTAAATTTCATTAGGACATTGGAATGTTGGGAGCTCCATTGAAAGCAATGGAGTCTTCTGGGCTTCTAATGGGCGGTAGAAGCCTGGAGCATCAACATTCCAATGTTTAACAAAGGCCTCAAGGAGTACGAGGGGATTTCAACCCCCTCAGCCTCCGTGAGGCCTTTATTTTTCTTTTTACAAATTAGAACTTTCTGCCCTCTAGGGGCGGAATGTTCTAATAGCCTAAGAGCCCTCCGGAGCCGGCTCTACCTGCCATTAAGGGCCCACTCCCTTATTAACACTGGAGCATACCTTTAATGGTCGGTAGAGTCCGCTATGGCGGGCTCAGAGGCTATATTAGACAGGTGTATGATTCAGAAATATTTAGATGATTAGGGCTAAAAGTAATCTAAGCAAAATCATGTTGAGGTAAAGATAGTGTAAACTTATAATCGGTTAAAGAAAAAGGCTCTTATTTGTAAGTATTTAAAGGATTCAATGTGCTGTAAGGGTACTCATTTTGTAGATCTGAAAAGGATTTCAGCCCGTTCAGATCTACAAAGTGAAACAAATCAATCAAACAAATCCTTTAGGTCAGTAGTCCTGAGAAGTGAAACATTCTGAAAGTTTGGGGTTTAATAGAGTGTATGCATGAACACCTGGAATTTTAGAGGATTTCTTTAATTTAGTTTCCTAATCTTTCTCAAATTCCTTATAGGTTTTTATCTAACTTTCTTGCAAAACTTGGTATTGCCATATTTGTTTCCCCTACTGCACGGGTTACTGTTCTTAAATGCTCTGTATTGCCGGTTAGCAGGGTTGTTATAATGTATTCGCTTAATGTGATTGCCAACGCTTTGTCAATAGTACTGTCTCCAGCTTGGTAGGGCCCGGCGTACCCTGCTGATGGTCTGTTCCAGGAATTGTATAGGTCTGTGTGCTATATTCCCTTTCCAGGTAAATTTGAAAATAGTAGACTCAAGCTGTTTAAAGCACTCACTGGGTACATAAAGCGATGGTGCCCGAAAATGGTATAATTATTTTGGAAGGGTATTCATATTGACCGAGTTATTAGGTCCTATAAAGAAGAATGGCAAATGTTTCTATTTAACTAGCAAAGCTTGAACATGTTGTAAAAGGATATGTAGTTATGTTTGAAACAAAAGTTTAATGTGGTTGCGATAGTTATAAACAAATATCTGGCCTTTGATGTGACATGTATGTCTGTGCTAGTAACTCCACCAGCTAGAACATTTTGAGTTTTATGGTAATTTAAATTATAACGATATATTTTGTCAAACTTAATAGCCTCTTGTTCTATGGTATTTAAGGTAGGGTTAGTATGGTGTGTGAGTACATTTACGTTATCGGTGTAGACTGCTAAGGGAAATCCAATTGATAGATTAGGGATGGGTGTATAGATTTTCCTGAGTTTTTAATATATGGCTTCCATGTATAAAGCATACAGAGCCGGTGACAATGGGCAGCCTTGTTTGGTGTCTTGAGTGCTTGTTATAGAGGAGATAAGTTCTTGTTGTATACAAATTCTCGATGATAAAATTTGATATACTTCCTTATGAGTTTAATAAATTCCAAACTAATATTCAGATCTTTCAATAATTTCCACATGATTTGCCAAGATACATTATCAAAGGCTTTCTCTGCATCTAATAGTATGTTGTTAAGTGGCTTATGTAAAGCTTCTGCCCTATCTATCAATGAGATAGCAAAGTTAGTACGTGTGGTGGTGTATTTACTTGGAATGAAGCCATGTAGTTCCTCAGAGACTACCATTGTGATAACGCTATTAGTGCTGGTTGCTAACATTTGTGCATATATGTTAGAATTTATATTTAGCAGTGTTAAAGAGCACAAGGAGCAATAATCAAGTGGCTCTTTGACTTTTTTTCTTAGCAAAAATAGTATTATAGCTTCATACCAGGAAGGAGGTCGATGTTTAGTACTTTTAATTTCTTTAAGTGTCTCTAAGAATGCTCTCTGGTCTTGCTTGAGTGCGAACATCGCATAGTTTTTCAGATTTTCCCTATTTCTCAGACTTTATGTCAAGACTGAAAAGCTTTTTTGTTAGCTCTAGAAGTTATTTTTGCCACAGTTTGCCACCGGAGGCCTATTATTTCTGAATGTTTTTTCTGTGCCTTGCCGGATGAAGAGATGGTCAGAGATATATATAGTTTAATTAATTTGTCCAGTTGTTTCTGGAGAATCTTTTTTTCTCATGTTCCGCCTTCTGAAGTTGTGAAACAAAGGATTGTGTTATTCCCCTTCCACTATGTCCCATACTGCACGTGGTGAGACTGAACCTAGATTAGTTTGAAAAAATCCAGCAATTTCAGTTCGCAAGTACTATATATATTCATCCCGCTCTAGCATATATTTTAGGAAGCAATACTGTTATTGATTACTATATGTATCTCTGCAGTCCCATTTAAGAAAGATTACTGAGTGGTCGTAATGTAAAAGATAGTGAATTTGTATTCTACAATATAGGGCAATGAGAGCAGTAGTTAGTTTTATATAACTATCGGAGAGTACTGCTGTGGGGTTTAGGGTAAAAAGTATATTCCCTTATTTTGGAATTAAGCTCCTCCAGTCATATATCATCTCCAGTAATTCCATCATATTGATGATACCAGTTTTGTTTTTTTCATACGGCCCGTGTGTTTTGTGTTGGTGATACCCATTGTTTGATTTAGTATGCAATTAAAGTTACCTGTAGTAATAGTGGGTATGTGTAACTGTTTAATTCCATCATTATGTTTGCAGGGAATTGAGGATTTACCTGCTCAGGTGCATATAGGTTAGTCAAGACAAACAGTTTGCTAGTCTGTGTATTGACTATTAACACCTACACTATTGCCCTTGTGCCCGCAGGGTCGATTTTAGCATTTAACATTATTAATGATTTGTTAAATAATATTATAGAGACTCCTCTTTGTCCAGAGGAAGGCGAAGTACTAATTATGTAATAGATTCTAAAAATCGTATTTCCTTTATAAAATACGCTATTTTCTGATAGAGATATCTAGCCACAGACTACTCACCTTTTAAATACTCCAAGGGTATCAGACTGAATACAGCATCTTTTACATCATTACCTTGGCACACCTTCAGGTAGAGTTGTGCGGCTCCATACTGATGTTGTTCCTCTCCGGAACTGTTGTGCGGGCCCCTTATAGGTACCACCGCTGGTTGCTGGCATCATTTCATTTCTTTCTGCACCACCAGGCAAGTATCCGGAGCTCCCTTTGTGTCTCTCGGAGACATTTCTTCAAAATGTTTTCTAGTGTGCAAGAGATGTCACCCGAAAACGACAGGCTTCAAGCCCTGTCGGGTTGTCCCAAACAGATGTCTGTGACAGATCCACATCAGATATGCCTGTGGTAAATGGGATGAGGCCACAACTCCAAGGTCTGCAGTGATTGTGTGTCAATGAACCAAAGTCCATCAGGGAACACCAGGAAAAGTTCTATGTCGCCAAGCACAAAAAGACTACTCAACAGAACTATTCCAAGTTGCAGTCCACATCTAAAGTTCGGTCCTAGTCCTGTTCTCACTCGCTGAGTCACCGGAACCTCTTGCAAGGTCAATTTTCATTCCAGATGAAATCATCAGGTAAGTCTAAGACGAAACTCAAGAAATCGGAGCGGGTTTCCCCTCCCTCGCACCACGTGCATTTGCCTGAGCAGATGCAGGGGCGGCACCACTCTTTTCAAAGTCACTCCTGAAGGTGTCCGACTTCTGCATCGATCCCACAATTGGTTCCTGCACAACCCAAGTTTCCGGGGCCGTCAGCCAGCCACAACAGATCAAAGAGTTCTGCACAGCCATGTTCCTACTCTTCAGATCCTTACCAACTCCCTTGTGGAAACGTGTAATATTTTACTTAGCATAAGCTACAGTCATTTTGACTGTGGTGTCCATTTTGTTTCCTTCGTAATTCTTTCGTACTCTACTGTTCGCCTTTTCACTCGGCTTGTGCCATCTATCTTAGTTGACCTCCTGACATGGCTAAGCAATATACGTGCTGAGGGTTTGTAGCTGCCATTGCACCTGGTTTGAGATGTTAACTATCGACCATTTACTGCTGCCATAAGCATTCCTGTTCCCCCTCCCACTTTGCTGACCACGTAGTCATCCATCTGCCCTTGTTTGCTGATTGCTATTTCTAAACTTGTTGCTTCCATTTATGTCCACATGCTTACATTGCAACAAAATGGTATAAAAGGGACGATGGTTTGTGAATTCAGTGTACTACCTCCTGCAGCACTTGAGTAGTGTTGTGTGGACGCGGTCCCACTCATGAGTGATTAATAAACTTGTTATTTTATTTCAACTCCAGTGCCGATCTCTATTTTGTTGGTCTTTGGACCCATGGACAAGAGGGTGATCCTGCACCAGTGTACCCCTAAAAAGATGCATTTCCACACCCTCTGGTGCACCTTTGGGTCCCAAGGAGTCGAGAGGCGTTCCATCTGGAATACCGCTGGTGGATTCACCTCAGATGCCAGTTGGACCCTCCATCTCCACTTCCAACCCCGCCTCCGGCAATGCCGACTCCATCAATGCCAGATTAGGAGGTCCTGATTGTTCTAGTTGATGCTGAGTTGACATCGGGCTGACCTCGATCGAAGTTGCATCTGATTACACCCTAGTTGCCTCTTACCCCACTTGTTTAGCCACCCCCACAAGGGAAACAACGCACCATACATACCCTATTTGGGACTGAATCGGACAATGATTATGACCAGGGTGATGAATTTGCTCGACCCTCACTTACTTTCTTATGCCTACTACTGCCCCTGGGATATAGGCCATCAGCCAGGACTCTCTAGCCATCTCTGTTCTGTGCTTTTCTTTCAATCTGACTCCAGGTGTAACTCATCTCCTTGCTGTCAGACGTAGGGCCGTGGTGCCAGGTTTTTCTTGGCCTTCCTCTTTTCCTTTTCACTTGAGGGTTCCAGGTCAGGGCTTGCCTTATGGTGTTTGATGTGGGCTTGCGGAGGATGTGACCTATTGTAGTACTAGAGGCACACCTATGTTTTGAACCACATGATGACCTTTGACTACCATTGTTTTAATTGACTTTTGGTGTTTTATCTTATCCTAGCTTTAATGTCCTGCATGTGCACGTTTCTTTGAAGATTTCTTTCATATCGCTTTGTAGTTTTTAAGTGGGAGATCTTTCACAGAGTAGAACAGCCTTGCCAGGAATAGAACTTGTGGGATGTGCATTTGAAAGCATAAGAGAGAGAGGTGTGGAATGTACTTCTCGGTCTCAAAGTGCAGTGTTATAAGCAGTGGTGCTCAAATGTGCATTATGTTGTTCATTGGGAGATGAAGTGTGCGGTGATATAAGCAGTGGTGCACAAATGTGCATTGTGTTGTATACTGGGAAGTATTATGAAGTTCTTACTATTGGCCTTGACATGCCCTCATGTGATCTTGAATTCTGACTCTGTTTTGCTTGAGCCTTTTGTGCGCACAGGCCGGCCCCGAAATTACTCAAGTTGTAGGGTTGTTCACGCTCAAGGTTGTTTTGTTTTCTGCTGGATGGAGTCTTTGGTAAGCTTCGCTGGGATAATGTGTGGGAAGTGTTCTTGGTGACTTTTAGAGCAGAGATTGTTGTTCCCAGAGAAATGTGTGGAATGTACACCTCTGTCTCGGAGTCAAAATACAGGGGCCTGGCCAGCTTCTGTCTTGACCTTGACACAGACCAGTACGGTCAGCTCAGTTTGTTGTAACAGAAGAAAGGGGCCAAGGTTTCTAGAACCGTTGCCTCAGGTTGAGTAAAAGGTATTAAAAGCAGGGGAACTTGGCACCCAGATGGAAGCTTGCTTGTGGGGCAGACGTGTCGTCACAAGGGAACTTGGGTCCTAATCGAGAATCCTGCCTGGGCTGTTAAAAGGGCTCCTCCAGCTTGAGTTGGCAAGGATGTCGAGTGAACAATCGGTGAGGTGTTTTGTTTGTGTGCATATCCAAGTCTCTAGTGGTTATAATCATCTGTGCTGTTTTCATTGTGATGTGTGAGTGTCTGTGTGCATATCCAAGCCTTCAGTGGTTGTAATCATCTGATGTATTAAGTGTATATAGCTTTCTGATTTCTTGCAGGACTTCCAACATAATGTGCTTGTGTTTTATTCCATATTATTATCTGCTTGCGTTTCATTTTATTATTGTTATCTGCTTGCATTTAATTTCATGTATATTCCATGCATTGCATATATACATATATATATCCATATACATTTGAATGTTGATCATTTGACATCTGGGAAAGTCTTTCTGTTAGCGAGCGTTGTATAAATAAAACCCCATGCCTTATTCTTTGATGTGTTTCATTTTATAAATGTGAAATCCCTTTCCAGGTGGTATTATGTTGTTTTTATTGCTTCGCCGTGTTTGAACATCCGTGTGGGAGAGCGGTATTTTCTATTATCTGGGAGTGCAAAGCGATACACCTATCCTGGCCCAAGGTCTTTTCATAATTTCTTCATGAGTAGGGAATTGAAAGTCTGCTGCGATAGGTCATTGTGGCTGATGGTGTTTGGCCAGCAGATTTGGAGGATTTTCCTCAGAGAGGTGTTGATTAAGGTCTGAAGTTTGTTGGTGGTGGTCGCTATTGTCCTCCAAGTTTCTGCTCCATATGGAAGGACCAGTTATATGTTGCTGTTAAAAAGCATGATCTTGGTTTGCAGCATTTGGTCTTTGGAGCTCCAGATAATTAGCTGAATTAAGGCAGCCCTTCTTTTGCTGATTCTTGCCTTGACATCGGCTGTGCCTCTCTGCTTGTCTATGTCACTGCCCAGGTGAAGGCCTCAACCTCTTCCAGTGCATCGCCTGCAAGCATGACTACAGTTGTGCTGGCTGTGTTAGCCTTCAGTATCTTGGTTTTCCCTGTGGATGTGGCTGCCACAATGTCAGTCTTCTCATTCATCTGTTGATGAGTATTGGAGAGTGAGGCCAGGTCGTCTGCAAAGTCCAGGTCGTCAAGCTGAGTCCAAGGTATCCACTGGATCCCATTTCTTCTCCTTGCTGTGGATGTCTTAATGATCCAGTCTATGGCCAACAGGAATAGAAAAGGCAAGAGCCAGCAACCTTGGCAGATTCCAGTCCTCGCTTCTGTTAGTTGTCCTCCATGGACTGTCTTGCAGGTCATTCCCTCTTTAGAGTTCCTGATGATTCTTACGAGTTTATCCGGTACACCGTGGTGGCTAAGGAGTTTCCAAAGGGTCTATCTGTCCACATTGTTAAATGCCTTCTCCTAGTCAATGGAGTTGTCATAGAGGGGGGAGTTCCATTCCATTGACAGCTCTACGAGGATGCTCAATGTTACAATCTGGTACAAAAGGGGGTGGTGATGGACGGAGCATCAGAACCAATCAAACACTCACACCCAGTCAACAGATCTGGGTTTGATCCATCACCGTTCTTTAGCCCACTCTGTCACCCCAGTTCAGACATGGCCATATGCAAATCAGTCTGACCCTGTGCCTCATGGGAACAGTCCAGCCCGAACTGCCAAGCCATGCCTTCCCTGGACCGGAAACAAGCTTCCTAGGACCGGTTTCTGGCATTTCAGCCGTCTTCAGCCAGGCTTGCTTGAATCCAGTGACAAAGTGAGCAAGGGACTCGCGTCTGAGCATACCCTGCCAACTTATGGCGAACAAAGCGGTACAAAAGGGGGTGGTGATGGACGGAGCATCAGAACTAATCAAACACTCACACCCAGTCAACAGATCTGGGTTTGATCCATCACCGTTCTTTAGCCCACTCTGTCACCCCAGTTCAGACATGGCCATATGCAAATCAGTCTGACCCTGTGCCTCATGGGAACAGGCCAGCCCGAACTGCCAAGCCATGCCTTCCCTGGACCGGAAACAAGCTTCCTAGGACCGGTTTCTGGCATTTCAGCCGTCTTCAGCCAGGCTTGCTTGAATCCAGTGACAAAGTGAGCAAGGGACTCGCGTCTGAGCATACCCTGCCAACTTATGGCGAACAAAGCGGTACAAAAGGGGGTGGTGATGGACGGAGCATCAGAACCAATCAAACACTCACACCCAGTCAACAGATCTGGGTTTGATCCATCACCGTTCTTTAGCCCACTCTGTCACCCCAGTTCAGACATGGCCATATGCAAATCAGTCTGACCCTGTGCCTCATGGGAACAGTCCAGCCCGAACTGCCAAGCCATGCCTTCCCTGGACCAGAAACAAGCTTCCTAGGACCGGTTTCTGGCATTTCAGCCGTCTTCAGCCAGGCTTTCTTGAATCCAGTGACAAAGTGAGCAAGGGACTCACGTCTGAGCATACCCTGCCAACTTATGGCGAACAAAGCGGTACAAAAGGGGGTGGTGATGGACGGAGCATCAGAACCATTCAAACACTCACACCCAGTCAACAGATCTGGGTTTGATCCATCACCGTTCTTTAGCCCACTCTGTCACCCCTGTTCAGACATGGCCATATGCAAATCAGTCTGACCCTGTGCCTCATGGGAACAGGCCAGCCCGAACTGCCAAGCCATGCCTTCCCTGGACCGGAAACAAGCTTCCTAGGACCGGTTTCTGGCATTTCAGCCGTCTTCAGCCAGGCGCGCTTGAATCCAGTGACAAAGTGAGCAAGGGACTCACGTCTGAGCATACCCTGCCAACTTATGGTGAACAAAGCGGTACAAAAGGGGGTGGTGATGGACGGAGCATCAGAACCAATCAAACACTCACACCCAGTCAACAGATCTGGGTTTGATCCATCACCGTTCTTTAGCCCACTCTGTCACCCCAGTTCAGACATGGCCATATGCAAATCAGTCTGACCCTGTGCCTCATGGGAACAGTCCAGCCCGAACTGCCAAGCCATGCCTTCCCTGGACCGGAAACAAGCTTCCTACGACCGGTTTCTGGCATTTCAGCCGTCTTCAGCCAGGCTTGCTTGAATCCAGTGACAAAGTGAGCAAGGGACTCACGTCTGAGCATACCCTGCCAACTTATGGCGAACAAAGCGGTACAAAAGGGGGTGGTGATGGACGGAGCATCAGAACCAATCAAACACTCACACCCAGTCAACAGATCTGGGTTTGATCCATCACCGTTCTTTAGCCCACTCTGTCACCCCTGTTCAGACATGGCCATATGCAAATCAGTCTGACCCTGTGCCTCATGGGAACAGTCCAGCCCGAACTGCCAAGCCATGCCTTCCCTGGACCGGAAACAAGCTTCCTAGGACCGGTTTCTGGCATTTCAGCCGTCTTCAGCCAGGCTTGCTTGAATCCAGTGACAGAGTGAGCAAGGGACTCACGTCTGAGCATACCCTGCCAACTTATGGCGAACAAAGCGGTACAAAAGGGGGTGGTCTGTGCAGGATCTATCTTGGCGGAAGCCAGTTTGCTGGACTTGCAACTGAGCATCATCTTGGTTCTTCATTCTGTTCACGATTACTCTGTTGAGCACTTTGCCTGGAATTGATAGAAGAGTTATCCCTCTGTAGTTTGCGCAGTTAGGTCCCCTTTCTTTGGGATCTTAATGGGATATCCCTCCTTCCAGTCTGATGGCACCTTTTACTCTTCACAGATCGTTCCAAACATGGGGTAGAGCATGTCTACTGATGTTTCAATATCTGCCTTCAGTGCCTTCGCAGGAATGTTCCTGCTGCCTTCTCCTTTCTCAGATGTTTGAGGGTGTGCTGTATTTCTTCCTTGGTTGGTCTGCTGCAGTCGATTGGTAAGTCCTTGGAAGCTGGCTGTATATCTGGTGGAGACTGTGGCACAGGCTGGTTCAGCAGTTCTTCAAAGTGCTCCACCCATCTTCGTTGCTGGCCTTTGTTACCAACAATTGTCTTCCCAGCTTTGTCTTTAACAGGTCTTTCAGGTTTGCTGTTTCTGCCGAAGAGTTTCCTTGTTATGTCGTAGAGGTCTATCAAGTTTCTATGGCTTACTGCATCCTAGGTTTCTGTGGCAAGACCATTGATGAATATTTGCTTTTATGCTCTTAAGCTCCTCTTTGCTTCCTTGTTGGTTTTGGTGTATTTATTTTGAGCTTTTGCTTTTTCTGCTCTTGTTCGGCTGGTGTTGACTGCAGCTTTCATTTCCTTTTTCTTGGTGGAGAGTCTCCATTGAGATCCATTCTTTATGCCAGTTTTTGTTGGGACCCAGGAAATCCTAGCAGGCTGATATCACTGTTTCTCCCAATTACTTTCTACTGGGTCTTTGCCGTCCTCTAATTCTTGCAGGACTTCAAATTTGCTACTGAGGGTAACTCAGTATTCACTCCATTTCTATGCATCTTTGAGGAGGGTGGTGTTATAGTTTGCTGGTGTTGGTTTGTTGGTTCCAGCCATGATATCCGTAGCTTTAGCTTGGTCTCAAAATGGTAATGATCTGATGCCACATCCGCTCTTCTCATCACTCTCACATCCTGCAGGGACCTCCTGAACTTGGCAATGCAGACATGGTTGATCTGAATCTCTGTTGAATGGCCTGGTGACACCCATGCTGCCTTATATATTCTTTTATGTGGGAATACACTACCCCTCTATCACCAGACTGTTCAGGACACAGAGCTCTGCAAGTCTTTCACCATTTTCTTCCATGTCCCTAAGGCCATGGTTGCCCATAACTTCTTCGTACCCAGTGCTGTCCCTTCCAGTCTTGGCATTGACGTCCCCCATCAGTATGATGATGTCTGTCTCAAGGCATCTCTCCAGGATAGACTTGAGTCTGTTGTAAAACTATTCTTTTTCCTCTTCTTTTCTGTCATTTGTAGGTGCATATCACTGGATAACATTCATGTTGATCCTCTTAGTTTTTGTGCGGGAAGGTCTCTGTGACGATTCTCGAACCGTGGGCTTCCCATCCAGTCAGAGCTCTGTTGGATGCTGGTGTTAGCATCAGTGCTACTCCTTGAGTATGTGGGATATTTGTTTCCCTGTGTTCAGAATACAACAGCACTCCTCCTGGATCCATTCTTTTCTATCCGGACTGTGTCCATCTGGTCCCACTGATGCCAAGCAGGACATGGTTGTATTTTTTCATCCCTGCTACCACTTGAGCTGCCTTGCCTGTCTTATACATGGTCCTCACGTTACATGTCCGGATGGTGATGGTCTTGGTCATAAGCAGGTGGATCGGATGTGTGACTTCCAGGAATATCTGTCTTTCACCACAAGGCGTCATAGCTCTCTGTGAAGGAGATTACTCTCTCCCCAAGGCCAGAATGTCTTCTGGTTAATGTTTCTGTAGGTACAAGTTTTTTACATTTTGGGGTAGCTAGCCCCACGTATGAACCTCCTCTATTGGCAGCAGGGCTTGGGATCGGCCATGGTGGAGTTTTGCTCAACCCTGCCAGGATGATAATTGGTACAAAGGACCTACAGGAGGCTAGTGGTCTTGTTACCTCCCCTGAAACTGGTCTTCCCTCAACCCCTTGACCTGTCATAGAGTAAATGACAATGCATAGGGCATCTGAAGTCCTTGACCTCCAACTACCAACTACCCCTTGAAGGTTAAGACCAATGTCCTCCTGACAGAAGCCCTCCAACCGGGTCTACCATTTTCTGAGCACCTTTCTCCATTTGACGAGGCAGTGCCGTATACCTTATTAGGGGCTTTGGCCAAACCTTGTTCTGCCCCCCCCCCCCAGTCAATCGATAGATTGTTAAACGCTATTCCATTGCCCTTTGGCTATTGTTGCACAAGACCTCCCTGGTGTGTCCAAAGACCTTTGACCTGTTCTCGCTCAGGCGATTCAAGATGGTAGTGATGCAGCCAAGTTCACGATTCGCTGTGGCTTGGACACCACCAATTCCATCGGGCGGGCCCCAGACACCAGCTTTGTCATTCAGCACATGCATGGCCGCGATCAACTGAGTTCTCAGGCGATGTCCAGTCCTCCCTGATAGACAAGTCCTTCGACGGGGCTCACATGTTCAGGGACAAGGTTGATTCCGCTCTTCAGCATTTTAATGAGTACAGGGCTACTGCTTGCTCTCTGGGCTTTTCTGCCCCAACCTTGCCAATCACAACAGTTACTTCGCAGATTTGGCCAGGGTGCCCCATACCGCCAGCCTGTCCAGCTTCTGCAAGGAACCCAGCAGTTCTGGGGTTGAGTCCAAGGTGCCCACCATCCCATGGCCAAGGTCAACAGGCCACCCTGTCTATTGCTTCCCGTGCTGCCCCACCTGCCAATCCTCTTTAGCATGCCCTTCCAAGAACACAGCCACCCGGTGGGAGGCAGTATCCAATGATTTTAAGAGGGTTGGCAGGTAATACCTCTAGATAGGTGAGGTCTACAGATCGTCCACAAGGGTTACACCTTACCCTTCCTTTCTTCCATGCTGCAACTTCCACCATCTCCCCAGCAACTGAGAGAGGAGTATCTCTTCTTTTTGCGCAGGAAGTCTAAGCTCTTTTGGCCAAAGGGGTTATTGAGAGGGTGCCTACCCCAGAAGTTGGTCTTGATTGTTATTCCCGCTATTTAATGGTGCCAAAAATAGATGGAGGCCTGTGATCTATTTTAGACCTGCGCCTTCTCAATGCCTTCCTCTGGAAGGAGAAATACAAAATGCTATCCTTCGCCCAGGCCTTGTCTGCCCTCGACCCCGGAGACTGAATGATGGCTTTGGACCTATAAGACACCTATTTTTCTATGTCCATCCTGCCAGGCCACAGTTGCTGCCTGCAGTTTGTGGTGGGACAGAAGCATTTTCTGGTTTGCAGCGCTCTCCTTTGGTCTCAGTATTGCCCCTCAGGTGTTCATGAGAGTGATGGCAGTGGTGAGAGTTTACCTTCGGAGGTCAGGGGTTGCCATTTTTCCCCTACCTCGGCGACTGACTATTGGAGGCGGGTTCGCCCCAGACAACCACCTCCAGACTACGGTAAATCTCCTGTCATCTTTTGGGTTCACTATCAGTGTGCTACAGTCACACTTTTCTCCTCCTGAGATGTTCCCTTTCATCAGAGCTAGATACAGTCTGGTGTTCTTGCCTTTTCGCTTGAGGCTCGAGTGGAACTCAGGACTGTTGTATGCCTTTCCAACTATACCATTTCTGATCTGAGCTCTCAAGAAGATCAGGACAAGCCGAGCCAAAGTCATCCTAATGGATTCGGATTTGGCACAGAGAGTATGGTAAACAGAACTTCAGGGCTAAGCATCTGGTCTCTGATCAGGCTGCCCTTCTTGGAGGACCTGCTGTCGCAGTTTCAGGGCAGGGTGTTGTGCCCGGGCCTTCGTAATCTTCATGTTCGTAGATTGAGTGGCAACAGGTGACCACCTTTGACCTTTGACCTTCCTTCAGAATACCCATCCCCAAAACCAAGCCCAGAGCAAAGCACTACATCGTACAATCAGCCCCAAGAAAATCAGGCAACGGCCGCCCGCCGCAGCAGGGGTTGGGCAGTTTGCCAACCACATGGCAACTGCTGCAGCAGAGACGGAGCCCAGCCCAGAAAGGACCGGGGCCACAGCCACAGCAGGGAGGGGTGACTGTCTGGAATGACAATGCCCTTGCACAGTTGAAGATTACAAACACGCAGTAAGTCCAAATCCAACCCCCAATATGACGTATTACCTTCATACTGCTTCCAGATACATTTCCTTACCTGCATTCGCAACCATCCTTTAGGGCCGCAGTACTATATTGATCGGGAATTCACACTAGAGTTGGCCATCCAGGTGCCTGCAGGGGCCTGGGCCTTGCTGCGCTGTTGACTAGGGAACAGGGCAGCCCCCAAATGGTGCATAAAGACCTTCACCCAGGCCCAGCCTTGAGTGAGCTATGTAAGTCTCACTAGCGCCCTTACAGTTCGACAATGAGGCAAACACTCCAGTTGTGGAAATCGAAAATAATTGCTGTTAGCATGAGCTGAAGCCATCTTGTTTGCAGCATCCATTTTGTTAGCCTTGTGATTCTCCCGTCTTTACTGTTGCCTGCTTTTCTATTCTGCTTGAGTCATCAACCTTAGTTAACTCCTTCTGTACTGAGCCAGAGCAATGTATGAGCTCAGAAAGGCCTGTAGCTGCTAGAATGCACCTGTTTGAGAATGTAACTGTCTATGATATCCTACTGATGTAAGCAGTTCTGTTTCCCCTCCCACTTTGCTGAGTAAGTGATATTCATCTGCCCATGTTTGTCAGTATCTATTCCTGTATTCCTGTGTAGGCCTGTACCTTCTATTTGTAACTACATGCTTACTCGGCAAAAAACTGTGTATAAAATCTGACCGCTTTTTATGAAGAAGTGGAAGGAGCTATTAGCTCCTGTACTATGCCTCTGCCAGATATTATGTGGCCTATGGTGATACTTGGGTGCATTTAGAGCAAATAGATGCAGGTAGAGAGCCTGCGCAGAAACCACGACAGGAGATATTAGATCTTCCCAAAGCTATTGTGATTAAATTGAAAACTCTTATACCCCCTAAGAAAATAGATTGGACTACATCAGTGTCTTGTAAGCAGAAAGTGGATGAGTCAGTTTCTGATTTCTTTACACGATTTGAAGAGACATTCCATGATTTTAGTGGGCAGTCATTGAGAGATGACACGGGTAAGCATCTGTTCGTCGTCAAATTTGTCGCTAACATGTTGCCAGAAATAGCTAGTCGCCTAAAGGCCAGCAAGAGTTCATGGACTACGTCTTCCCCAGTCTCCCTTTTGACTATGGCTCAGTATTATGAGTGACAGGAATTGGAAGCAAAAGGCAAGGAGGATAAAAAGGTTAAGGATTTAAAAACTAAAGTGATGTTGGCTCATGTATATGGTCCACCATTTAGAGGCGGTGGTAGAGGTGGACGTGCGATGTATCGCCCTGGTGTACCCCCTTTCCCTCAAGCAACTTTGTCTTCTGATCAGTGTGCTTATTGTAAAGATATTGTACATTGGCGTGCTGCGTGCCCCCTTTTGCAAGGTCAGCAGTATCAGCGAGGTAGAGGAAGTATGAGAAGCTGTCCAGGGAACACAGGAAATAGGGGAGGCATGGATAATCGTACCAGAGTTGAGGCAGTTGAACACAATCCAAATTCTTTTAATACCTTTGATAGACAAAATCAATTCCAAATGTCTGATTATTCGGCTGATGGTCCTAAGGATTCTGATTATGCATAGGAATGCCTAGGATGGGGTAAGGAACCGGTTGAGGTCCCAGTAGATCAGAGGGGTCCCTATTTCGATGCAAACGTCTTGGGTTCTACTGATCAGTTTCTGGTTGATACAGGAGCTACTCGTAGTGCTCTGTCTAAACAATTGGTTCCTAGGGCTCCCCTGTCTGGCACAATGATAACATCGATAGGGTTCGATGGGACACCTACACTTAGCCCACTGTCACAGCCACCTGCATTTAGTCTTGATAAATTCACTGCAAAATGTCCATTCCTGCTTTCCCCTAACACGCCGGATAACATTGTGGGTATCGATATGCTTAAACATTTTCGTGCTACAATACGTTGTTTCCCAGAGGGTGTGCGTGTTATTTTAAACAATAACTATCCAATGGTTGAGAGGTCTTGTCTTATTAAAGAGGATATTGCTTTGGCATCGTTACCTAGGCCCATATGTATGAAAGCAAAAATTAGTCGCAAACGCTGCGAATAGCAAAAAGCAGCGTTTGCGACTGATTTTGCGCAATTCCACATGTATGACACACATTTTTAGAGCAAACATAGAAATCGCTAAATTAGCGATTTCTTATGCTGCGAAACAAGATTTTTGCGATTTTCCTTGCGATTTCTTAAATTGCGATTTCTCAACCTAGCGAAATTCGCTAAAAGGATATCGCAAAATAAGAATTCGCTGACTCATGTATGAAAAAATTGCAAATTCACGAAATTCGCTAATTAAGAAATCGCTATTAACACCAATTGCATGCAGGTGGTAAACTGGTGCAAGGTACTTAAACCACCCCACAATGCAACAGACACACCCACAATGGCAGCAATGTTCGTGATAGCCAGGAGGCTGCGTATTCGGGCTCTTGCACAGAGGAGAATGAGACAGGAACGTATATTCAGGCTGCGCATCACTCTGTTCCAGCACACTGAAGAGGACATCTATGACAAGTACAGGCTGCACCCACAGACCATAATGGACCTGATTGAGGAGCTGAAACCCTACTTGGAACACCCTACACGCAGGACACAAACAATTCCCACACATGTGCAGGTCCTGTGCTCCCTGCACCTCCTGGCGTCAGGGAGTTTCCAACGGGTAATAGCGGAGGTTGGTGGGGTGTCACAGAGTGCACTTTCGCGCTTTCTCCATGCCTTTCTAGATGCAATGCTACAGAGGCTATCACATCACATATACTTCCCACCACCCAACAGGCATTACAGCAAACAAAACTGGGCTTCTACCAGATTGCACGTTTCCCCCACGTCATTGGCTGCATCGATGGGACCCATGTGGCCATCACACCCCCATCAGCAACTGAATATGTCTACAGAAATCGGAAATGCTACCATTCCCTCAATATACAGATTGTGTGCAACGCAAAGTATATCATCACAGACATCGTACCCAAATACCCTGGCAGTACACATGACTCTTTCATCTTCAGACACAGTGGAATACACAGACGTCTGAGTGCTGGAGAGTTTGGGGAGGGGTACCTGCTAGGTAAATTCATGGCACACATCAATACATCTACTACATCACTTGAGGGGGGGGACATTGACTTACCTATTGTGTTTGTCCATGCAGGTGACAGTGCCTATGCAGTGCGCGACTTCATCCTGACCCCATATCTGGATCCTGCAAATGCAAGTGAGATGAGCTACAACAGGGCACACAGATCTACACGCTGCGTCATTGAGCGTACCTTTGGAATCCTGAAGAGCCGCTTCAGGCGCCTGCATAAAAGTGGAGGCGCACTGCAATACAGCCCTGAGACCTGCTGTAAAATCGTGGCAAGCTGTGCAATGCTACATAACATGGCAATGAGGAAAGGCACCACAATTGATGTGACCGATACAGACACATCGGATGACAAGCGTCCTGCTCCCCCTGCCAGACCTGCATCAGGAGTTGGGGCAGCTGCTGGACGCCAGAGACGGACAGAGATCACACAAAACTACTTCTAGGTGAGTAATGATGAAATGAGACAACAAAGCTTGATGATGTGTGAAGTGTTTATTCACACTTCACATTAAAGAAATAGTAGCTGTCCCCAGCACAAGTAACTGTGCAAACAGCATTGTAGGGTTCATTCACCCGTGTTGCAGTAAGTGTCACCGCACATGTTCACCTCCTTCGGTGACGTCCAGGCTGAGTGCCCCCCATGGTGTTCCCTTTTCCTGCGCCCTGTCTGGCACTGCGTCGTCTTTCCCCTGGCAAGGTGGGAGTGATGCTGCTCCGACTTGAGGTGTCCTCACTGTCGGCAGAGGCCATGAGTGCGCTGCCACCAGCATTGGCCGTCTGCAGCTGCTCCACAGCAGTGGTTACCTGCGCAAGTCCTCAGGCTATATCCTGGCAGCAGTGCGCCATCTCGACCTGCATAGTTACGCTTCTGCGTGTGAGGGTGTTGGTGGTGGTGCAGAGGCGGTTCACGGCCTTCGTGTAGTTGTGGAGGCGTGCATTGGCACGTCGGCCAGCCCTGTCATTGGCGGCTTGGTTTTGCCTCAAAGTGTCACAGAGCTCACGGATCGCCCCTGCCATGGCCATGAAGCCCTCCCCCATGTTCTTCTGCTCATTGTGCATGCGGCATAGCTGCCTATTTATTGATCTCAGTGCTTTGCAGGCGCTGTTCCTGCAGCATGCTCTGTTCCAGGCCTGAGAACACGGATCCTTCTGCTTCAGTCGCAGTGCTGCTCCTGGGCCTTGATCTGCGTGTGTCCTGTGGTCTACTCCTTGGCCTTTGTGTGTCATGAATGGGCATGTGTGACACACCCTGACTCCCCTCTCTCCTGTCGCTGTCACCCCCTGTGGCAGGTAATTCGTCCTCAAATGGAGGCAGTGGGGGCACATATGCGCGCTTCTTTCGCTGGATTGGCTGCTGCTCAGTCTCGTCACTGGAGTCCGCAGGGTGTGCAGGCTCCTCTCCCTCTGCGCTGTCTTCTTGTGCCCTGGAATGTGCTGTGGATGTAAAGGGGACTACATGAGTTTGTGTTATTGTCTGCATGTGGCAATCAATAAAGTTCCTACAGTTTTTTTTGGCTAACCTCTGACACTGTATCATTCACTTATCCCCAACCCACATGTTGCATTAAATTTCCTTTGTCTCATGGACACACTGTCAGACATAGTACTACGAGTCCCATGATGCATTGCTGGGTGTGCTGTAAGACTTGGGCTGGAATGGCATTTTGGGAGTTTACTATGCGCATTTGGGGAAGTGTGCATGGGATGGGGAGGAGTGCAGATTGATTTTGCATGCATCTTACCTTGACTGCTGGATGCAGGGTCGGAGCTGTCTATGTCAGCCACACCACCAACGCTCTCAGGCAGGAGAGATGACTCCACAAGCTCCTCATGGGGTGTTGGCTGCTCTTCAGTGGAGGGTCCTCCTCCAGTCTGATTTGCGTCCTTCAGTCTGGCTGTCACCCTCTCCTTGGACCTCTGGCGCATGTCGTACCACCGCTTGCGCAGCTCTTCGATGGTACGATTGGTGACTCCCACTGCATTCACCTTATTTTGTATTTCAAGCCAAATTTTTCTCTTCCTCGCCTCTGGCACACGCAGCGCCTTCTTGCCAAAGAGGAGCTCATGGCTGCAGACCATCTCCTCAATGAGGACCTCCTGCTCCTTTTCTGAGAACTTATGCTTTCTCTTCCTCTTCTCTGCATCCTTGCCCTCCTGTTGTTTGGTGGAATCCATTGCTGGTTGCACTCTTCTGGGATGCCTCCTCACACTCCCCAAGCAGCCTCTGGGTGTGGCTCAGGTGAGCAGGTGCAGGAAATCACTCCAGTTTCCTGTTTGTGATGTCATCAGGCTGCACCTGGATTGCAGATTCCTGTTTTTGCGATTTCTTAATTTGCGAATTTCGCTATTAAGAAATCGCAAAACGGGTATCTGAGAATATTTGGCGATTTTTAAGAAATCGCAATATATTTGCGATTAATCTTTTACATCCCGCTTAGCGAATCTCAATTTGCGAATCGCAAAATATCGCAAATTAGGATTCGCTAAACGGCAGTTTGATACATATGCCCCCTAGTACCTTGTGGGCTACATCAGATACCGATGTGGGACAAATGGTTATCCCACCAGTACATATTCAAGTGAAAGAAGGTGCTTCTTTGCCTCGACTGCCCCAATGTAAAATATCTCGGGAAGGCGAAGAAGCATTGATACACATTGTTCAGAATTTGATTAAGGTGGGGGTTGTGGAAGAAGTGTCTTACAATACCTGTAATAGTCCTATTCTTCCTATTTTGAAAAAAGACACTGATTCTAAAATGTATAGATTCATCATTGACTTGCAAGAGGTTAACAAGATCGTAGTGCCCCAATATCCGGTAGTCTCTGATATCACAACACTTCTTACTATGGTTCCTCCTACAGCAACTACATTCATTGTGATTGATTTGAAGAATGCATTTTTCTCGATACCTATTCATCCTGACAGCCGTTATTTGTTCGGCTTCACTTTCAATAATCGATCATTCAGATTTTGTAGAACTCCACAAGGGTATACAGAGAGTCCTAGCATGTATAGCCAGGCATTGAAAAGGCAGGTTGATTCTTTTCCTGTGCCAAAAGGGGTGGCTCTTATTCAATATGTTGATGACATCTTGTTGGCTGCTGATACCCCTGAACAGTGTGAAGAAGGAACTCTGTTATTGCTATCATTCCTTGCCTCTCATCATCACAAAGTCTCTCGGAAGAAATTGCAATATTGTAGACAGCAGGTTACCTATTTAGGTCACCTCCTGTCTAAGGAGGGACGTGCACTTACACCAGATCGCATTCAAGCTATTTTAGACACGCCTGTGCCCCGTACTCAGAAGGATGTTCGTGCACTGATTGGCCTTACTTCTTTCTGTAGGCCGTGGATCCCTAGCTTTTCTCACATTGTTAAACCCTTGTTGGCCCTTTTGACTAAAGACACTCCGATGCCCCTCCCATGGACTACTGAATGCCAGCATGCTTTCCAACAGTTGCGACAAGCTCTTTGTTCTGCACCAGTATTTGGAAATCCAGACTACACTAAGGCCTTCACAGTCTATGTACAGGAGAGGGACGGTTGTGCTCTCTCAGTTTTAACACAGACACAACGTGATAAGCAGCGTCCTTGTGCATATTTCTCAGCTGTCCTTGATCTAGTCGCCCTTGTGCTGCCTGGGTGTTTTCGAGCGGTGGCGGCGACAGCGGTGTCCATACGTCAGAGTGAGGGAATAGTCTTGTCACATAAATTGCTTGTGCTAGTACCCCATTCAGTTGATGCTCTTTTAAATCAAACGAGAACACATTTGACTAGTGCCCACTTGACAGGATATGAATTGATACTTTTGGCTCCTCATATCATACTGAAAAGATGTTTGACTCTGAATCCTGCTACATTATTACCATTTCCAGGCACTCAGTCTCAGGAGTTACATGATTGTATATCGCTTACTGAAGAACAAACAAAGGGTCGTGTTGACCTACAAGATACGCCCCTTTCTAGTGTTGATGGGGAACTGTGGGTTGATGGGAGCCCTGCTTGAAGTTGCCTAATGGCACGACATCTGCTGCGTATGCAGTAACAACACTTCAGACAGTAGTTGAGACAGCTCACATTCCACAGAAGTCAGCTCAAGCAGCCGAGTTGATGCACTGACAAGAGCATATGAGATTAGTACAGATCTACTTGTTAACATCTACACCGAAAGCCGATATGCCTTTGGAGTGGCTCATGATTTTGGACAACTCTGAAAGGAAAGAGGCTTTCTTACTTCACATGGGACACAAATAGTGCATGGGGAATTAGTACACAATCTCCTTACTGCCTTGACATATCCTAAGAAAGTGGCAATTGTTAAGTGTAGCGCACACAAGAAAGTGACTGATAAAATAGGAAAAGGCAATGCCTTTGCGGATCACACAGCTTGTGAGACTGCAATGCAGCAAAGTACTACACCCATGTATGTAGTTAAGTCACAGGCTGAACGTTGGCATGATGCCAGGCAAGAGGTACTGGATATGCAACGATCTGCTTCTGTTGAGGAATTAGACCAATGGTCTACTGAGGGAACATTGGATGATGAGAGGTGTTCGAGGAATAAAGAAATGACAAAATGGAAGTTACCCACAGCCTATTTACATCCTATGATTCACATGGCACATGGGCCGGCACATGTTGGAGCGTCCTCAATGGCAAAGCAACTTATGCAAGTTTGGGATCATCCAGATATTGCCAGCACAGCTAAAAAGATAGTCCAGTCTTGTCTGATTTGTCTCAAAGATAATCCTGGAAAGGGAACACAAACTCCAGCAGGAGGGTTTGCCATACCTACTGCACCTTTTGAGGTCCTGCAAATGGATTACATACAGTTTGAGCATTGTAACAACCTAAAGTGTGTCTTAGTTGTGGTTTGCGTCTTCAGTAAATGGGTGGAGGCATACGCTACGAAAGATAATACAGCTCTTTCTACTGCAAAGGTGCTCCTAAAGGAGTTTTTCCCCAGATTCGGCATTTGTCGAGTTTTGTGGAGTGACAACAGACCCCATTTCATTGGGCAAGTTGTTGATTACCTCATGAAAGGGTTAGGAATTAATGAGGTGGTTTTTGGAAGGCCAATTAATATTTGGGGGATGCCTAAGCCACGCCCTATACATGATGTACCCTATGCATTGATGAACGACTATTTGTCTCAGTTGACTGACAGTTTGTCGTCTATTTATCAACAGATTCGGAAGACTCTTCCAGACAGGTCGCATGTTGAGGGCCATAATCTACGGCCTGGGGACTTTGTCCTAACGAAGTCCTTTCAACGGACCAGCTCCTTGGAGCCTTGTTGGCATGACCCTGAGCAGGTGCTCTTGGCTACCAGGACTGCAGTTCGAGTGACCAACCGGAAGAAATAGGTCCACGCAACCCATTGTCGGAAGGTGTTGCAGGACCTAGTGAGCCCAGCTGTGTTGGCAGATCATTGTGACATCCTGGACACAGAGAAAGGACAAGCAATGTCACCTGAAGGACCCGAGGAAGTATTCCCGGACCACACGATTCCTGGTACATCTCGATATCAGCTACGACCCCAGAAGAGAGACACTTAGTTGCTGAAAAAGACTGTTTGAGCCACTGTCCTGGGTAGTGAAAGACTGAGTTACAAAGGGGGGTACTCTTTTAGTGGCTACTCCTCTCAACCTCAGCGAATAAACCAACGTTTGCCCAGGACCTTAGGGCACCATCTATTCTGTTGTTCAACGGCAAGATGAACATGCCTACGGAGAAGTCAACTGCTGCAAAAGTTTGTGATCGAAAGAGTATGTTCATTATTGGACTCACTTTGATTTTTGTCATCATCGCTACAATAACATGGGTTGTAGAGGGAGTAGCTCCTGCTCAACAACTACTGACTATTACTACTCCTGTCCCCATTGAGCACCGATATTTTACTCTTCCCTATCATGAAAAGAAGCTCCGAATGTCATATCTCAATAACACTTTCATACAAATGTTGCATCACACCCATAATGCTACAGATATTACCAACTGTTGGGTGTGTGGAATGATGCCACCTCATCAAAAAAAGGGAGGAATGCCTTTCATTCCTTTGCCGTTTTCACACAATGGCTTCTGCAGAGCACGGTTTGCACTATTGTGGACTTCTCATATTGGTAATATTACCAACTTTGATGTAGGAAGACTTAACGCTCAGTTAAATAGAGTCTGTTACCCTGATGAGGAAGGAGTTTCCACAAGCTAAAGGAACTGTATGGGAAATGGAGGAGTATCGCCGAGGAAATTCCTCCACACACTATGTTTTCCCTAATACTCGAACTGTCAAGGGTAATGGGCCTACTGTTATAGCTGTTGCTAGAGCTCGAGCAGACTTTTGTGTGAGCAGTATTGGCAGTTTCCCTGCGGGAAAAAGTGACTGTAATATAACCTTGAATATTACTGGAATAAACAACAGTAGTTTTTTGTCATCACATAACACCTATGTCATTTGTGGAAGTAAAGGTTATTACCATCTACCTATTGGTTGGTCAGGTAGCTGCTATGTGTCCATTTTGCTACCACCTGTGTTTTTGGCACCTGCATCCTACCACATAGACTATAAACTATATAATGACATTTCTAAGTGCCGATTTAAGAGGACAATAAATCACGATGAGGTGGATCAAACTGATACTGCATTGCAGCAGTATATTGACTTTAATTTGGGACTATTCTTCTTTGTTGGTGCAGCCTTAAATAGCAGAAAAATAAGGCGCTTAACACGTGTTGTAGAGGCTGTAACCAATCAGACAGCCATGGCACTTGGAAACATCATGGAAGAACTACAAATTGCGAGAATTGTGGCACTCCAAAACAGGATAGTTTTGGATGTGATCCTGGCAGACTGTGGTGGAGCATGCCGCATTATTGGGAGCAGCTGCTGTGTGTATATCCCTGATCACGCCCCTTCAGTTTTTGAAGCAATTTCTAAGTCGCACACGATAGCCACTGAAATCCATCAGGATTCAGGGACATGGACTTTGACTGGATGGCTATGGACTATGTTTACTGAATGGGGCTGGAAAATATTGTCAGCCCTATGTTTATTTTTTGCAATCCTTTTTTATCTGTTGCCTATGTATCCAATTTGGCCCAATGCTCTGTTCCCTTTGTGCTTCTACCTGTATCTCATGTATACCAGCTAAACAAAATGTCAAGAATGTAAATGCCCGACGAGTAACAGACCAAGAAATTAGTGAGTTAATGATGATTGATGTCAATGATATCTTCCATGCTCCGTCTAAATCATAGAGATGTCTTCAGCTAATGCTAAAAGGGCCGTCTGTGGAAATCGAAAATAATTGCTGTTAGCATGAGCTGAAGCCATCTTGTTTGCAGCATCCATTTTGTTAGCCTTGTGATTCTGCCGTCTTCACTGTTGCCTGCTTTTCTATTCTGCTTGAGTCATCAACCTTAGTTAACTCCTTCTGTACTGAGCCAGAGCAATGTATGAGCTCAGAAAGTCCTGTAGTTGCTAGAATGCACCTATTTGAGAATGTAACTGCCTATCATATCCTACTAATGTAAGCAGTTCTGTTTCCCCTCCCACTTTGCTGACTAAGTGATATTCATCTGCCCATGTTTGTCAGTATCTATTCCTGTGTAGGCCTGTACCTTCTGTTTGTAACTACATGCTTACTCTGCAACAAACTGTGTATAAAAGGCCCATGGTTTCTGTATTCCACGTACTACCTCCTACAGCGCCTGAGGGTGTTGTATTGATGTAGTCCCACTCATGAGTGATTAATAAACTTGTTATTTGAATTCCAGCTTCAGTGCCAATCTCTAATTTGTTGGTTTAAGGACCTGTGGACAAGAAAAGGCTCATTTCCACACAGTGTAGGAAGCTAGGTTTCCCACACACTCAGGAGCAGAATGTCCCCAAAACTCCCAAGCAAGTAACCACATGAGACCCAGAACCATAGGGAAAATCTATCAAATTCATTAGCATTACCCACATCGGGCCAATCACGATGAATCCCAACCGCACACCCGGCTTGTGTCGAAAACACATCAAACAAGCACAATCCCTGTCACTCCCCTGCAGAGCCATACAGAGGCCACAAACAACTCTCCGACTACCGCCAGAATGCTACTTTAGAAGCAGCGTTGCCCAAAGCCATAGGTAAACGCCCAACGGAACCCCACAAAGAAGCCCACAACCCCAACCTTCCAGAAAGAGGGCATAACCCAATCACCCAAATCCATTAGGGACAACCTCATTACACGCCATGTGCAGAGACCAGAGGGACATGCACGTGACAATGGAAACATCGCCATTACCAACAGAATGCTTAAAGATTATTAAGCATCCACTTCCTCTCATCCAGCACATGCAGGTCAAAATGACACCCCACATCGATAAAATGGCACACACACATACATTTAACGGAAGTAGCCAGCAGAGAAAAGTACTCTCCCTACCATAGCAAGGAGAGGGGGGACCAAAATAACACAAAATACCACTAAAACAACTTAAACTCACCATTCCCTAAAAAGTGTCACCTCCTCCTTCCACTACCCCACTAGAAACTTAATGCACAGTGAAGCTACAGTGTGTTCCCCATAAACTAGGGCACAGCAATTTTCCGAAGATATCTAACGATGTGTATTGTTCCGAGCTAACCTACAACCCACAGCTCTTATTCAACAGGTCTGTAATCGAGCTGCACGTGTACCATTATTACGGCGGCCTGCCGCACTTTCAGCCAAAGCCCCCAAAAGGACTTCAGCAGGACCAACCACTCAAGAACACAGACTGCAAGTTGACTTTACAGACATTTTTGTGATAAAAGACTCTTTTTTTCACTGCACCAAAGACAAGACCCCCCGGGCGCGCAGGCAACAGATTGAAGACCATCCCAAGACCTACGAATATTTACCAAGTTATGTATTTATGTATTGTTGTACACTCTCCATCTAGCATGGGTGCTCTTGCGCCCCTCCAGAGCCAGAAGTCTGCCTAGTTTCATGGAACCTACCTTGACATCTTTGCAACGCTTGCATAGGGACCTCTCCCACCTCACTTACACTTATGCTGCACCAAACGGTAGCATTTCTCACACACTACACAGCGCACATTGGACACATCACATGGTATCTGCATATTACCGCAGTGAGCATTCATGTTACATATGTTCACTGATACACCACACCGTAGGCGCAGACAGGCTTTACTTATCCTAAGAGATAGCCCCGAGATAGCAAAATTTCTTGTCCACCTGTACCTATGTAGGATTAGGGCCAAGATACAACCCAATAGAGTAGAACCCCGTAGAGCAGTAGTAAACATCAGCCGGTATCGGTATGAGACCAACCCCACAGCACTGTACCTTTTTACCGAAACTAGGGACATTCAAACTGAGCTAGACAGGATGCGCAGAAGAGGCACTATAGAGGAGGACACTGTATGGCACGAGACTTTGTAGAAAAGAGGTTCTTCAAAGTAGCAAGATCTCCCCACACAAGTCCACAAATATGTCTGCTCCCGCCTCCGTCTGTGGTCCCAGGGTAGCCCTTACCATATTAGAGGCTGCCTTTTTTAATGACAAATGGACCCCGATATGGAATTCCAGTGCAGGGCCATTCACCTTGACAACACTAGGGGAATTGAGTCCCATGAGAAGGGGTCAAATGCCAGCACAGACACCCCATGCCAGGAAATCTGGGACACCGAGATGAATAGGTACACATGGCTGGAAGGGAAGGGGGAACCCCTAATTGTACAGAAACTTAAACTGTATTCTTTATGTTTCAGAGGCAAATGAACCATACACCTTAGTTCAATAGAGAACTGTGAAGCAATACTGTATATACCGGACCTGCAATGGGGTACTTCCACGTTTGTGGATATGTACTGGCAGTGTGGCGAGCTTGCCTACACCTAGCTCATCTCCAGATGGTGGGCCTCTGCATCCTCGTCACCATACACACCCCAACCCTGGTCATCCGTGGTGAAGATCTGTCTGAGTTGTCCCAACATCCACCACAGAAGAAAACAACTCTGTTGCATCAGGCTCGAAGAAGAAGAACTGCTGATTATTTTGGCTGGGCTCAGTGCAAGGACATTCTGGAAGAATTAATACTGTTTTCAGAAACTCAAGTAAGCGCAGTAAGGTGCATACCTTTCTTCACCTTGCAAGCGAAGGCGAAAGCCCGCTGGTTACAGATAACTAGGTGGAAAATGCTGAAGATGATCAATGACACTGAGCTCAGTCTAATCGTTATCAAGGAAGAAGTACAAGCCATCCGCCCCATGGGGATGCAACATCGGTATGTGATGGACTGGATGACAGCGATGAAGGGTGGGGTCTGTGCCAAGATTGGTGCTTCCTGTTGTACATTTATTCCTGGAAATGATTTCAAAAACTGAACCCTCGCTCTTACCATCCAAGCACTGCATCGTCTACAAGCTGACATGAAGAAGGAGGGAGGTGCCTCTGAGCAGGAATGGTTTCATAGTATTTTTTTACTTGGTTACCCCTATGGGTCTCCAAACTGCTTACATCATTGCTACTAGTTATCCTTTTTTTACTACAGTTGTGTGGTTTCCTACAAATAGGGGTTTCCTGCTGTAAAACCGCAGCCCCTAAATTAAGTAGTATGCAAATAGTTAGAGAAAGGCTAACAGACACTACAGAAACCCACACAGCCTCGAATAATGTTAATGTCATGAAACATGAGAAAAATGATGTAGTTGAAAATTCAACTAGAGGGGGGAATGTTAATAACGTTGAATGCGATATCAATGCACACCATGACATATGCATGCATAACAATGTCAATACCAGTAAATGCAATGTCAATGTAAGCCATAATCTATACACGCATTGCAATGTCAATACCAGTAAAAACAATGTCGATATACGCTATGACAAATGTACGCGTAATAATGAGAATGTCGATAAATATGATATCAATGTCTGCCATGTTATGTGTACATGTAATAACGAACTCATATCATTGCTGTCGAATTCACCCGAAATGACCTCCTCATCAACCATGAGTCAGAGATACGTGGTCAGACAGGTCTTGCAAACCAAATCCTAGCCTACAGGTTACAGATGGGGTTACACCTAGCCCGAAAACAACACAAAGAGGGAAAACCCTGATGGATCCCCCAGATAGGCAGTTACACCACAAACGGATCAGATGAGATTGGCCCCAATAAAACACTTTTGGCCATAGGCACGCATTCCTGAAATACCACAAATTCAGATGCCACATGTAGTTAGGAACACTCAGCCAATCAGAACACAGCATGCACACTACACGCAGTGATCTTGTACTCCCCATGCTGGACATCTGGACACATACACACTGGCCCACACTAGCTCTCCACGGGGTCAAGAGCCATCTGTGCCCCCCTCATCAGATGGTTGTATTTAAGGTTCACGACTAGGTTCAGATCTACATGCTTTGCAAGAATGTGTAATTGTTTTATTGTACCTCAAGAATTGTATATATTACCGGACATAAATTCTGTACATTGAGACTGTCTTGTGACATGCATCTGTTGATGCTCTCCCAGCCGCTGCGTTTAATTAAACCAACTTGTTTGTGTTTCGCCAAAAGCCGCTTGTCTTTTTATTTTTTTAAGCTAAATTCGTATCTGAGCAACACCAAAGCCATCCAAGATTATAAATTGAAGCTCTACTTGACAAAGCACTGAAAGACTCCACACAGGTCACTCTGCAAATCTAAGTCAAAAGTGAAGGCCAGATCTTGTTCAGGCTCCCAGAGTTGTTCCCAAGGCAGATCTTTCTCAAATTCAAAAGCTTCAGGTAAGTCAAAGAAGAAAGACAAGTCCAGTCGCTGGAGACGGCGCAAGGGTGCCACTGTGCCTCTTGGTCTCATTCCTGTTCCACCAAGGAGCTGATTCCATCCCTTACCCTTAGTTGCTAGTCCCTCCTGTGACCTCACAGCAAGTCAAAGCCTTTTGAAAGGGTATGCTGTGCATCTTAGGCACACTCTGGCTCTGTCTGGCGCACCTTTGGTCCTCAAGCAACTGCCGAACCCTGCAGTCAGGTTACGGTTGGCGGGTTCACCCTCAGCACCGTCTGGGTCTCTTGAACCCTCTTCAGGTTCGCATCAGTGCTGGGCTCGACACTACAACCCATGTCGGGCCCTGGAACATTAACACTGGCTTCGGAAGAGGACCAGCGACCTATTATGTTTTCCAAGTCTGAGCCAGCTTTGGCTCAACCTCAGTCATGGCCATGGCTGCTACCAGATCTTGATGTACCGTGAACGCAGTGGATTTCAACATGATTCCACTGTAGCTCTGCACACACTTTACACCAGCTTTTTGGCTTATAGAGATGACAATGGTGGGGATTAAGACAAATTTGCCCCTCCTTATTACAAAGACAACTGGTACATGTGGTTACAGGAGTCCAGTAGGCTGGACACCTCACATGTCACTGGGCTAAGTGCTCTGGCCCACCAGTAAACCAGCAAGCCGCCAGTCACCATAGTCCTGGTCAGTGTACCTGGATTTTCAGACCCAAGATAAGACCCTAGAAAGCTGGAAAGAAATGGTTTTTGAACAACCCCCTCTGACAGGGAGTCAAAAAGGATGGATACTTTTGGCAAGCGTATGTTCTCTTCAGCAAGTCTTTAGTTTAGGCCAGCTGCCTACTTTGACATTACAACCATGCACTTTTAAACATATTGGGTGAGATCTTACCTAAATTCTCAGAAGAGTTGCAGACTTTCTTAGGCCAAACCGTTCAAGATGGCCAGGATGCAGACAAATTTATCATCCGCTCAGGCCTCAACGGCCCAGATTGTCTAGGCAGAGCTGTGGGAAACCCTCAAGTGAGCATATAGTCTAGGCAGAGCTGTGGGAACTAGCATGTAGCTTCAACACCATTCAGGATGAAGTCCACATGCTTCTCCAGGAAAGACCAGGTGTTGTTAATGGACATGCCTTTTGACAGCTCCTGTCTAGTTAGCAAAAAGACAGACTTGGCCCTAGAACGATTCGAAGAGAGTTAAGCCATAGCACTCTAGTTCATTCAGCTCTAGTCCAGGAATCACCCAAAGCAATTTTGACTTTTTAGGGGTAGGCCAGGGGTCTAGTGTATAGGACAGTGCCAGCCCATACCGCCAGCAAAATTGGTTTTATAGCCCTTTCAAGGTCTGGCCATTGGTCTGGCAGACAATTGCCTGGCCATCAGGGGCAGCATTCCTCCCAATCTTCCGCCACTGCAGCAGGATCAGCTTCGCCTGCCAGTGTTGTAAAACATCACATCTGACAAATGGGGCTGGTGGATTGCCCAGTGGGGTACGTCCTGCTATTTTTTCCCCGAGACACCACACCTGCAGCCTACAGTGTAAAGCCTGTCAAAGGACCATCTGTTCTACTTATGCCAGGAGGTGCAAGGTCTTTTGGAAAAAGGAGCTATTGAGAGGGTTCCGGTATTGAAAGTAGGGACTGATAGGTATTTCTGTTACTTTCTGGTGCCAAAGAAGGGCAGAGGCCTCCATTTGAGTCTAGACCTTCGACATTTTAGTACCTTCCCGCGCAATGACAAATGCAAGATGATTTGGCCCTGGTTCTTTCTGCCCTGGATCCTGGAGACTGGATGGTGATGTTGAACCTGCAGGATGCTTATTTTCGCATCCTCATTCTGCAAGTCCACAGGCCCTTCCTGCAGTTCAAATGTGGTCACAAACACTTTCAGATTTTCACACTCACTTTCAGCCTCACCAGTGCCCCTCTTGTGTTTACAAAGTTGATGGTGGTGGTCCCAGCCCATCTGAGGAGATTGAGGATGCCTTTCTTCCCCTACCTCGAGGGCTATACATTGGAGGCGGGCTCACCATAGTCGATCGTAGACCACCTCCAGATGACTGCAGACCTCTTGACATTGTTGGGTTCTCTATCAATCTTCTGAAACCACACCTGACTCCTTCGCAGAGGCTCCCTTTCTTCTGAGCTATTCTGAATATGGTGCGCTTTCAAGCTTTTCCTCCCGACTAGCGAGGCCAGGACATTTGGGCTATGATCCTGATATTTCAGCCTCTGTCCTGGTTCTCAGTGAGGATGGCTTAGAGAGTTCTGGGTCTAATAGCTTCCTGCATCTTGCTCACCTATCATGCTAGATGGCAGATGCAAGCATTGTAGTGGGACCTGAAGTCTCAGTGGGCCCAGCACCACGGGAACCTGTCGGATTCCATCCAAGTGTTAGGGGAGACTGCAAAAGGTGTGAAGTAGTAGTTGCTCGGCCGTAGTTGGACCAGCAGCAAACCCCTCTCCCTGCCCCAACCAAATCTGATGGTGGTGATGGATGCATTTCTATTGGGCTGCGGAGAACACTTGGGAGAGATGTTGATCAGAAGTCTCTGGTCTCCAACAGAGAAACTACTCCACATCAGCTTGTTGGAGCTGTGGGTCATATGTTTGGCGCTGAAGGCCTTCCTGCCAACCATAAAAGGGGGGCAGGTGCAGGTTTTCAATGACACCGCTACCATGTGGCACTGGAACAAGAAGGGCTGAGTAGGGTCCAGCTTCCTGTGCCAGGAGGCTCTGGAGCTGGTGGACCATCAAGAGATTTCCATGATGGTACACCAACTGGCGAGATCTTTAAATGCCAGAGTGGACAAACTCATTTGGTAATGCCTAGTGGATCACAGATTGCAGTTAAATCCAGAGGTGGCACATGGCATCTTCCAACAATGCAGAGAGCCCTGGCTATACTTGTTCGCCACCAACGAGAACGCACTGTGTCTGCATGTTTGTGTGCTGGAGTTCCCAAGCAATCTCTCTCTTGGATACGCATTCCATATAGAGTGAAGCAGGGGAATCTAGAATGCCTTCCCTCCGCTGCCTTTCCTGCCCGACTATGGTGTTTGGACAAAATATTGATGGCCCGATTCACAAAGGTAAACTGAGACGAAAGTTTATTTACCACTTATGGTATTCACAAAGGGCATTTACGAGTAGTAAATGCCCTTTGTTAATACCAAAAGTTGAACTTTACAACTTTCAATATTCACAAAGGGCATTTACGGGGAGTAAATGCCCTTTGTGAATACCGAAAGACGTACAGTTAAACTTTTGTCTCATTTTACCTTTGCAAATCGGGCCCTGAGTTTTTAATATCAAGAGACAGAAATACTGGAAAAAAGATATTGTGATACAAAAATATTCTGATGCAGAAATATCATTGTCAAGAATATCATTTATTTAGGTAAGTAATATTGTTTTTAAGAATATTGTTGTTTTCAATATCATTTTGAGTAATATAGTTGTTACTTATATCGTTTTTTCATTATTGTAGTGTGTTTTAGTGCATATATTAATTTTAGGTGTTATTGTTTGTATGATTGTTATTAATTTATTTAAATATAGTTTGTAATTTTAAGTGATTTAGATTTTTTTATTTAATTACTAATAGTAGTTTATAGTGTCGTAGTGGGTCGTTGGGTTCGTAGAGGGATAAGGTGGGAAGTTAATCAAGTAATAATGAGTATATGATTGATCTCCATTTTGTATGTTATGTTATATTGATTTATTTTAGGTGCAGGTGGCTAGGTTTGTGGGGGTATTGGGTGGGAAGTTAGTTAAGTAATAAATAAATATGTCCGAAGATGGTGGTCGGGCATTCCTAATGCTTCCGGACCGGGGCCCTGAAATCCCCATCCATCCGTGTCCTATTGCATCATACCCTATACAGTGCTTCTGGGGGTGCCTCTGGTCTCCATGGGCCTGACTCTCGTGCCGGCTTGCTGTTTTGGAGTTCATTGCTGGTGGTGGGGCGAGCGACGGAACTTGCCATAAGGATCGACGCCATGTTGGAGCGGATCTGAAAGTGCGGCCCTGACTCTTCCACGTAGCTGGAGCCCGGGACTTGCCACCAGCCGTGACGTGTGCCCTGGGCTGGCTGTAGGGCAGCTCGTCCTGCTGATCCTTGGCCGGTAAGAGGATGGAGGTGTGGCTGCGGAGGTGCTGAGGACTGAGGAGAGGGCTTGGCCACTCTGCTCCATTGTTGCTGGGGCTGGCAACTGCTGAGGCGACTGGCACCCAACAGGCCATCTGCCCAGAAAACTGGAGGGGCAACTTACCCTGTTAGGAAAGGGCGGGCCGGTGGGAAAGAGCTTATGGAGCTGTGGTGCATGAGATAGTGACTGGCTGCCACTGTTTTTTCCCCCTACAGGCTTTGTGCTGATGCAGATCCTGGTAAGATGCTATTGCCGTCACTGGGACATGAACTGGGTTGGTAGAGCTCTCAGACAGTAAGTTTGTGACTCCTTCTCCCCCACAGTGTTTACACTTACCGCCTCAACATGCAGCCCTGCGGGGCCAACCCTTGTTGATCTCTCCCAAGCGATGGCCCATCAGACGTGTTGGATGGAATGCGGCCCTCCTTTGAGTGTGATTGCTGGATATCGAGCCGCAAAGCAACGGCAGCATCTATAGGACTGGTGGGGGGTGCACCTGAGCCCCTTCATGTACCATACTGCACGTGTTGAGGCGAGAGGCTTGCTGCGCTTTCCCTGAGTGTACTGTTCGGGGATGGGGTATCTTATTTTGACTAGTCAGGACTGCATATTTGACCCCAGGATCGCTGCTGTGCTGCTCCGAATGTACTGGTGTATACCCGGCCTCATAACTCTTCTTGTTGCCTGGTTTTAGTAGGGGGCCAGAATGGGTCGCACCATGGCTAAAACTTTGCAATTGCCTGGCTTCACCCGTTCGCCTAACCTGTCTTACAGCTCCTTCATGAGGGTGCCCGAAGATTGTGTAGCCCGCCCCGTGATGGCAGCCCCTCCGCTGGACAAACTTGATGTGCTCTTACAAGACATTTGCAACTCTAGGGTGGCTATTGAAAATAGAATTTGCCCAATTACTACTGACCTTAGTCTCCATACGGGCGACCATCATAAACTGGTTAACAGGGTCAAAACCACTGAAGCATCCCTATCATCTTTGACTCTTTGAAGCATGGAACAGTCCTCCATTGTGGACCAGCTCTAAGTGGGTGGAGGATGCTAAAGGGCATGCGGGCCAGAATAATGTCTACATCATAGGTATGCCCGAGTGTGTGGAGGGCCCTAACTTGGAGAATTGGATGCGAAATCAGGTGGCGCCTCGCGGCTTGTTGGAGATGTTCATAGTTAAGAGGGTGCACCAAGTCCCTGCGTGGTGTCCACCTCCGGCACGCCACCGCATCCATTTGTGGCCCACAAACTGAACTTCCGAGACCGTGATGTTGTCCTCCTGTTCGCCAGGGAGAATGCGCCCATCTCAATGGACAATGTATGCATATCATTGTTTCAGGACTATATGCTTGCTGTACAACGACAGCTTTCTTCCTACAAGGCCATTAAGAAACAGTTACGGATGGAGGGTCTGACTTAAGATAATTCACGACCTCCATGATCCAAACTTTTGGGAATGGGTGGAGCAGCAGCTCCCTAATTCCAGCAGATCTGAAACATCCAGGCAGTTGGTGCCTAAAGCTCACTGGCCCCTTGGAGGTGCCGCTGTAGACCTGCTGTCCGTGATTCGTCTGTTGCAGCTCCTTCCCCACAGCAGGCCCTGGTGGATAGAAAGAGTGCTCTGGCATAGGCAATTTCAATCAGAGACAAGCATCTGCATATCAGCTCCTACTCTTCACGTGGCAGTGCCTCGGACTCCGACTTCTACAGCAGTGTGGCATTGCTCCCCTCAGGCACGCCACAAACTGACAATGGCATTCTTTGATTTACTTCAGGAGTGCGAACCTGGTGTTATCTGCCTTTTGTCCCAAGACATTTTTTTAAGACGTGGCCCCTGACGCCACCACGGAGCTGCGAACTACGTACTGTACAGGCCCCAGTAGGGTATGGTACATTACTATTCCTCCTGCCGTCATCAGGGCGAAACTTTGAGCTGTTTGCCTGTTGCCACTGAACATCCCTGCAAATCTTTTTTGCCTTGTTTGTTCCTCACAGGGAGCGTATCAGCACTTTGTTGGTTTTCTCTCCGTAAGCTGATGTATGGTGGCATTTTCGACACCATGCGCCCCAATAGCGATTGCCCACATTCTTATTTTGTTCTAATATTTCTTTTACAGTTTTGGTCGAATGATCGTTCTTTGCTGGACGTGGCATTGAGTTATTGTTTAATGGTTGATGTCATTGTTCTATGCTGGGTACATATATGTTTCCATTGTGCCCAGGATTGGTATGGCTATATGTAGTTACTTGTATCTCACACTGTTGGGTGTCGAATGTTAGTACAACGTAATAACTTTGAATGTCCGAGGAATGGGGTCGGTGTAGCAGAGGTATGGAATCGTAGCGCAACTCCACCGTCGTAACCAACATATGGTTTACTTGCAGGAGACACATCTCACCACCTCTGAGGCTCTTAAACTGTGTAGGAGTTAGAGAGGACATGTATTTCATACATCTCACTCAGTCTTCCCATGTGGGCAACAATGTGGTTGCCTGCGGGGGTTCCCTTTGCTGATGTGGACACTAGAATCAATGTTCAGAGCCGCCATGTCTTTGTTCGGGATGCGCTGGATGGGAGCCAAATGGTGCTGGCCAGTGTTTATGTGCTTAATACTCAGCAGGATGTTTTCTTGGCACACTTATCCACTGTCCTCACAGATTAGGCACAATATCCCAGGGTAATAGTGGAGGATTTTAATTCTGTCCTAGATGTGGGTTTGGACAACTCACACCCCCAACCGCTCCCTGGCACAAACTCTGCCTGACAGGCAAAGGCCTTACAACAATGGGTTGGTGTGTGGGCGCTGTCTGACAGTTGGGGCAGTCGTAATGCTGGTATGCGTGAATACTCTTTTTATTCACCCCCACATCAACTCCAGGCACAGGTTCGTCATGCAGCGTACTTGTAGAAGACGCTGTCTGATTATAATCCTCTCAAACTCACATTATCATGTGGTCGAGTTTCAGCTCCCATCCCCAGTTGAGGGATGCAGCCCCAGCTCCTGGAAGATATAGGGGTCTATTAGGATGGCAGGCGGTGGTACCACCGCAGTGCCTGCGGTGACGGAAAATGCCTTTTTCCGCATGCCAGCAGCAGGCCTCACGCCCACCATATTAGTATGGCCAAAAACAGCCCATTTCCCATCCGCCGCGGAGCGACACGCACCGCCATCAAAGTGCGTCTGCCACCGCGGAGGTGGGAGCCAATAGAGACTCACCGCCGTGCGGAATGACGTCCCATCCGCTGTACAAATCAGGATGCCACAAAAAGCCAGTCGCACCGCAGCGGAGAAACCGCCCAACTAGAGACGGCGGAAGCTCGACAGCGGAACGAGAAACCTGATTCCCGGTCCAGACCGCAATGCATCCAGCTCTTCAAGTCTTCCTGGTGCTGTACCTGATACATCACCAGCAACTCATGGACCGTCGTGGACGCCGCTGCAGGTACGCAACAACACAATCCTGCCCACAACACACAACTCATGGGCTGATACAGGGTCCCTGGCCACACCAGACACCCTGGTGGGGACAGGAGCTTATCCACAAGTGTACCCACACAGTTCCTACCTGCCATTAAGTCACCCCTCCGCAGCCAGGTCACACATCACCGCGATCCCCAAGGAATGTTCCGGTCACGTCACCGCAGCGGTCAAGACAAGGGAACACATGCGCACAATGCAGAAGGCAGGGTCAGCGCCAGGCATGGGCAGGACACAAAGTACACATGGCCACACCTCCGCACTCCACACACTGCCCCCCCGAATGGACATGCCATGTGCACCCCCCTGCACCCCCATGCCCGGCAACAAGCTAGGTGAATCCACACCTTGCACCACACAGCAACCAACTAGGGAGACAGCCACAGCAGGAGTGGCTGCAGAGGAACAAACAGCACAGAAGCACAGGCCCAGTGCAACCCACACACCACAACAACACCACATTCATGGCAAGAAAGCTGAGTACAAGCACAAAATGAACACACACACATACAATCAACAAACATCCTACTGGACACAGCTTGCCAAGTCACACAGACATACCCCACACTGACACACAGCTACATACACACACCACATGCCACCAGCAATGGAGCACAACATATAGGAAAGCCAAAGTGAGGTGCACACAAATGGGAGGCCAAGGAGACAACCAACAAGCATGTGCACATCACATGCAAGACAAGGAACAGAGAACAACACCTTCACCCAAGCAAACCACACATGGCTGGCACAATGAGTGAACTCAAACACAGCCACCTCAGTGCAACAACTCAGGCAGACAGAAAGGCAACCCATGTATAGGCACAGGGATGAAAGGAAGGCCCTGAAGTCAAACTGCGAACAGCCACACATATGTACACAACAACTGCACAGGAGTATGCCAGCTGCACAACACACAGGGCACATTGACACACTCCATGACTGTCAAACACAAGTAGGATTCTCCACACATACCCCCCTCACACCTGCAGCACACAACCCCAGTGCCAGACACACAGAAGGGTGTCAAGAATGTCCAGTCAATACACAGACATACAATCACACTCCCTGGGGAGATCCACAAACATTACACACACACACACAGGAATGCCAGAACCAATGTCGGCACAAAAACAACAGCCAAACACATAACTCAACAAAAACACACACAGAACCAGAACAAGACCACACATGACCTGTGCAGCCAAACTATGGGAAGGCAATGAGAGCACAGACACTACAGGAGTGCACAACCACATCAGCCAGAAACACTGCACAGACAACATTTCCCAACCCACACAAGAAGTGCACCATCACAGAACAACACAGCCACATCAGACACACAACATATGCACATGACAATAAAACACATAGCAAACACAGCAGGACATCAGGGGATGCACACCAGGCCAAGACAAGGCAACATACACCCACAGCACTGCATGCACAACAAGCAGTGTGTGCACACAAAACATAACAGTCCCACACAGCCACGAGTGACACATCATGAACACCCACAACAACAAGCAAAACAGCACACTGACAACATCACACTCAGGAAGTCAAGCAGTACCCTAGCATACACACATACACCTAACACAACACCCAGAGATGCACAAGTCTGGGAGACAAAAGTGGAAACAACTCAACCAGAGGACTGGCCAGCACAGATAGTTGAACTGCACATGAGCAACCATGACTGCTGAACAGTACTACAACAACACAGATAACTAATTGGTGAAATGCCATGAGTGGCACAGTGCTCCTGGACAAAGATCTGCACCACAAAGCACAGTGTCACAAATTAAGTGGTGGGGAGGCACACACACAGGCAACACAAGCGGACAGCTGACATCAAAGTGAAGTGGTGTGCAGTTCAGTAGTGAACATGGCAGGAGTGCACCATACACAAATATAGGGAGTGCTGACTCACAATGTCAAGGCATCTGAAGCACAGATAGGGGATGGTATGACACCGCACACCACATGCCACACTGGAGGCAACAAAGCACCATGTGACAGCAATGCATGAGCACACCACACCCACAATGTCAGTGTGGTTGAGGTATGCACAGTGAGTACAAACAGTATCAAGCCTCACGGCTGTTCAACAAAACAGTACCCTGACTTGCCAGTCACACACTCTGCATACTCCCAATTTGCTAAAGCAACAACTGAAAGGACACACCAACACACTGCACAGTGCACAGCATACAACTCACACATGTGCACGCAATCACATTCACAGGCCTGAACAAACATACAAACAGGCACTCTACTCTTGGGTGACACATGTGTGTAGTTGACATTGCATGGGCACACACACATCAACACTCACAACAAACACACCCCCTTCCCACTGCTCACTTCTTGACCACCCAAGTGCACTCACTGAAAGTAACCCATGTGACTAGGATGACTGACCATCACAACATGACCATACACCTACACTGCTGGGCACACAGAAAGTAAGAACACACATACATGATGATCCTGGCCAGCCTGCCTGCCATTCTGTGGAAAGAATCACACACTGTGCTGGCAGTGCCCCCAAACCTGACATGTGTACAATATAGCTAACATGAAGAAAGAATTAGAATGACAACGGTATTTCATCGCAAACCACCCTCATTGCACCCACAAGCATCAGAGTCATGAGGAAATGAAGTCCCTATCAGACCTTTAAAAACTCAAAAAAGTGAGACAAGCCATTGGCAATGTTGAAGTGGCATACAGAGCATGTGGCACAGTAAACCATAGACACACAGGAAAGACTTTATTCAGTAAGGACACTGACAAAACAGACAACAGGAGCAACTCTTTTTATTCACAAATTGCACAGATAGAGAAGAAAATGGCACAAAATGCAGAGCTTGTCCATGAGAAGCTGCACAGGCAAGGGGCAAACAGCAGTGAACAGCAAGGCCAGTGTGAAGGACGAAGTGCAGACTGAGTCCATGAGAAGCTGCACAGGCAAGGGGCAAACAACAGTGAAGGACAAGGCCAGTGGGCAGGACAAAGTGCAGACTGAGTCCATGAGAAACTGCACAGGGAATGTGTGTGACTGTACCCTGCCATGGTCAGCAACACAGTCTGGGGTGTCACGATGGGCAGCACAGGCCCGCTGTGGGAGAGACAGGTGTATGAGGTTGACCAACATTCAGACTTGGCTGTCAGTTGGACTGGGAGCTGGCTGTGTGCAGGACACAGTTGGAGCACTTGACTGGGGAGAGAGAGGCCCAGCTGAGGTACAGCTATCAGTGGCTTGGGAAGCCAGAGGGCTGCTTTGACCAGGTGGTGTAGTGGCACGTGGAGGTGGAGTCATGCAGACGTGAGACACAGTGTGGGGGGGAGATTGTGGAGGGGTGCCTTTCCACTTCTTGAGGATTCTAAATGGCTTGCCTGACTGTGGATCAATGGGAAGTGGTGTGGACACAATAGGCACACGCAACACCAAGGCTGCACCAGGTGCAGACACTGGCCCTCCCTCTGGGGACGTGCTGGATCCAGCGGGACGCTTCGCCTGGCCTTGCCTCTGCCCCTACATCCCCTGTTTACCTGGTGTTCCCCCTACAGTGCCCTCCTTTCCCTGCTTCACTAGGCTTGGAATGGGAGTCGAGGTAGTGGGTGATTCTGCCTTGGAGTCCTTCTTATGTGTAGCCTTGGCAGGCACCACTTTCTCAGTGGGCACGGAAACTGTCTGCTTGTCTCTGCAAGACGCTTTTGGGACAGGAGAGTTCTTGGCTGGGGATGGCTCTGAGGCATGTAATCCTGAGGTCTGCTTCTTTGCTTTTTGGGCCTTGGTGTCGCCTGACGGGGTTTTCTCTTTGTGCTCTGGGGTGGCTTTAGCTTTCTGTGGGGATGGTGTCTGTGGCCTGGACCACTTGGGCTGCTGCTGTGTGCTACGTGTGCTGTATCGTGACCTTGAGGTCTGTGGAGCGTGGTCACTATCGTCAGATGTGGCCACTGGCATGGGGGTGGACAAAGGGACTGGAGCTGGACTACGAGATTGCGCCAGTTGAAGGGCTGCCGTCACTGCGGAGGACAAAGACTGGACAGTTCAGTGAAGCCCACCCACGTCTGAATATATGCCCTCCATGAAAGCAACCATCTGAGCCAATTTTTTGTTGTGGTCTATGAATGCATTGAGGAGAGCTGTCTGGCCTACACACAGCTGGCGCAAAAGGTCCACAGACTCAGCACTGATGGCAGCAGGGGGGACAGGGGCAGGGGCTGCGGTGCCTGTGGTGAAGGACACTCTTCCCCTCTTACTGGTGCGAACACGGGCAGCACCAGAGGAAGTGGCTGGGAGGGTGGGCACTGTACGCTGTGTGGTGGAAGATGATGTAGAGTCCCCACTCCCTGTGCCTGCAAACATGGCTGCGTCACCGCTGGCATCAGATGACGTTGAACTTTGCGTCTCAGGCTGTGATTCCTCCAGCAGACTCCTGTCCCCCTCCGAGGTGCTGGTCACATCTGTGTCACTGGGCTCCTGTGCAGCTGTTGTGCTTGTTTCCCCACCACTGGTGTCCATCCCCTGTCCCTCCGTGACCACGGGAGATGCTGCATGAGAGAGAGGTAGGGTCCGTTCAGTGGCAGCAATAGAACAAACATATGCAAGCAAAGCAACCAGGAAGATGACTAAATCTACATGTTGCACGCCACCCTGTGCATTGACATTGTGCAAACACACTTTTGTTACTCAAACTGTGCATTGACATTGTGCAAACACACTTTTGTTACTCAAACAGTGCGTGTAAACAAGAAAACCAGGCATAAGTGAGCCATGTGATGACCACACAGCACAACATCCTGCATGTGGCTACGTTCAAACAGTAACACAAATAGCTCAGACCTGAAGCCCACCGCCCAGAATTCTATTGAAATGCCCAGTACTCAAATTCTCTTGGGAAGCACAGGCAGGACAAATGCATGACAGCTGCACCCAGCACAGAGGCCACTTACAAGGCACTGCAGCACACATCCAACATCACATAGCCCAGCGCTGGCACAGGCTGTGTATATATGCAGTCACACCCAGCCAAAGTCACCATCCTAGAATACTCACCCCCACATTGCTGCCGATGCTCCTTCAATCGTGTATCCAGCTCAGGGTGTGTCACGGCCAAGATGCGACACATCAGTGGTGTCCTGCTGCGCCGTGCCAACCTGCCACTGCGAGGGAGCAGCCCCAGTGTCGTCTCTGCAATGTTCTTTGCCAGCCGTGAAATGTCGTCCCACCTCTTGTGGCAGTGGGTGCACCGGTGGTTTGACACACCCAGGGCCCGCACCTTGCTAGCAATAGCCCTCCACACGGCCTTACGCTGGTGTACTTTGAGCTGCAGGCATGGGAGACAAGAGTGGGAAAACATCAGTGACACACTGTTATGTAACAAAATCTCCCAGTACAGTAGCATGATACTGACCCATCCCAATTCCACAGATATGTCTTGCAGAGACAGGAATGCATCTCACAGGGTACATCTGCATGTGAGAAGCACACGTAAATGCATGCAGGTGTGAGGGGGGACACAGTACCTGCACATCTCACATACAAGTAGGATGCCAGCACAGAAAGCCATGTGTAGTCTGCCCACATCTACTGTCCCTTCCCGGTAGAGCAAGACATACGTCGCATGTCAACATTTGTTTGGGGGTAGACTCACTGTGTCCAACACTGCGCAGGCCTCAACGACCTTGCCCTGTGAATAGCTCACTGTGTCTCACAGGGCCAGTCGTGTGCAATCTATAGGGCTGATATAGCTCATTGATGAAGAGTCCTGCAAAAAACACATGTAACACTCTGTACATTCAGTGATGGGTCCTTGTCAGATTGGGCGGTGAATGTGCAGGCCAGGTGGGCTCACACTGAGATGGACAACAGGGACCCAAACAGCCATTCAAACAACCAATCACTGTCATGACTTCGGCATTACCAACTTTCTGCGTCACTGTATAGCTGACAAGACAAGACATGTCCCTCTAAACTTGATATGCAGGCAGGGAAACGTGTGAAATAGGCTACACACCCCTCACCCATGGAGACAGCATGTTAGGCAGTGCATGACCCAACCCCACACTCTCAGGCACATACTGCATCAGACCGACTACATGTGTGCCCCCCTGCACTCTCTCCTCCACTGTTGAAGACTCACCACGACATTTGGGGCACCATATAGCCTTGGGTACTGTGTGAACACCTCGTCCACCAGGAACTCCAGCTCCTCACTTGTGAAAGGACTGGCACGGATCTTCTCAGTTCTTGCCATCACTGTGGACATGAGACAGTAGTGGCGGCAGTGGATGGTGAGGGGTCTCAGGCAGCAGTCCCTGGAGGCAGCAGCAGGTGAGGGGTCTCAGGGAGCAGTCCCCGGAGGCAGCAGCAGGTGAGGGGTCTCAGGCAGCAGTCCCTGGAGGCAGCAGCAGGTGAGGGGTCTCAGGCAGCAGTCCCTGGAGGCAGCAGCCGGTGAGGGGTCTCAGGGAGCAGTCCCCGGAGGCAGCAGCAGGTGAGGGGTCTCAGGCAGCAGTTCTTGGGGGCAGCAGCAGGTGAGGGGTCTCAGGCAGCAGGCTCTGTGAGTAGTGGAAATGTGGGGCTCTCTCCCACACATATATAGGCCTCTGGTGTCGTTTCTGTGGTTCTAAGCTGCTGCAATTGGTGTTCCAGGTCAGCCTTTTTCAAATGCATCCAATGACCTGCTCCGCGGTGGCGGAGCATGCCTACAGCGATTTTTAAAATTTCATCATGCTACCGCGATAGCCGATCCCATTGGCTGTAAGGACATGGTCCATGGCGGTGACACACCGCAGGGGCCAGGCGGGCGCTACCGCGGTGGTGCATCTTTCAATTGCATCCAATGACCGGCTCCGCGGTGGCGGACCACGCCTACCGCGATTTTCAAAAATGCATCATGCTACCGCGATAGCGGATCCCATTGGCTGTAAGGGCATTGTCCATGGCGGTGACACACCGCAGGGGCCAGGCGGTAGCTACTGCGAGTTGGGTGCCATACAGTGACATGGGAGAGCGGGATTTGGGTGGTGGAGCATGCCGTCCACCATTTGGCAATATATATGTATCAGTGACTACCGGGATTGTGTCCCTGGCATTGGTGGTGACACACCACAGGGGCCAGGCGGTAGCTACCACGAGTTGGGTGCCATACAGTGACATGGGGAGCGGGATTTGGGTGGCGGAGCATGCCAACCGCCATTTGGCAATACATATGTATCAGTGACTACCGCGATTGTGTCCCTGGCATTGGCGGTGACACACCGCAGGGGCCAGGCGGTAGCTACCACAAGTTGGGTGCCATACAGTGACATGGGGGACCGGGATTTGGGTGGCGAGTATGCCAACCGCCATTTGGCAGTACATATGTATCAGTGACTACCGTGATTGTGTCCCTGGCATTGGCGGTGACACACCGCAGGGGCCAGGCAGTAGCTACCACGAGTTGGGTGCCATACAGTGACATGGGGGAGTGGGATTTGGGTAGCGGGTCTGTCACGCCCCGCCCCACAGACCAGACGAGGCACAGGACTATTGAGTACGCTTTTTATTGCAGTTCACAGGTACGGGATTGGATATGCCGGGTAAATGGGGGGGAAGGTTATTGGTCGTGATCCGTATTTTCGGGTGACGTCAGGTTTCCCCCCTGGTGGTCGTCTCTGCCGCTTCTCTTCCTTCACGGGTGATCCTGCCGGTCGTCCCCTCGGTAGAAAGAAAAAAAACGAGACGATCAGTATCCCTTTCTTTCCTTCTGCTACTTTTCCCTATACTTGGGTTTCGATATAGCTCTTTACCTATGTGCTTTCAGACACGCCCTCTTTTGGTTTCCCTCTTCTCAAGGCTTCTCTACTGTCCCCGGGCCCTTTTAGTCAGGTGCATTCCCGTTGGAGGAGGAGGTTTGGTTTTCCCTGGCTTTGGTCTCCAACCTGCCCGTTCCCAGCGTGCCCCCCTTTCTAGGTTTCTCAAGGGTGGTTCCTTACAGGCCCGAGAAGGCCGACTGGGCATGCCACCACCCCACCAATGTCCGCCCGGTCTTCCCGATAACTTGCCTGAAGCCGGGACCCGATGAAAGGGTCCCGGCCACCTCGTCCGCAGGTCCTTCCTCGGGGTATGTCCCGGCGCTGCTTCGGGTCCTCGCGTTGTCGTCTCGCTCCCTCCTCGGGTCTGCCTCTCCGGCCTGCTCTCTCGGCGTCCTCTCGTCTTCTCGCATCGTGGTTCTCTGCTCAGCTCGTCGCTTCCTCGGCGTTCCACACCACCTGTGTGTGCTTCCGGCTCTTTCAGTCCTGCCATGCTCAGCCCTTCAGCTGCCAGTAGTCAGCACAAGTCGAGACGGCTTGGTGCCCCCGGGGTCCTCCTGTTGGCTTTCCTGGTTCTCCCCGTCACAGTGTGACTGTGACAGCACCAATGGACACATCATGCTGTGTCAATAGCCATATGTCAGTCATCCACAGTGCACAGTGTCCCCATCGTTGATGGCACGTCACAGTGCACACAATGCCAATGTTCCATGTACCCCACTGCTGAGCACACATGCCATGTTTGTGTATGTGATTTCTTAGATTGGCATGTACTCCCTCAAATGTCATTTGTGATATTGATGTGCCTGTACACAGGACAGTGTTGTTATGGACTCATCAATGTGTACACATGTTAAGGTGTAAAAGTGAAGGTAATATCACTGTGATGTATTACAATATGAAGATTGTCCATATGTGCCTGTTCGCTTATGTTTGACCATGCACACACTCGTCATGTACGCTCAGCCTGTGGTCATTGTGTTGTTGATGTGTGCCAGGTTCGACTAACGCCTGAAGGTGTGTCAGGTGCAACAGTTAAGTGTGAGACAGTGGTGTTGCATTAATACACCAATGCTGGACGATATACTCCCAGGCGTGCCCATGGTGGATCTGGCCATATCCATATGTGCAGTCTCATATGGCGAGTATGATTTGGATGTACTTGCTGGGTGTCAGTTGACAGATGTACGATCAGTGTAGCTGAAGGAGTCCCTACATGTCAGCTGGTCTGTAACACAAGTTAGATGACAGTCACTGTTGGCGTTGTCCGCCAAAACCTGAGATCCTGAGCCCATCTCATGATGTATTGCATTGACATGTGTCCAGTTTTGTCTCAACTAGGAGGAGACCAAATCTGCATCGTCCCTTTACGGTACTGGCAGACATGGAGAATGAGGAGATCATCTGGAAATTCTGTCTGGATAGAGCCACCCTACAGACCCTTTGTTCTCAGTTGGAGCCCCACCTGCAGCCTCGCCCAACATATCCAACAGCTTACACCCCCACGTCTAAGGTAATGGCGGCCCTGCATTTTTTTGCCACTGGATCGTTTCAGCACATGGTGTCCAGCGCAGGTGGGATGTCGCAACCCATGTTCAGCATGATGCTACGGGATGTCCTGTCCGCCATGATGAGATACAAGGACACATATATCCATTTCCCCAGGGAGCAGGAATTGGCTGCTGTGAAGGGAGATGTTTATCCCCTTGGACACATCCCCCATGTGGTTGGTGCCATTGATTGCACCCATATTGGGCTTGTACCACCACAGGCCTGTGAGCACATCTACCGGAATCGGAAACATTTCCACTCCATAAATGTGCAGGTGGTGTGCCAGGCAGACATGATCATCTCGCACATGTGTGCCAAATTTCCAGGCTCAGCCCATGACTCCTACATCCTGCGTAACAGCATTGTACCCCAGCTGATGGCTAATCTGCTTCCCGAGTGTGCATGGATTGTGGGTGAGTATGCCTAGTCAAATAGCGTGCTGTGTGTGTGACATGCTGTCCTCTGACCCAGCCACAGTGCAATGTGTATCTGTGTTTGTCACACATAGGTGACTCTGCATATCTCAACCGTCCTTGGTTGCTGAGCCCACTGCGGAATCCCAGGACAGCAGTTGATGTCCGCTACAATGATGCCCATGGGAGGACATGTTGTGTGGTGGAGCGCACATTTGGTCTGCTGAAGTCACGTTTCCGCTGCCTGGACAAGACTGGAGGTGCACTGATGTACTCCCCCGGGAAGGCGTGTCAGATTGTAGTGGCATGCTGCATGTTCCACAACCTAGTCATTCGCAAGGAGAGCCTCTGCTCCAGGATGCTGATGAGCAGCAAAGGCCCCCGCCTGCACACCAACCCGTGTCCAGTGATGAGGACAGTGGAGAGGAGGAAGGTGTTGACCTGCGTCAACAGCTCATCACCCACTACTTCACTTGAGGGTGAGTGACAGTGTACAACGGATCCATTGTCTGATGATGTTGCGGTTGTTGTGAAGGTGTGTGTGGGCTTTGTGACTGAAGCCGGTTGTTGACTCAGTGGTGGCTGACAATGTTTGTGGAACAGGGCAGTTTTGTACTTCGACAGGATGTGTGTGTTGGCACTTGTTGCCCATTGTGATGTGTGCATGTTGGATTATCTTGATGGTAGGTGTGTGATGTCTGGGATGCAACAACAAGACTAGTGAATGTTGTTATGTTGTGTTTTCCTAGGTGCCTTCAACCTCTCCTTGCCTACATACATTCCATACTCCTGGTACATTGTATTCATGTTGGAGACAGGACATCCTGCAATAAAGACGGAGCAGATACAACAACATGTGTGTAAGGATTTTTTATTTACAATGGTGACATGTGAGGGGGGGTGAACATTTACATTGAGGTGATTAGTGGAGCAGTGAGTTGTCAGTTATGGTAGATGAGATAATCGAGTTGCCACCGCATTGATGTGGTGACCCAGTCCAACAGACAGATGCCATTCACAAGGCAGTGTGGGGAAGGACAGTCTAAAAAGTCAATGCAGTGGTGAAGAGGGTTGCCATCAGGGCTGGCTCCGTGACTGGCGTTTGGCAGGTGCTTTGCCTCCAGATACTCCCAGGGTTTTCTTAGGACGGCCCCTTTGTCGCTTGGTGGGGGGGGGCCCCTGCTGTAGGGCCAGTGGGGTCTGAGGACTCACCCCTCTCTGTGGGCGCAGGGGAGGATGGTGAACAGTCATCCTGCGGCTCACTAGATGGAGGTGGAGGTGTTGGTTGTGGCGCTGGCCTGTCCCTCAGTGCCACCACTTGCTGGCCCAAAAGGTCCAAAATTTGTCCCATGCGGGTGTCGATGGACCTCATCAGCAGGATGAGCTCAAGGAACAGTTAGTCCGACCAGCCCGTTCGTCCCTGGGCCCGTTCATTTGCCCCAAGGACTCTGGTGATGTGGTCCAGGGATTGGATCCCAGCCTCTTGTTGTCTCTAGGTGAGCCTGCCCCTCCCACCTTCCCTGCTGCCACGGACCTGTTGCCTCACCACTGTAGGCACCCACATCCTCTCCCTGCCCTCCTCAGTCGGTGGTGTGGGGTGGTCATCCTCTGGGATAGGGAGGGTGTTGCAGGCAGCACTGGTGGTGGTGGGGGTGGCGGTGGACGCACAGGCCGTAACAGCAGGGGTCTGCAGTGACGTTGTTATTGCAGCAGATATGATGGGGGGACGATGGGGTCCTGGGACCTGTTGCGCCCTGGCACACCAAGCTTATCGTCCAGAGAATCCCGGGAGTCAACATTCGAGAGCCCATGTACCGGGGGGAGGGGGGGGGGGGACTGGCTGTGTAGGTTGCTGGTGTTTTCCTCTGCAGTGAGTTTATGGTCACCTGTGGGTCAGATGGGAGATGGTCATTGTAGTGCACACCGAAAGCTTTGTGTTAGCTGTATGTCATTCACTGTTTGTACACCACACAGTTGACTAATCATCACATTTTGTTGTATGTGCACTACTGTGCCTCTTGACGTGGTGCTGTGGTACATGCATTACTTGTCCATGGTGTGAGTTGTCAATACCTACCAACGTGCATGATTTCTGAGTACAGGGACATGTTGCCATCTAGGGACTAGCGCAGGAAAAAATATCTGTGAGGACTCTTTTTTACTAACTCTGCCCTGTCAGACGTTACATCTGGCCATGAACAGGCCATTGTCCTCTCCTGCATACCTTTGTCTTGTCATTTTTTTTTTTTTTTTTGAAAACCGTTATCTGCAATAGGATAATCAGCTTACATACATAATGACCCTGCACCGCAAATGCCAGTACCGTTTCCTTTCTTGGCCCTAAGGCTTCCATACACAGCTTGTAAGCCCACATCCCAGAGGCAGGGCAGCGATAACATGTAGGTCATTATACGTAACCCTATGTCAACCTGTACAGCTGTTTATATCATTATGGGATGTCTACGTTCCGCTTTTAAGTTTTCTCCCCCCTTCCCCCCCACCCAGGCATTCCCCCTCCCCAGTCCCTATCTCGGCCTTAATATGTAGTCTTGGGTACGCATCAGAAATAAATGACTATCTACTGTGTGTGTGTGGTTGGAACTGTCCGGGGATCATCATCAGGATCAGAGGGCTCCACTTCCTCCTCAACCGCGCTGTTGCGCAGGGCCTGCACCAACACCTCCCACTCTGTGGCCGTCTCTAGCGCCCTATCATCTGCCCTACGGCACGCCAGTTGGTATCTAAGTGTACTTTCACTCGCCGCCCATTTCTGCAGTTCCTTAATCCACCTCCTATGTGTGGGGCCCACCTTCGACTTCCAGAGTCTCGTCACTTCCCTCTTTGCCAAGAGGAGGCCCATATCTATGAATCTACTTGTGGTCTTGTTCTTGGGCGTGTGGGGAAACCAGTGCAGGACACAAACCGCCTTGCTATATTGCAAGTCTCTGTCCGTTACCTCAGCCAGTGTCCCACCCACTTCCCTCCAGTATTCGCGCAGGTGAGGGCAGTCCCATAGCATATGACCTAGCTCTGCTCCTATTGCGCCGCATCTAGGGCACGCCGCATCCTCCGCTCCGAAATATTTCCCAATTTTACCTGGTGTGAGGTAGGCCGTGTGGAGGATACCTTTGTCTTGTCATGTGCATATCTGGATTCGTACCTCCAGCCATGCTTTCTAGTTTCTCATTTGGTCCTTGCTGCTTTGGCCAATCGCACTTACACATGGAATTCAGTGCTGTGCACGATTGTACCCAGACTTTCTCCTACATATGCATTGGTGTGTCACACTTTGGTTGCTGTGACAGTCTCATTGTCTTAGCTGTGTGCACACTGTGAGTGGCAATAGGATCTGTGTGTATGTGTGTGCAATGAGAGGGCTGGTGTTGTCATGTGGCACCATGCTTTTAGCGGACACAGGCTGTGTGCACATACTGGCTACTTACCTGTTCTGTTTTCCCATTTGGCTTTAACTTGACACATCTGTGTGTGTGTGTGTGGTGGAGGCTCGCATCCTGCTCAGGGGTGTGACTAGCAAGCATGATATGTCTACCTACCTGTTAGCTTGTTTTTAGTGATGGCATGGCTGCCACATACATCTAGGTGGGAGGGAGTGCTCCATCTTGATGAACTGGGTGACAAGGGCACACGGTGGGAGTTGTAATGCAGGCCTCCCACCCCCACACAGCCTCCCTGTGAAGTTGGCTACCTGTTAGTTTGTTTGTAGTGGGACCATGGTTTCCAAATGCTTCTGGGTGGTGTGGGGTGCCCCATCCTGCTCAGGGGTGGGAAAGGGGGCCTGGTGGGAGTTGTGTTGCAGGCCTCCCACCCCCCAGCAGCCCTCCCTGGGAAGATGGCTACCTACCTGTTAGTTTGCTTGTTGTGATACAATGGCTGCCACATGATTCTGGGTGGGGGGGACTGCTCCATCCTGCTCAGGGGCGGGACAGGGGGCCTGGTGGGAGTTGTAGTGCTGGCCTCCCACCCCCAAACAGCCCTCCCTGTGAAGATGGCTACCTACCTGTTAGGTGAAGGTAAACCATACAATGGCTACCACATGCTTCTGGGTGTGTGTTTGCGTGCTCCATCCTGCTCAGGAATGGAACAGGGGGCCTGGTGGGAGTTGTGTTGCAGGCCTCCCACCCCCCAGCAGCCCTCCCTGGGAAGATGGCTACCTACCTGTAAGTTTATTTGTTGTGATACAATGGCTGCCACGTGCTTCTGGGTGGGGGGGAGTGCTCCATCCTGCTCAGGGGTGGGACAGGGGGCCTGGTGGGAGTTGTAGTGTAGGCCTTCCACCCCCACACAGCCTCCATGGCAAGATGGCTACCTACCTGTTAGTATGTTTGTAGTGGGACCATGGCTTCAAAATGTTTCTGGGTGGTGTGGACTGCTACATCCTGCTCAGGGGTGGGACAGGGGGCATGGTGGGAGTTGTTGTGATGGTTGCCTGTGCACATGCCCCAATGGTGATGTTGGTAGCTACGTTTGGGGTAGATGTGAGTGGGTGAATGTGGGATCTGTGAGACATGTGTTGGGGAGTGTGTGGTGCATGGGAATGTACTTGTGCCTAGGGGATGTTGCTTTGTAGTTGTGCAAGCCAGTGCATAGCGGTGTGGTGGTAGTCATTTGTTTGTACTTACCAGCCTCCAAACCCCTGGCTACTCCTTTGAGACTCTCTGGATGCAGTATGGAGAGCACCTTCTCCTCCCATGCAGTGAATAGTTTTGATGGGATGGGAGGGCCACCGCCAGTCCTCTGAGCCAGCTCACGGTTCTTGCTCCTCTTCTGTTTGACAACCCTCTGCAGGTCATGCCACCGCTTCATGATTTCATTTTTTGAGCGCTGGGTGGTCCCTACTGCATTGACCTTATCGACTAACCTTGCCCACATTTGTGATCTTGTGGCTAATGGTGTCTGTTGGACCAGGCTACCAAACAGTTGTGGTTCCACTCTGACTATCTCATCTACCATGACTGTCAACTCACTCTCTGTGAGTTTTGGCATTTTATGTGTTGCCATGGTGTGTGATGTGCAAAGGGGTTGTGGGTGCAGGGGTGTGAGTGGTGGAGGGGATGATGTGTATGGTGTGTGATGTGCAGGGGAGTCAGAGGTGCAGGTGTGGAAGTGGTGGTGGTGGTGATGTGTGTGTGGTGTAATGATTTGCCTCTCCTTTCTGCTGTGGTTCAAGCCCTTCTCTTCTGGAGTGTTGTAAAGGATTGTGGTCTGGGAAGGGGCTGGTTTTATACCCAGCTATGTGGGTGTGTCCAGATGGGTTATTTCTGTCAGGTTTGATGTGTGGGTTGTCCTGGGATTTGTTTTTTTGTATTTGCCATGTGGTTGTGTCATTGGGGGGTGTTCATTGTTTTTGGGTGCATGGCTAGTTTGCTGTGTGCACTTTGTGGCCTTGTTGTGGGTTTTATTCTTTTGTCTGCCAAATTTGTCATGGAGCGTCTGCAGCGGTGGCTGTGCTGCAGCTCTTCCGCCGGCTCTCCCATTCATCACTGTTGGCGACCGCGGCAGTCGGAAACTGCGGAACGTACCGCGTGGGCTTTTGGGTTATTCTAATTTTTCATGCGGTGTCTCCGCTGCCCTGGCGGCGGTTTGATTGTTTTCCGCCGCAAATGTGACCGCCGTGGACGGGTTTTGGCCATCTCTGCCCGCTACGGGCGGTTTATCTTGCCCTCATCCCGCCTCAGTCAGTGTTTTTTGGTGGTTGATCCTAATTTGGATGCCGGATTTTCACGGTGCCGGCGGGCGGTTGATTTCCGGATCCATGACGGTCGGGGTGGTTTTCCGCCCGCCATCCTAATAGGCCTCTAAGTGTTTAAAAACACCCTGTCTACCAAGAATTGATAAATGTTTTGGGAAAATACTTACACAGCCTCATCTCCGTTAGTGGAATGAGAGGCCTTCAAGGTTGTGGTGAGGGGCGTACCCATCAATACAGTGTTAGGGGGCCAGTAAAACTGACCTCTGTGACCTTTGTCACATCGAGAGCAGTTTGGGCCAACTTGAAAAGTCTGCAGCTGAGGATGAGGAACATGCGGATCAATTGCAGGAAGCCAGAATTAATCATGCTGAGCTTCTCGAGTGATTGAGGTTTATCGCCCATGGGTCTTACATGCAGAGAAAGTGTACAGAGAGGCTGACAAATCTAGTGCACTACTGGTGCGTCTAATTCGGTCTGAACTTTCACCCACACCTATCCTATCTGAACTCACACCACAACTGCGTTGCTACCCAATTGGATATCAAGGTGGCCTTTTGTGACTTCTATGCCTATCTTTATAGCACTCCCTCCCCCCAACCCAGCAGCTCTTCGTTCATTCCTGCAGAATTTGACCCTGCCTGTGGTATCGATCGTGGACAGAGAGGCCTTGGGCGCTCCGTTCACCCCAGTAAAATTTGTGGTGCCATTGACGATCTCACTTGTAATAAAATGCCAGGATCAGGTGGCCTGCCTATTGAATTGTATGCAACATTTGCAACACGTTTGATGACACAATTGGACCGGCTTTATAAGGCATCATTGGAAGTGGAAGGGTTGCCCCCCATCACTGGACAGGCGTTGGTCACTTCCCTGTTAAAACCAGGACCCTGTCAGAAGATATGATCTCTTACAGGCCCTTGCCCTTGCTCAATACCGATTATAATTTTTTTAGCAAGGTGCTGGCATGCCATCTGCTTCCCCTACTCCCACTTTTGATACATTCACATCAGCGTGGGTTTGTTCCACTCCGTAACACCTCCCTTAATATACGCCCCTTTTATCAGATCCTAGATGTTGCCCGTGGCTAGTGCCCCCAAACAGCCGCTGACTATAATTAGACCTACAGCAGGCTTTCAACACATTGGGTTGGGATTTTATGTTTGCTGCTCTGGTACATTCCAACATCCCCCCTACCTATATACGCTGGGTTAAACTTCTATACATTCACCATACTGTGAGGGCTAAAATTGGGCCACATATCTCCACTCCATATCCGGTGTTGACAAAGTTGCCCACTCTCGCCGCTGCTGTATTCTAGCATTGAAGCCTCTGGTGTAGTAAATTCAACAGGCAGCGCAGGGTTGGGGGATCCCTCAAGGCTTAATGATGAATGCTATATAATTGTATGACGATGATATGGCATTGAATGCATGTCATCTCCACGCAGACCTGTTACCGATCGCCGGACTGCTCTCATTTGGAGATCTGCCCGGCCTCCAGCTCAATTACAATAAATCATATGCCTTTTCCTTTGCAGACACCAACAATGAGATTACTCTGCTTTTTGGATCTGCTAGTCTACAGATAGCACTTCAAACATTCCGGTATTTAAGCATACTGATATATCAGGAGTCAAGGAATTTGCTGGCTGTCGCATTGGCTAGCTGGGCATGACCGAAATTGATTACACACAACACATGCTTAACCAAGGTAAATTGCACCGCCTAATCAATCTGGGTGCCAGCCCACCCTCACAATAGCCTCTTCTGCTGCGTATAGCTCTTGCATATTGGAAGGTTGCCTTGCATTACACTGACCCATTGCGTGCCCTATGCTCCAAGCATTCCTCTCGGGGGTCTCCCCACATCCTCGGGTACACTGACAGCGAGGAGACTGTTGCCCTTCAAACAGGCTGGGGTCACAACCATTGGTGCGCTCTTTGACGATCACACCCTCATGAACCACCAAGAATTTACTCAGTCTCATTGTTTTTCGGAAATGCTCTTTTTGACTCATGCTTCCCATGTTTCCTACTATTTTTTCTCACTCTGTCCCGGCCGGGATCTGGGTTGCTCCATGCCTGCCCCCTTTCTCTGTAGTTTTTTACTGATGACCATATGTAGACCCTGACGTCACACAGCCAACCCTGATACATCTACACCATAAGATGCTGGGTCCAAGACGATGTTTAAGACACAACTGTACACTCACGCCTGATCTCCATGGGTATGGGGACACATCTACCCCGCCCACATATGGATGTTTCCGCACAGTCGCACATTGCTCATGTGCACAGGTACACGTTGATTAGTTTGGGGAAAGGGGGGGTAATTTTTGCAGTCATGTGTGGGTTCATTTGTTTGCTTTCTGAATGGCCACCTCTATGTCTTGCTGCTTGTTCTATTGCAAAGGATTCTACATGTTCTTCAATTCATGGTTCTGTTAGGCGACTCCTCAAAATGTTTCGCTTTGCACCTCGTATACTGTACTCCTAACTGTATTACTATTTTATGGCTGGACTGTTTCACATTTGCTTTGACATGTATAGCACACGTGAGAATCACCAATATGCAATAAAGTTTGTAGTTAAAAAAAGTAATAATTAAATATAATTAGTTAATAATTGGTATTAATATTTTTATAATGATTGATTATTATGTATATTGGGTAATACTTATATATTTTAGTTATATTTTAGGTGTGGGCTGCTGGGTTTGTAGGTGTAGAGGGTGGAAAGTTTATTAAGTAAATCTATATTAACAATTAATAATTAATTACGTAATTGATTATTAATCATATAAATTGTTTTGTACTTATTTGTTTTAGTTATATTTTAGATGTGGCCTGCCAGGTTAGCAGAGGTATATGGTGTGAAGTTAAGTAATAATTAAATAATATTTATTGTTTAATTGATTATTAATTATTAACTTGTTTATTATGTGTAAAAAAAATTGTGTATATATATATATATATAATGTAAATTAATATTTATATATTAAGAGTTTTCTTTATTTTTAAATAAATGATATGGGTTATTCAAATATGTAATGTGTTTGAAGTGTAGTACTTTCCCTACTGTTGCACAGACTCGAGTGGGAAATAGAATTTAACCCTCTGAAGTCCAAAACTTTACCTACTTTAGTACAGACTGGAGTAGGAACAGTGAATCTTACCCCTCCGAAGTCCGACACTTTCCCTACCGTTGTACAGACTGGAGTGGGAATAATTCATTTAACCCCTGCAAAGTTCAACGCTTTTCCTAATGTTGCATTGATTGGAGTGGGAATAGTAAATCTTCCCCCTTCTAAAGTCTAACACTTTCCCTACTGTTGCACAGACTGGATAGGGAATGGTAAATTTTACCCCTTGGAACTCCAAAGTTGCCCTCTACTGTTCGACAGAATGAGAATGGAGTGGGAATAGTGAAACTTACCTCTCCGTAGTCTAGTACTTTTCCTACTGTTGCATAGCCTGGATTAGCACTAATAAATGTAATCCTTCTGAAGTCCAACACTTTCCCTACTGTTGCACGGACTGGGGTGTAAATAGTAAAGTTAACACTTCCGAAGTCCAACACTTTCCCTACCATAGCACACTCTGCATTGGGAACAGTAAATCTTCCCACCTCCGAAGTCCTACGCTTTCCCTACTGTTGCACAGACTGGAGTGGGAATAGTAAATATCCCTCTGATGTCCAACGCTCTCCCTACTGCTGTACAGAATGAAGTGGGAATTGTAAATTTAATCTCTCCGAAGTCCAACGTTTTCACTACTCATTTAGTATTTTCAGTAAATGTGTTTTTGGTGTTTTAAATTTGTAATTGTCAATTTATTGTCTAAATCAATTAAACTTTTGTTATTGAATTGTTTATATTTTGTTATGGTTTTATTGTGTTTGTATTATATATATATCTCTGAATATACATATATATGTATATACACATATATATGTAAGAAAATATATATATGTGTGTGTGTGTTTTATTTTTGTCGTAATACATTAAAAAATTATAATGTAAAATAAATAATTTTATTACGTTACACTACACACACACATATATATATATATTACCTACTGGCGGTCGCCAGTAGGTAGTTATAGTTAGGACCACGTTTCCATAGGAAATCCGCAACATTCTATTTTGAATAACTTTGGCGCCGGTCGACGAATCCTCGCAAATTTTTCAAAATAGGTGGGGCGCTACGCTCCGCTCCTACCCTGAAAGTCTCGGGGGGATTCGTCAAGCGGGGGCTGAGATAAAAGGGGGGTCCCAAAACGCGTTTTTCCCATGCATTTTTCCATAGGACCTTTAGACAGGGCTACAGCCCGAACGGCTGAACAGAATTACTTGAAATTTGGCAGAGAGGTAGTCCTCAGGTCAAGGAAGTGCCTTTTGTAGGTTTGGTGTAAATCTGTTCAGTAGATTCTGAGAAAATAGCCTTTAAATCAATATATATATCTGAGCCAGCTTACGGTGCGCTTACGGTACGCTTACCGTACGCGTACGGTGGCGTGCGCGAGCGCGATTCTGATTGGCTCTTAGATCTTAGTAAACATTCGAATCGGCCGAAACCAGGAAGCGGCGGCCGCCATTTTCTCTCTCGCACTGAGAGTGATGATGAAAATACAAAGCACAAAAACATGTAAAGGGGCTGTTTAGACAGCTCCCACACACATAGCCATGTTGAGGGAGTCCCCAAAGATCCCCCAAGGCCAAAAACGGATTTTTTTTTTTTCGCTAATTTCGCCGATTACGCTTACCGTACGCGTACGGTAAAAAATTATATAAAAAAAAAAATTATCCACACTCTCCCCACCCCGTGTGCAATTGGTGGCCGGAGGCCAACAATTTTGCATGGCTTATAACAGATGAGATAAACCATAATATTTAAAAAAAAAAAAAGAAAGAAAAAAATTATCCACACTCTGTCCACCCCGTGTGCAAATGGTGCCCGAAGGGCACCATTTGTGCATGGCTTATAAAAATTACGAAAAATTAAAATATTACCTTTCAAAACGAAGTGCATCATATGTCCTCCATGTGCGCACGGTGCGCGAAGTGCATCGTGCGTACATGGCCCATCTAGCGTAACGTGGGCACGCGGTGCGCGTAGCGCACCGCGTGCCCACCGTGCGTGCACGGCACTAACTGCGTACAGTGGGCACGCGGTGCGCGCACGGAACGAACTGCGTTAAGTGGGCGCGCACGCCACGAATGGCGTAAAGTAACTTAGCATTTAAAAAACCGTACAAATTCACTGAAAAAACCATAGGTTTCACACACGTTATAGTTAGGAATTAGCATTTAAAAAACCTTGCAAATTCACTGAAAAAACCATAGGTTTCACACATGTTATAGTTAGCGGAAATTTTACTGATAAAAAACCAATGAAATTCCCCCGTTATAGTTAGTGCAGGCAACTATAACTCACGCGACCGCAATCTTCTGCTGATGACATATGTGTCTTTATGAAAAAAAAATATTTGTAATATATGTATAGCTAAAAATGTATGGAAGAAGACATGGGCAAATAAGTGTCTAAATACAGTATTAGCATCAGCAGAGGATTGCGGTCGCGTGAGTTATAGTTGCCTGCACTAACTATAACGGGGGAATTTCATTGGTTTTTTATCAGTAAAATTTCCGCTAACTATAACATGTGTGAAACCTATGGTTTTTTCAGTGAATATATATATAAACACAAACACATATATAGTATATTTATGTATTTGTGTGTTTATACAATTGTATATTCATATAAAGTATTAAATATCAGTGGAACTTATTTAATATACATTATATTAAATTTATATATCAAAATATTTAAGGTTTTCTACTTTAAACTCTATTTATATTAAGAAACCAATTCTTTTGTTTATTTTTTGATGATATTAGTGTCAATGATATTTTTTCTGATATTTTTGTACTTACCATTATTAGTATAGGGACGCAATATTTTGGTAAACGATATTTGTGTCAAGCGATATTGTTTACCTCGATATTGTGTCAGTGATCCCCCGAGTACTGAGAAGAACAGGAACTAGCTAGCCTGTGTCATCCTAGTGGCACTGAATTGGACCACGAGAGTGTGGTACCCGGAACGTCTGGGCCTGAGCATCTGCCCACTGATTAGACTTCCATTGTGGGAGGACCGCCTGTTGTAGCGGCCGGGCAGGGTCTTGCACCTGAGTCTATGCAGTCTGCACCTCCATGCATGGAAATTGAGGGGCAGTAGTTGAGGTCTTTTGATCTCCCTTCTAACGTCAATGATGTCATCCAAGTGTCCAGGTGCACTTCCACAAAATCTATATATGTTAGGAGCTGGGACAAGTTTTTGGCATGGTGTGGTACCAGACAGTTGGACCCAGGTGAGCAAAACTGTTAGATGTGTTGTTGTTCGCTTTGTTTTTGCCTCCGTAAGGCCTTTCTCTAGACTCATATAAAAGCTACCCGTTGGCTTATTCAGGCTTATTCCGTTTGCCTGACCAGCTGTCATCACCAGTCGTGATGCGTTTTAATAAAAGGTTTGCAGCATGTGTTTCTATCAACACCCTTTGTAATGCCACAATGGGACTTGATTCTATTCCTCACCTTTCTGATGTGTACTTGCTCTCCAGTATTCACATACTTGAATCATCCCTGTCGTCGAAGTTAGAGTCTCACGATATTTTAAAGAAAGCAGTAAATGAAATAACTTTTAGGCCAGAATTTAATGAATACATCAATGCCATAGTCTATCTACCTATTTTTGTAAAAAGAACCAAGCTTGGACTATTAACTTATTAGATAACAGCACCCTGTAGAACACTCCCAAGAGAGGGTGAATTTTTCAGATTTTGTACCGCACGTTGCGTGAGAGGGAGTCCCCCTGAGCTCTGCTCAGTTTCTTCAGTTTTATTTCCAAACACATTGCTCCTCATGCTAAATGTTCCGTCGTCAATGCTCTCGTCGACGGGACTGTAGACAAGGCATTTTCTTCGCAACCCCACTCAAATCTCTCGCCTACCACCTAGCAATTTGTTTGATTTGCAAGACTGATGATGATGGGCCTTCTGGACCTGCTCGTAGTCCATCGCACCTCAATATAAAATATCAGGATGATGATGTTAATGAGGAGGAACAAGAATCAGCCTGTTATTCACAAGAATATCATCATAGGTTCTATGGAGGCAAGTCAAGGCACTACATGGGACCCACTCAGACACCCATGGTCCAGCTTCTAGTGGCCTTGATACAAGACTTACAAGCAGTGTTGCTGGACTACCATCAATGCTTACCTGCACCTGCTGGAGCAATACCTCCGACTCCTCCTATACCAGCTCCTACATCTCCACCTCCTATGTATCTGTCAACTTCTCTCATGACTCCGGATTCAAACATTCCTCCACCACCTACACAAGATCCATTGTCCTCTGATGATGACAGGGAGGAAGGAGAGCTTCAAGACCCTTGCCTGGCAACAGACAAGTTGGATGATTATCTTATACCTGCGCCATCCCCACCAGCTTCTAAACTAGCTGATTCACCACCCGAAGATATAGGTGGTTTTAACTCTAATGGAAAGAGCAGATAACAGATTTTCTCTCCTGATAAGAGTCAAACAGTCTGACTATTAACTTTAGGATATTAAAGGCCAATCAAGGAAGACAGTGAGGACAATCCCTCTGGTTCATTATATATGGGAGGAGAATATAAAAATAATGAAAACTCCAGCCACTGTTACGGTAGTCCTTCCCAAAATTGATAAAAAATGTAAAGCTTCTGCAGACTCTCCAGTCTGCTTGATAGGGCATCCAAAGCCAGACTCCGTCATTACTCAAGCAGCCCAGCATAGGTAAAGGAACGCTTCGGCACCTATCACCACTCCTTCTGATAAAGAAGGCAGGCGCCTTGATAATATAGGTAAAAGGTTTTCCACCATTTCAGGCACTACGGTGCGTGCTGCAAACTCTTTAGCAATTCTAGCAAGGTATGACCGCCAGATGTGGTGCACTATCACACCTTATGTGGATCTTCTACCGGAGGACAAAAAGCTGGAAGCACGTTAAGATACTACTGGACGGAGAGCGATCCGCTTTCGAAATAATTGATTGCACAATGGACGTAGCCTCCCTTGGTTTCCTGCAGCTTACTGGCGCAGCCATTCTTAGACGCCGGGGCTGTCTTAAAGCAACCTCTTTCTGCCCTGAGGTTCAAAACAAAATATTAGACATGCCTTTTGATAGCAATGCGCATTTTGGAAAACACATAGATGATGCCTTACAAACCATCAAGGCAGATGCAGACACAGCAAGGTCCATAGGATCGGTTCAGTACGAGAAAACACCTTTCAGTGGATCCCATGGACGAGGTACCTATTCCTTTCGTGGTGGATACCAACGATGTCAGTCATCCAACCCTATTGGTCCTTTTGTCCTGTCTACCAGCAACATCAAGCATATTGTGCACCTCCTCCAGCTGCATATTTTAGACAGCAGCAAAGAGGAAAACAACCAGCTCAGTCAAGGGAAACTGTCAGAAATCAGTGACGGGTCATTTTACTATTAGCTCTCACTTCCGCTCGGAGAGTTAGCGAAATTTAAGCCTTTACAACAAAAGAATGCTATCTTCATGGAAGATTATTTTTCTTAGGACAAATTCAAGATTTATTCCCAAGGTACCGAACCAATTCCACCTAAACCGGCCTGTTATGCTGTGTATTTTCTTTCAAAAATCCATCCACGCTAGCTGAGAGATCTCTCTACACTCTAGACATCAAACAATGTCTTACATTTTTATTTGCAACAAACTAAGCAAATCTGGAAGACTGACCAGTTATTGGTATCTTACGGACCATCTAAGCAAGGTACTTCAGTTACGAAGACAACTATTGCAAACTGGATTGCTCCAACCATACAGCTCTGCCATGTTAACGCAAGTAATCCGCTCGTGGTTAAAGCTAAAGCTCATTCCACAACAGCAGTATCAACCTCTGCTGCTCTGTTTGTTGGTGTCCCGTTAGACAAGATCTAGAGTGCAGCAACTTGGAATACCCACACTTTCACTGCTACCTCGAGTTGGCTGATCGCAGTGACGCAGCTAAAGGACAGGCAGTCTTGCATCATCTCTTTCAACAACAATAAGGTATGGCTCTATTGTTAGATGTGATTTTTTTTTACTTCTTTTATGTGTCATCTCATGTGTGTGTGTGTGTGTGTGCGTGTGTGTGTGTGTGTGTGTGTGTGTGCAAGAAAAAGAAGCAGAGAACTGTAGGTAGTTCTCAAGTTTAGGTGGAAAGCAGCTTCAGTATAGAGCACTCTCAACACCAGCAGCACTCTAAATTTGCTCACCTCAAATATCAAAGTTTTTAAGCGTAGGATTAGCACAGTGCTATCCTTGCTGAGCTGTAAAATGGCCAAAGCTGTTTACCACTCCAGGCACAGTATTACAGTTTAGGATTGATAAATGCCATCCAAGCCAACCTGAAATGAATAAAAGCAACCCCTGACGTGTTTCGCTCTCATTAGAGCTCTTTAGAGAGGTATAGCTTTGTCCAGACACAGGGAAGCACCCAGTACAAGTCAAAACAATTCCCTTTCAGGCATAGAGTGACGCATAAATTATGCAAAAAAAGAAGCAGAGAACTATGGGTAGTTCTCAAGTTTAGGTGGAAAGCAGCTTCAGTATAGAGCACTCTCAACACCAGCAACACTCTAAATGTGCTCACCTCAAATGTCTGCTTTTCTATCAAAGTCTTTAAGCATAGGATTAGGACAGTGCCATCCACTCCGAGATAGAGAGGGAAAAAGTATTTTACTATTTCTACCGCAAATATTTTTAAGCATAGGATTAGCACAGTGCTATCCTTGCAGAGCTGTAAAATGGCCAAATCATTTTACCACTCCAGGCACAGTATTATAGCTTTGGATTGGTAAATAGCATCCAAGCCAACATAAAATGAATAAAATCAACCCCTGACACAGTGTTTCGCTCTCATTAGAGCTCTTTAGAGAGGTTTAGCTTTGTCCAGACACAAGAGAGCATCCAGTATAAGTCAAAACAATACCCTTTCAGGCATAGAGTGACGCATAAATTATGCAAAAAAAGAAGCAGAGAACTCTGGGTAGTTCTCACTTCCGCTCGGAGAGTTAGCGAAATTTAAGCCTTTACAACAAAAGAATGCTATCTTCATGGAAGATTATTTTTCTTAGGACAAATTCAAGATTTATTCCCAAGGTACCGAACCAATTCCACCTAAACCGGCCTGTTATGCTGTGTATTTTCTTTCAAAAATCCATCCACGCTAGCTGAGAGATCACTCTACACTCTAGACATCAAACAATGTCTTACATTTTTATTTGCAACAAACTAAGCAAATCTGGAAGACTGACCAGTTATTGGTATCTTACGGACCATCTAAGCAAGGTACTTCAGTGACGAAGACAACTATTGTAAACTGGATTGCTCCAACCATACAGCTCTGCCATGTTAACGCAAGTAATCCGCTCGTGGTTAAAGCTAAAGCTCATTCCACAACAGCAGTATCAACCTCTGCTGCTCTGTTTGTTGGTGTCCCGTTAGACAAGATCTAGAGTGCAGCAACTTGGAATACCCACACTTTCACTGCTACCTCGAGTTGGCTGATCGCAGTGACGCAGCTAAAGGACAGGCAGTCTTGCATCATCTCTTTCAACAACAATAAGGTATGGCTCTATTGTTAGATGTGATTTTTTATTACTTCTTTTATGTGTCATCTCATGTGTGTGTGTGCGTGTGTGTGTGTGTGTGTGTGTGTGTGTGTGTGTGTGTGCAAGAAAAAGAAGCAGAGAACTGTAGGTAGTTCTCAAGTTTAGGTGGAAAGCAGCTCCAGTATAGAGCACTCTCAACACCCAGCAGCACTCTAAATTTGCTCACCTCAAATATCAAAGTTTTTAAGCGTAGGATTAGCACAGTGCTATCCTTGCTGAGCTGTAAAATGTTCAAAGCCGTTTACCACTCCAGGCACAGTATTACAGTTTAGGATTGATAAATGCCATCCAAGACAACCTGAAATGAATAAAAGCAACCCCTGACGTGTTTCGCTCTCATTAGAGCTCTTTAGAGAGGTATAGCTTTGTCCAGACACAGGGGAGCACCCAGTACAAGTCAAAACAATTCCCTTTCAGGCATAGAGTGACGCATAAATTATGCAAAAAAAGAAGCAGAGAACTATGGGTAGTTCTCAAGTTTAGGTGGAAAGCAGCTTCAGTATAGAGCACTCTCAACACCAGCAACACTCTAAATGTGCTCACCACAGATGTCTGCTTTTCTATCAAAGTCTTTAAGCATAGGATTAGGACAGTGCCATCCACTCCGAGATAGAGAGGGAAAAAGTATTTTACTATTTCTACAGCAAAGATTTTTAAGCATAGGATTAGCACAGTGCTATCCTTCCAGAGCTGTAAAATGGCCAAATCATTTTACCACTCCAGGCACAGTATTATAGCTTTGGATTGGTAAATACCATCCAAGCCAACATAAAATGAATAAAATCAACCCCTGACACAGTGTTTCGCTCTCATTAGAGCTCTTTAGAGAGGTTTAGCTTTGTCCAGACACAAGAGAGCATCCAGTATAAGTCAAAACAATACCCTTTCAGGCATAGAGTGACGCATAAATTATGCAAAAAAAGAAGCAGAGAACTCTGGGTAGTTTTTATTGACCACAGGAAGCTGCTCCTAGAGTGATGTGACCCTACTACAGTTGTAAAGTTGTTGTGAGTTGGGACATCTCACAAAAAGTGACGGACTGGCCTCACACACCACCTGGTGTCATGCTTCATCATCGGCCAGTCCTCGCTCTCCAAAACCTTTGTTTGATGGAGGGCGGGCATACACCTGGAGACAGGGATGCACTTCTAAGCTAAAGAGTGGGGGCCCATGGGGTGGAACGTGAGGTTAAAAATCATTATAGTTACCAGGATATTTTTAATGTGATCAGTCACCTTAAATGTCTGCTTTTCTATCAAAGTCTTTAAGCATAGGATTAGCACAGTGCCATCCACGCCGAGATAGAAAGGGACAAAGTATTTTGCCAATTCTAAAGCAAAGTCTTAAAGCATAGGACTAGCACAGTGCTGTCCTACGCATATATATAATATATTAATTCAACAATGTGTCCACATAAGTAAGATACACAGATACACAGGAGGACAGTATCGAGGCAAATAGCCCCCGCTCTCCACATTTACAATACTAAGGTTTTGGGCGGGGTACTTTATGGGGCGGAACTTTGGGGTGTTAGTTCTTTGGCCTCTCTGTCCACAGTTGAAAATCGATTTTTAAGATCGCCTGTAGATCTCCCTGCCAGTTCCCCTTTGATCCTTTTACTTTGACATAGCCCACAAACAACGTAAGCATAAAGTAAATTACAAAATAATATCATTTTGGTTCAGAGTATGGACAACAGCTGAGCTGGATCCCTATCGGGATGCCCTAAGGGATCTTTTAAGATCCCCCCAGGCAGCATCTATAAGGTGGTTTTCCCACTTGCGTGATCTATTAGGGAAACTGTGGATGGACAGTTTTTGATCTAGCCCAGGAATCATGAGCAGTATCTCAAGAGACAAGCTGAAAAAGATGTACTGGGAAAAAATAGTACAATTGGAAATAACAGAACTAGCCTCAGGTTTAACTAAAACTTTTTTTACTTATAAACATGTTCCATGTTTTGAAACGGCATTAGATGAAATCACTCCTCCGTTGGCCCGCAAGCTCTTTTTGCAGTTTAGATATAAGACCCTACCAACTAACTCTTTCTGTTCGAGATGGTGCACATATCCTCCTGTAGTTGACTTATGTCCCACGTGTAAATCCTCGTCAGAATCTATTGTTCATTTATTATTCTTTTGTCCCCATTATGTACTATTGAGAAAAAAATGGATAATACTACTATGTAGAGCTGTTGGTCCGGGCCATTATCTTGAAATCCTGAGGCAGCTGTCCACGGATACTCGTAGACTGATAGTCTTCTTTATCTCTCGTTTTCTGTATGCTGTGTGGGTTAGGCGGAGGAAGTTATTACTCTGATTCTTGCCTTTTCATCTATGAATTGTATAATGAATTGCTGCAATGTCTACTGATAATCCTTTCTTAATGATTTTATCATATGCTTTTATTGTCTTTTAAATGGAACCTGTGCTGTGATGCATTTCTTTGAATCTCTGAATTTGTAATAAAGTTAGTATGATGATGATATATATATATATATATATATATATATATATATATATATATTCACTGAAAAAACCATAGGTTTCACACACGTTATAGTTAGGAATTAGCATTTAAAAAACCTTGCAAATTCACTGAAAAAACCATAGGTTTCACACATGTTATAGTTAGCGGAAATTTTACTGATAAAAAACCAATGAAATTCCCCCGTTATAGTTAGTGCAGGCAACTATAACTCACGCGACCGCAATCCTCTGCTGATGCTAATACTGTATTTAGACACTTATTTGCCCATGTCTTCTTCCATACATTTTTAGCTATACATATATTACAAATATTTTTTTTTCATAAAGACACATATGTCATCAGCAGAAGATTGCGGTCGCGTGAGTTATAGTTGCCTGCACTAACTATAACGGGGGAATTTCATTGGTTTTTTATCAGTAAAATTTCCGCTAACTATAACATGTGTGAAACCTATGTTTTTTTCAGTGAATTTGCAAGGTTTTTTAAATGCTAATTCCTAACTATAACGTGTGTGAAACCTATGGTTTTTTCAGTGAATTTGTACGTTTTTTTAAATGCTAAGTTACTTTACGCCATTCGTGGCGTGCGCGCCCACTTAACGCAGTTTGTTCCGTGCGCGCACGGTGCGCTTCGCGCACCGTGCGCGCACAGTGAGCACGCGGTGCGCTTCGCGCACCGCGCGCCCACTTTACGCAGTTAGTGCCGTGCACGCACGGTGGGCACGCGGTGCGCTACGCGCACCGCGTGCCCACGTTACGCTAGATGGGCCATGTACGCACGATGCGCTTCGCGCACCGTGCGCACATGGAGGACATATGATGCACTTCGTTTTGAAAGGTAATATTTAAATTTTTGGTATATGTTATAAGCCATGCACAAATGGTGCCCTTCGGGCGCCATTTGCACACGGGGTGGAGAGAGTGTGGATAATTTTTTTTTTTATTATTATTTTTTTAAATATTTTAGTTTAACTCATCTTTAATAAGCCATGCACAATTGGTGCCCTTGGGGCACCAATTGCACACGGGGTGGGGAGAGTGTGGATAATTTTTTTTTTTTTATCATTTTTTACCGTACGCGTACGGTAAGCGTATTCGGCGAAATTAGCGAAAAAATAAAAATTCCGTTTTTGGCCTTGGGGGATCTTTGGGGACTCCCTCAACATTGCTATGTGTGTAGGAGCTGTCTAAACAGCCCCTTTACATGTTTTTGGGCTTAATATTTTAAACATCACTCTCAGTGCGAGAGAGAAAATGGCGGCCGCCGCTTCCTGGTTTCGGCCGATTCGAATGTTTACTAAGATCTAAGAGCCAATCAGAATCGCGCTCGCGCACGCCACCGTACGCGTACGGTAAGCGTACCGTAAGCGCACCGTAAGCTGGCTCAGATATATATATTGATTTAAAGGCTATTTTCTCAGAATCTACTGAACATATTTACACCAAACCTACAAAAGGCACTTCCTTGACCTGAGGACTACCTCTCTGCCAAATTTCTAGTAATTCTGTTCAGCCGTTCGGGCTGTAGCCCTGTCTAAAGGTCCTATGGAAAAATGCATGGGAAAAACGCGTTTTGGGACCCCCCTTTTATCTCAGCCCCCGCTTGACGAATCCCCCCGAGACTTTCAGGGAAGGAGCGGAGCGTAGCGCCCCACCTATCTTGAAAAATTCGCGTGGATTCGTCGACCGGCGCCAAAGTTATTCAAAATAGAATGTTGCGGATTTCCTATGGAAACGTGGTCCTAACTATAACTACCTACTGGCGACCGCCAGTAGGTAATATATATATATATATATATATATAATTTTGTTGTTGTTTTTTTTTGTTTCATGAACCAAGTAATCACGCTCTCAGAGGATATTCAAATAGACGTAGGTTTTATTTCCAGTTACGCATATCGGGGAACGCCGTCCCTTTGCTCACACACTGGATACTGGTTTACACCAGCGCATTAGTAGTACACAAACATAGACAAATGGCCACCACAACGGTCACCTGATTGAACTGCCGAGGAGGTAAACGGCATCCATTTTGTAGTGGAGTATACTTTCATCTCCACATACCCCAAATACATGTTATCAGCCATATTATTAAACACATAATATTGGATTGCATGTCGATGTTATAATTCATAATTTACAGACCAACAGATTGGTTTACTGAATTTGAATTAATATAAATTAAATTGCAATTAATCAGGACCACAGTCAGGTAAACGGCATCCATTTTGTAGTGGAGTATACTTATATCTCCACAGACAATATCTCCACAGACAACAAATGCATGTTATCAGTGATATTATTAACCACATAATACTGAATTGCACGTTGATGTTATAATATCATAATATACAGACACACAGACTGGTTTACTGAATTTGAATTAATATAAATTAAATTGCATTTAATCATGACCACAGTCAGGTGCCACAAACAGATGTCATATGGTACTTGTATGGGGTATGTCTGTATATAGGTGAGGAGTAATACATACGCTCTAGTGGCATTTCCAAAATAACAATATTATTATAAAGTTAATGGACAGCAATTGTAGGTAAAAAGAAGAAAACATTTATTAATTATATTAATATAATTTCAACCTCACAGGGAAACCACATGTTAGCCAGGTCTGTGCTGGTCACTCCAATAAATTGGAGTAAACAGTAGGTGTGCAGTTGCACTGATCGAGGGCATGGGGACAGAAGTGTCACTTTGCTATCTACTATTCAGTGGTGGCACAGGCCTACTACTCTGTACCATTGAGTATTTGTACGAATAATAGGGTATATGTCTGTTACGTGTACGTTTCTGGGGTCATAGGGCCATTTTTTTACCCCAGTGTCGTTCCAAGTGTCCTACCTAAGGAGAATCTTATTATGTGCCTGACTTTGCTCAGATGTATTCTCCTATCCTGAACAATGCTGCACCTATTACATATGTACCGGTACCTCAAATGTCTAGAGAAAACTTCTATGTGTGGTGGAAACAGTCCCCAGCCCTGGAATGCCAGGATCTCTCTCATTTATACATGTGCTATGTGCAGGTAAATAAACATAAAGAACTGTGCAAGTAATAGTGTTCAATAAAAAAGTGAAACATAGTCTTATCTTCCACCGTGCACTGTGCCAATTCCTCCTTGTGACGAAGAAAAGGGTAGGTGACCTCTAAAGATTCTTTTAAGTGTCCGTAGGTCCCTTCCTTTCCTCCTGTGAAAAAATTGAAAAATACAAGATTAAAAACTTAATAAAGATAAAAACATTTTCACTTTAAACTATGTAAAACACTAGGCAAAGATAAATACAGTCTATTGCCACGATAGTCTACAAATTTATTATGCCTAAAATGTGATGATGAGTATCAGAAAGGATGGTCCCATAGCCCCCTACTCTTGTAAATGTATGATCAGTTCCTCATCCTGGTTATGATCCTACTGGTTCCTGGTCTGTAGATCAATGATGTGCCATGATTCTCTTTTCCTAAGAAGGAGGATTCTATCTCCCCCCTTTTGTTTGGTTGAACTCGTTCGATGATGAAATATCTCAGTAAAGAACTATTTGAGAGATGCTATTCCTCAAAGTGACGGGCCACTGGGTAGTGCCAGTCCTTGTTGTTTATAGCCCTGATGTGTTCGAGTATTCTTTTTTTCGCTGCAAAGCTTGTGCTCCCCACATATCTCATCCCACAGGGGCATTCTAGCACATAAACGACATGTGTAGGGCTACATGTCAAAATTGGTTTATGCTTTTTGTTGTGCTTGGTGTGTTGTATGTTTTTACCATGTGACTAAATCTGCAGGCTTTACAATGCCCACAAAAAAAGAATCCTTGTAGGCTATGTAGGGGTTCTCTGTGTCTAGCGGTGATATCTCCCCTGACTAGAACGTCCCTAAGACTCCTCCCTTTTCTGTATGTTATCATGGGGCGATTGGGCAGGTCCTGTCCAACAACTGGATCACTTTTTAGGATGTTCCAATTGTTGTTCAGGATTTTTGCTATTTGTTTGGATTCCATGTTGTATGTAAGGATCACTCTTGTAACATTTTCGGTTTCTCTGGTTGTGGGTTTTTCCTGGAGAGTTTGATCTCTGGTGACTTGTTTCACTTTTGTTCATTGCTCTTTTGATTACCCAATTGGGGTAGCCCATTCCTTGAATCTCTTCCTCATAATCTTAGAGTCAGAATCAAATGCTTCCATGGTGCTACAGTTTATTTTTGCTCCCAGCAGCTCCCCAAATGGAATACTCCATTTGAGTATGTCTGGGTGGCTGCTGAGAGCATGAAGAAGAGTGTTACCTGCTGTACTTTTTCTGTGTAATTTTGTGTTAAGTTTGGCTCCATCTGCCGTTACTGTTACATCCAGAACCCAATTGATTCCTTACTCATGTTGTGTGTTAGTTTGATGTTGCAGTTATTCATATTAAGTTGTTCGATGAATTTTGTGGCTCTGGTCTTGCTCCCTTTCCAGATAAGGAAGAGATCGTCTATGTAGCGGAGCCAGATAATAACTTGGCTCCCCACGGATCTCTTCTTCCCATGCCCCCAGAAACAGATTGCAAAGCTGGGGACAAAGCAAGTACCCATCGCCGTACCGAGTGTTTGTTTGTATATTCCATCAATGAACATAAAAATATTGTTAGTGAGGCAGAATCTTATCATCTCAATTACCATATTAGTATGTTCAAGGTACTTGATTGGTCTACGTTCAAGGAAGTGTTGGCAAGATTTTACACCTGTGTTATGATCATTGATCGTATACAACGAATTCACATCCGTGGTGATCATGATGAAATCATTTTCCCACTCAATGCCTTGTATTTTCCCTAGAAAGTCCTTAGTGTCTTTCACATGTGAAAGTAATGTCTTAACAAACTTTCTGAGAAAATAGTCAACATATTTTGAGATGTTTTCAGTTACGCTCCCAATGGAGGAGACAATGGATCTTCCTGGTGGTGTGGTTTGGTCCCTATGAATTTTGGGAAGTAGATAAAAAATGGGTAATCTAGGATAGTCCCATTTAAGGTAGCAAACCTCTTCCCAGTGTAGTATGCCGTTCTCCTTCCAACCATCGAGTTTCTCCCACATGGAAGTGATACTTTGGTTGTATTCTTTGATGTCACTCTTAGAGTAGAAATGTCTGTCTTCTAGTTGTCTCAAGGCTTCCTGTATATATAGTTCGTTATCCCATATTACTATGTTTCCCCCCTTGTCTGAGGGACGGATCACGATAGTCTAATCTTCGGATAGGGATTTAATTATTTCACTCTGTGCCTTTGATATATTCCAATGTGTAGACCTTTTTTTTCTGATTTCAAGTCTTAATCAGGTCATGTATCATGGTATCGTGGAATGTGTCAATATTGTCGTGAGAAAGGGTGAGGTAGAATTTAGATTTAGGTTTGAATCCTGTTATAGTAGGTTGGTCAGTAACTATGTCCATATTTTCCAATGTTTCATTGATGCAAGGTGAACCAGTTGGAGAAATAACTAACATAGCGAGCTGCACTGATTCAATAACATATAGCGATGCCGAAGATTTCCAAAACCAAGCAGCACTCCCCACGGCCGACGCTAACGAACTACGCAGATGGAACACCGACTGCGCTAACACGCTCACCCCCCTCCAGCACCCCGACAGACAACGTACCACGAAAGCCACCTGGTTCACCACTGACCTTCATGAATCCAAGTGCATGTGCCAACAACTCGAGAAACCATGTAGGAACATCAAAACTCGGAAGCACGCATCGCCTACAAGAGCACCATGACAGAACACCACCAACTCATCAGGTCCATGAAGAGGAACTTCATCCAGGACAGAATCCTCTCCAACTCCCACAACTTTAAGGAACTCTTCAGCATCATACAGGAATTCACCAAACCCACCAGTGAAACATTTGCCTTCCCTCCCTCCCAGGACCTCTTCAACAAACTCAGCTCCTTCTTCCATAATAAGATCAGGACTCTCTACGACAACTTTGACTAACAGAACCAAGGCACCGACACAACACCAGCCACCAGCAACGCCACCCAGCCGACCATCATCACTTGGACCCCTGTCACCACAGAAGACACCGCATTGGCCGTCGGGTGCATACACTCAGGAGCTCCAACTGACCCCTGCCCGCCGCTTATCTTCCACCGAGTCGCCTCCGCCATAGCTCCTGAACTACGACGTACAATCAACTGCACCGATGACTGGAAATGCGCAGAAGTCAAACCTCTCCTCAAGAAGCTCTCCGCAGACCCGACGGACCTCAAGAACTACAGACCCATCTCTCTCCTTCCCTTCACCACCAAAGTTGCAGAGAAGATCGTCCACAACCAGCTCATGAACTTCATAAAATCCAACGTGATCCTCGACACAATCCGGATTCCGCAGCAACAACAGCACTGAGACCGCCCTCCTAGACACCACGGACGACTTCCGCACTCTACTTGACCAAGGCCACAAAGCAGCCTCATTCTACTGGACCCCTCAGAAGCCTTCTCCCAGCCTCTCCCAGCCTTCTGCTTTGGGAGACACCGTCTCCCAACGCACTCTTGTCACCAGACTCCACAACGCCGGCATACAAGGAACTGCCCTAGACTAGATCCGCTCCTTCCTTGCCAGCCGAACTCAAAGAATTAGACTCCCAACCTTCCTTTCAGAACACACAGAGATCAGATGCCGAGTACCCCAAGGATCCTCACTAAGCCCCACATTCTTCAATATCTACACGGCCCCTCTCGCAACCATCGTCAGAAAACACAGACTTCGCATAGTTTCCTACGTTGATGACACCCAGCTCATTCTCTCCCTCACCAAGGAACCCGGCATCACTAGATACAGTTTCCAGGAAGGAATGAAGGACGTTGCATTCTGGATGCCCAGCAGCTGCCTGAAGCTCAACTCGGAGAAAACGGAAGTCCTTGTCTTTGGATCCACCGCCTCTGCGTGGGACAACACCTGGTGGCCCTCCACCCTTGGCAACCTTCCCACACCCATGGATCACCCTCGCAACCTCGGCATCATACTCGACTCCTCCCTCACCATGAAGATCAACGTCGTATCTTCCACGTGCTTCAATACCCTCCGCATACTTCGCAAGAACTTGAAATGGATCCCCCGAATCCAGAAAGACTTTCACCCATGCACTCATAATCAGCAGACTAGACTATGTGAACGCCCCCTATGCCGGAATCAACAAATCTCTGCTCCACAAACTCCAGACAATCCAGAACAGTGCAGCCAGACTCATCCTCCGCATCCCACGACAAGACCACATCACCCAGCCCCTACGAGACCTCCACTGGCTTCCCGTAAAAAAGAGAGTGACTTTCAAGCTGCTCACTCACTCCTACAAATCCCTCCACAACACCGGACCCTAATACCTCAACGAAAGAATCTCCTTCAACGCCCCCAAGAGAAACCTCCACTCCGCCGACCTTGCCCTGGCCAAAATCCCTCGCATTTTCAGAGCCAGAACAGGAGGAAGAGCCTTCTCCTACATCGCGGCCAAGACTTGGAACAAACTCCCCCTCAGCATCAGATGAACCCCCACACTGCAAGCATTCAGGAAGAGCCTCAAGACCTGGCTCTTTGGCTGAATCGGAAGTGCCCAAATTTCCCCCCTCCCCAGCGCCTTGAGACCCTCATGGGTGAGTAGTGCGCTTTACAAATCCCTGATTGATTGATCGATTGACCCATTTTATTTTGAACCAATGCAATTATTTGTTGCGCTTACTCACCTTCAAATCTGAATTCCCGGTGGTGAAAAAATCCCCACTCTGGGTGAATGAGCTTCAGGCCCTCTCATTCCAGCCTCCTCATACCACGTTTTTCCCTGTCGAACTTGTACTCAGGACTTGAGCGGCATTCATGCCGAAGGTTGTTAGAAGCCATCACTGCAATGAATATTCTTTGATCCACCTAGTCCCTCCAGATGTGAAGAAAACATTGTTTGGGCCCTAAGAAAGATTTCAGCTTTTACACCAATCGTACCAAAAACATTGAATGAACTATCAGCACTGTGTGGGGTTCTCAAGGGCAAAGAAGGACACAGCAGTGCAGAAACTGGCCATATCTCAATGAAAAGCCCGCTGCATTAAGGTCTGCCACGTACTGACTAAGAAGCAGCCTCTGGAAAGCCTATGGCTCACTCCTGCAGAGCCAAAGCTCCTACCACTACTTTGACACATCAAATGTTTGTTCTGAATATCTGTTAGGCAGCTACGTGGGCATCAGTGCACACATTTATGAAGCAGTATTGCCTCGACAGTAGGGATGGCCATTTTGCTTGTGTAGCCCTGCAAGACTTTTTAGGCTTAGCCATTGCACAGGCCCCCCACTCAGGGAGGTACTGCTTTGGCTTCTATTCAAAAGGTGAGGAATCTGAGGTTAGAAGTATCCATTTGAAGAACCAAGTTACTTACCTCTGGTAATGCTCTTTGTGGTGGATACTGTATTTAAAAGCAGATTTGTCGCTACCCTCCCACCTCCTCCACCCCCGTTCTGTGATATGGTCTCTTGCATCTAAAAAGATCCCGGTCTAGGGAATCTACACTCTGGTTTGTTCAATTCACCAATAGGCTCGGCGTCTGAGGGTTCAGGACATGGAGGAAAATAACGTCAGTGCATGTATGGCTCTTATATACGGCTCCATTCATCACTTCCGCTATGCAACGGTGATGATGTGGGGTCACATGGTGCCTTCTGGCTGCACGCAGGAACACTGCTTTGAATTTTCATGGATCCAGTGTGGTGCCCTGGGATATTCACTAGGTGAGGTATCTGTGGTTAGGCAGAGTATCTACCAGTAAGAGGGGGTACGATCAGAAAGTATTACAACTATCAAGAGGAAAGGCAATAGCTTTGGAATGTAACACAACACTAATAGATAAGAGGAGAAAGACCAAAAATACACCAGAAATCACTAGACACATTGCCTCCTAAGGCTTGAATGAGGGGATCTCAGTAGGATTTTGAAAAAAACACTGGCACATATTGACTAGTGATGAGATGATCAAGAACTTATTACCAAACATCACATACCTTAGGGACAAAGCCATCTGTAATATTATACGTCCAAGTTACCCTGCACCTAAAAAAAACACCATCAGATTGATTAACGTCACTAACTACATTTTTTTTAAATGCAAAATTGTAGCATGTGTAAGCTGGCCTTGGACAAAAAAAGAACTTCTGCTACAACAGAAGCACTAAATATACAATGCAAGTGCAAATAAATGGTAACTCTAGTATGTTGTTTATTTCCTGAGCTGTGCCTGTGGTACAATGTATGTGAGCAGTACGGTTTGGGTACTGTAAAACAGAAAAACTGAAATTTTTAGGGGCATTCAACAAGGGACATTCAGTATATCCTATTGCTGCGCAGTCTGCTGACTGCTTTGCAAAAAATAAATACTTAGGATTGAATTTTTATGGTATACAGAAAGTAACAGCTGATCCTAGGAGGTGCAATAGGGATTTGAGGTTTAGATGGACCGAGTGCCGCTGAATTATGAAACTATGGAAGTTGTAACATAGATCATTAATTCCAAAATTGAGGGGACTACATGCATGCAATACCTATGTGAGTGACACAACAACTGGCTCTCCTGTCCCCTAAAAAGCGTATTACCTATATTATACCTAAACTCTATCTTCTCTTACGGTAGACACATGAATTGTTGAAATAGCAGCACAGCATGCAACTCTACTCTATGTTAAGTTTAGCTGTTTATACCTATGTGACTATATTATGTGCCGTATTAAATAATTATAAATTAGGTTTTTCCCTCTGATCATCACCAAGTGACATTGGACATTCACAACATGACAACTCTTGATCGCATTTATATACCAGAATACTAATGTACCTCATCTTGTATCTGATCATGAGGAGAATAAACCACACTTAACTCTGGGCAGATCATCATGGATATGATTGAAGCTGGAGGAGATGAAATACAGTAATTACCATGGTTGATATTGATGGCGGACACAATGCTCATTTGTCAGAATACTTCTTACATACTTGTGCGCTGTATCTATACTGAAATCATAATGACTATGGCATGCCAATACATGCTGAGATAGGTTACAAGTCATGATATACACAGTTGCTGATACAACAGTAAAAGAATTTTGTGGTTCACCCTCTACTACAAAATGTGTATTTAAGGTCTGATAATAAGACAACAATTATATAGAGTCCATAATTGCTCAGCTGTAGGTCCTTTAGTTTGTACAAACCAATGTAGTACGCTAGTGCTCTGCGCTTGCTAGGAAACAATCTCATAATTTCTTGTCCGTCTTTCTTACTCTAATCTTCGTGACTTTAATTATGCAAAGTGATGTTCTCAACTTTGGAACCTGTTTTAGATTTCTCTGTATGGGTTACCACGTCACAAACGTGATGGGTATCTTGGCTATAAGTGCATTATATCCTTTGGCACTTATATTACTGCAGATGGGGTATCTGTCACATTTGTGACAGAGAATCCCGTCTGTCGAAATCTAATTCAGGCTCATTACCAGACTTATACCTTTATACTTCGCGAATCTAACTCCTTCTACTCCATGTTTCATGGATGGTTTAAGAATATACAGTTTTGTAGTACAGTCTGTTTATTCCTACTTTAAATAGACAAATATGATATATTTGTTGCTCTTACTCAGAAACATCGTTATTCATCTGTTCATCTTTCATTTCTATGGATTTAGTTCATAAGCATGTGAAAATGGTGCATACAGAGAATACCAGACACATAACATACTGGCAACGCGTATAACGGGCCAACATCCTTACTTTGAAATAGTATTACTTTCTAGATAAAAATTGAATCTTGAAAAAATTGATATCTTGAATCTTCTTAGGCCAATACAATACTCAATCAAGCTCTTGTCATTTTACTGGCTTATTATAATTAACCAACGATCTAATATTTTTTCAAGAATAATAACGTGGTAAGCGTTAGACTTGATATTTGTTTGGAATATAATTAGATAAGACTTACACATAAATGAACATAATCTAACTGTTTATTTGACACATGCTCTATTTCACAACAAACTACGACACAAAAACAACTGCACAGCCCAACACCTCACTCTCGACCACTATCCCAACCACCTGCACACGCAGACCCTACAAAATGTCTTCTAAGCCTGTTGGACGAGGATAACGATATGGACAAACACTACTGATATTCCACTACAGTTAACAAAATCACTAAAAATCCACTTATTATAAGCCCAAAGGATACTACTCGCTCTTCCAGAAAACAAATTCACACAACCACCAAAACACAGTCTCTAAACTGCCTACTAACAAATGCACAATCCCCTTCTGAAAACGAGCACCACACACCTACGACCTACTCACAGGCAGACAACCTGACTTGCTCTTCATAACTGAATCATGGTTAGGGGATGACATGGCTGCAGTATTGCACAAAACTGTTCCTGCAGGCTATCAAACTCTCACACATAATCGCATAGGCAAAAGAGGAGGCAGACTAGCTGTTATATTCAAGGAAACAACAAATCTCACCAAAGCTGGGGATGTTTCCATTCATGGTACCAAAATGAGCACATATCCCCAGTCCTAAAATCTCTCAAATGGTTACCCTACGAAGCTCGAATTCAGTTAAAGATTGTCGTTCTGACGCACAAAGCCCTGCATTTTAAAACTCCCAGGTACCTAGCTCAAAAGCTTGAATTATCCTGTGGTGGGAGAGCCTCAAGAGGCGCTAACACTTTCCTCCTGAAACCTCTCTTCCTTAGCAAAAAGAGAACGTGTCACCGAGCCTTCTCTGGCGCGGCCCCAAAGATATGGAACTCTCTGCCACCGGAAGTACGCAGAATATCCTCAACGACTGCTTTCAAACTGGAAGCCAAAAGATTCCTAATGGACAAATTCCTTCCTTAATCTGGGCCAGGTCCACTGGCTCGAAATCATTGATCCTACAACCACTGTTCCATCATGTGATTCTGCTCTTCTTTACAGCATTGTGCGTTCCCCTCGTAACCTGCTATTATCTGTTTATTGTGTTACTCTCCTTCTTTTCATTTGGCTGTGAAATTGTGCGATTTTTCATGTTGTGTATTCTTACTTGATGTCGTTATTGTTTTTTTTGATCTTCCACCCTTCTGTAAAGCACTCTGATATCCTTCGGGATCTAGTTTGCGCTATATAAAACTTTATCAATAAAATAAATTAAAACTTAGCAACAGAACGTTTCTAAACACATTTCTCGACACAGTTTTCAAGCTTCTGAAACTACACTCCAACCTTTGCATACTTGATGACCTAAACATATGGTTTGATAAACCTAATATGCCCCATCCCGGAACAATCATTACTAACCCAGACACATTAAACCTACTTCAGATCATCCCCACACCTTCACAAATTGCTGGACACATCCTAGATGTCATTTTTGCCAATCCTGAATTAGTCCCTTTACAAAGGATTACTCCAGTCACGTGGTCAGATCGGATGTATGACGTTACAACGCACACTTTTACAACGCATGCACTTACAACGCATTTTTTACAACGCATAATCCATTACAACGCATGACATTACAACGCATGACACTACAACGCATTTTTAAAAACTACCTTTACAACGCATTTCCATTACAACGCATAATACCTTTACAACGCATACCATTACAACGCATAATATTAAATTGCATTTAAGGTAAGTATTAGATAGTATAGGGGTAAAAGTTACTTTTCTAACTCCAGGGGGTGCAACAGTAGGGTAAGTGTTGGATAGTATAGGGGTAAAAATTACTATTCTAACTCCAGGGGGTGCAACAGTAGGGTAAGTGTTGGATAGTATAGGGGTAAAAATTACTATTCTAACTCCTGGGGGTGCATCAGTAGGGTAAGTGTTGGATAGTATAGGGGTAAAAATTACTATTCTAACTCCAGGGGGTGCAACAGTAGGGTAAGTGTTGGATAGTATAGGGGTAAAAATTACTATTCTAACTCCAGGGGGTGCAACAGTAGGGTAAGTGTTGGATAGTATAGGGGTAAAAATTACTATTCTAACTCCAGGGGGTGCAACAGTAGGGTAAGTGTTGGATAGTATAGGGGTAAAAATTACTATTCTAACTCCAGGGGGTGCAACAGTAGGGTAAGTGTTGGATAGTATAGGGGTAAAAATTACTATTCTAACTCCAGGGGGTGCAACAGTAGGGTAAGTGTTGGATAGTATAGGGGTAAAAATTACTATTCTAACTCCAGGGGGTGCAACAGTAGGGTAAGTGTTGGATAGAATAGGGGTAAAAATTACTATTCTAACTCCAGGGGGTGCAACAGTAGGGTAAGTGTTGGATAGTGTAGTGTAATATTATGCGTTGTAATGGTATGCGTTGTAATGGTAGTATGCGTTGTAATGGAATGCGTTGTAAAGGTAGTTTTTAAAAATGCGTTGTAGTGTCATGCGTTGTAATGTCATGCGTTGTAATGGATTATGCGTTGTAAAAAATGCGTTGTAAAGGTAGTGCGTTGTAAAAGTTGCGTTGTAAAGGTTGTTCCCCACATATTAACATTGGAACAGACTAAATTTTGAGGACTAGAAACACAACTAACATCTAACGTAGATCTGGACAGAATAAATTCAGTAAAAAAACCTCAGATGGCTCCTAGAAGCTTTTGCCTTCCTAATTCCAATAAAAACAACAAAACATGCCAAAAAGGCATTCAAACACCTTAGATGAATGCAGAAATAAAAAAAATAAAACAACTAATTGCAAAGCTGCAACTCACCTGACTCAAAACAAGCAAACTTTGCATACACAAACACAACAGATTATACAAGTCATCTATCAAAAAAGCAACTTACTATTCAAACAGAATTCAGAATGAAAAATTTACAAATAAAGATTGCTTTATAACAATTCTCAGAGAATTTCGTAAATCAAAATGCACAGAAGGGAACCATCCTGTTTCCCAGGAATTTACTGACAAACTGGCAAATCATTACACAAGCAAAGCAGACATGTTGGATTACTATATAAACCAAAATAAAACCAACAGCACCAGTTCTTTTCCAATTCAGTCCCCCCAAGGATAGGTTAACCTAGCCACTGCAGTCCTTCAAACAGCTATCAGAAACTGATTTTGTGTTTCTTGTCAAAACAAGCCAGCCAGCCAGCTGTCCCGCTGACCCTTGTCCACCACAAATTTTCAAGAACATCCTTTTAAGAACATCCTTTTATTAATCTTTGCTACCAACCCAGTCAAAACAATCATGAATCATTCCTTGACAAAGTTTTTTCCAAAGACTTAAAAAAGACCTACATGGGTCCAGACACAAAACTAGTGCAGTTGATCTGGCCAAATGGAAAATGGAGGACCTGAGAGGGGGGGTGACCTCTTTGTGGTATTTATTGACTTCCTTGCTGCATTTGATTTGGTGCCCAGGGAAAAATTGTGGGAGGTTCTTAGAGGGATGGGGGTCCCTCCTAATTTATTTCACAAAATTATGTTAGTCCACGAGGGATACTTTGCCATGGTCCAGTGTGGCACGAGTGGGGACCTGACTGTGGCTTTTCCTGTTGAGCAAAATGTGCGCCAAGGTTGCGTTTTAACACCCACACTTTTTATTTCATACATCAACAACTGTGTTAGTTATCTATTGAATTGTGTCAAAGATCCCCATCCCTGGCGGGCCATAAAATCCCAGCACTTTTCTTTGCCGATGACACACTCCTGCTGGCTAAAACCATTAGGGGCCTACATAACTTGATTGACAGCTTCAACCAGTTCTGTGTAGAGTATGGTCTTGAAATTAACACCACCAAAACTAAATTTATGACCTACTCAATGAGAGGTATTTCAAGGGGTGTCATCAGAGCTGGAAATGAGCCACTAGAAAGGGTGCAGGAGTTCGATTATTTAGGTATTCAGTTGACGAAAAAGGGTCTTGGGAAGCACAGAACTTGAAAAGCTGAATCGCGGTCAAACATAAAGCCGGGGCCATATGCAGGTTTCCAAAAAAAGCTACATGGTCATCAATCCTCCCGGCGAAGGCTCAAGCAAGGGGGCAACCCTATGTGGAGCTGAGTTATGGAGTCATTGCAACATGGATGTCCTGAGTTTTGCTGAAAATAATTTTCTCAGAGCGCTTACTGACTTAAGGAGGGGCATGCAATTAGTGCCACTACACCTAGATCTAGGTATCCATAAAATAGCTGAGTTGGCTGCACTAAGACCCCTGTTATCCTAGATACTCACTTGGAGTACCAGTAAATTGTGCCACTTTAGAGAGGGACTTGCAGAAATTTAAAATCTGAAACCAGTTGCAAAAATAAAATGGTTAGGCTTGTGAAAAAAACTGGGAGTGACCTGCTCTGGAAACAAATTGTGACGAACCTTGCTCTACCCGACCAGGGGATAAACAAATGGTGAAACACGGGTTTATTAAAAAATTTACACTTACAGGCAGCACCAAAATCATTTCTACTACACAAATCCACCAATAAACCTGAGGAATTTCTAGATTGTATACGCCCGTTATGTGCACATATAGTGTTTCTACAGTTTAGATATGGGACCCTCCTGGTCGCAGCCTTTACCGCCTCCTGGGAGGGTGTGAAGCCAGGGACACACTATTGTGTTTGTTGTGAATCTGTTGTAGAAACCAATGAACAGTTGCTGTTTTTCTGCCCCCTGTACACCAAAGCCAGAATCAAGTGTCGTACTCTGAGTGTGGCAGAAAGAGGAGAAGCTAATAAAATCTGTAAAAATTACACTTCAACAATAGTCCTTGTAACTGTGTCAAAGGTCTTACATGCAGCTTGGATAATGAGGCAAGAGCTACAAAGCAACACGAAGGGATGAGATTTTCGCACTTTTGCGTATAAGGATTTTAACTTACAATGACTTCCAAATAGGATTCAGTTTAGGAAGAGACACAGAATCTGCCTTAATTGCCATTCGGGATGCCTTAAAAACACAGTACTACTATCTATAGTACTTATCTTGTACCTTTCAGCTGCCTTTGACACAGTTGCTCATGACACTCTAATCCAGAGACTCTGCAAGGTTGGAATAGAGGGGACAAGTCTTGACTGGATCCCATCCAACCGTCAAAACAGAACAAATGTTGGGGGTTTTGGCTTGTATCTCTGTAGTATTTGGTTGGGAGCATCCTAGTTCACCGAAGCTTGTCCTCCTTCATGTGATGGAAGGGATCGGGGGCAATGTTTATAAGAGACATCTCATGCTTATTGGTTTTACTTTAGCGAAGAGGGACATAGCTAGAGCCTGAAAGGCGGTGGTTGCCCCTTCCGTTTCGACTTGGAAAAATGGGCTGGACTTCTGTATGGGTCTTGAAGTTCCCATTTTTGAAGCTAGAGGGTGCCCCCGGAAATATTATAAAATCTGGAAGCGCTGGGCACATTATCGGGGTCTGGAGCTAGAGCCGCCGCAGGGGGAGCCGGAGCCTTGACCCGGGGTAGCCTGTTGGCCTTTCATATACCTTACGCTTTTCTCCTGAGTGGCTTGCGGGTGCTCGGCTGGAGACGGTATTGTGGTCATTGAGTCCTAGTGTAAATTAATGGTAGTTTGGGTCAGTGAAATACTGTTCCGGAATAAGGAGACGGCGCGCTGGGGGTGGGGAGGGAGGGGGGGATCTTGGTTGTTTTGCAGGGATTGATTTTATTTGTATTGCCATTTATATTTTCCTTTACATAAATGTGTAAAATTGTCAAAGTCCAACTTTTGTATCTTATATGCGGTCGTTGTCTCTAGGACTTAGAGCTCTGCATTGTATGTATCACTCTGACAAATAAAATCTGTTTAAAAAAAAAACAGAACAAATGTCATCCATAATTCGTCTTTCTCATCCAAACCCTTCATCACAAAAGTAGGGGTCCCTCAACTCTCTTTCATCTCACCCATGCTTTTCAACATCTACAGAAAGTCATTACTGGCAATAATCAATGCATTTCGGCTCACCTGCTATAACAAAGCAGATAACACACAAATACTTCTTAAACTGCAACCCCAAAGACATTGGAAACTCAAAAATCTTCAGTTGCCTCTGAGCAGTTGATCAGTGGATGACATGGAGCCATCTCAAAAAGAAAGCGTCCGAAACTTAAATACTCAGTCAGTCAGTCAGTCAAATTCACTTTATTCGGTTAATTAAAACCATAAAAGCATACTACAAAATACACATTTAAAAATCGTTTTAAAAACCATTACATAATCACATTCATTATAGAATATCAGTGGCAAGATCTAAATCATCAATATATATATAAAAATGTCATGTGTTTTCTAAAAGGAATGTTCATTATTAACAATTCTTCCTTTTCCCCTTAATCTAACAGCAGCGGTCAAAAAGATAGCTATATTAAAGATTTCCCAAATGTTATTCAACAATTGTAAATATAAAAAAGCCGATCTAGCCTGAGTAAATCGTTTGCCTTTTAAAATTGGTAAAATGAATCCGTTTCGAATGTGCAAAAAGTGATCACAAGACGATAAAAAGTGCATTGAGTCCTGGGTGGCAAAATTGTCACAAGGACATACATTCAAATCCATCATTTTTTTCCATCCCATTGGTTCAGCAAGGAGCATATGTAATTGATTCAGTCTGAATCTCACCAGAAGAAAATGATGTTGTTGGTTTGTAACTATAGTCAAATATGGTTCAATCGTTTGTGATGAACATAACAACTGGTGTGCCCGCACAAGAGTTTCCTTAATTTCCTGGATTCTCTATCATTTTGTGATAATTGCACATACATGCTTTTAACCCAGAGCATGTCCACCTTTAAGAGTTTCTCTGGGGAGGTAAATAGCTCAGGTCTCCCCAAATAAGATGCAATCCTTTTTATATGATTAAACTACGGGATACTGCTAGCTAAATTTGTGAATAATTTCGCGGTTCAGCTCAAGCTCCGAGTTAGTCCAAATACCAATCCATTTAAGTAGAGGAGCCATTCCTATGACATCTGATATAAAACCCATACCCATTTCTTGGTGTATGATATAGGTATTTGTCGATTGCGGCACAGAAAGCATGTTTCTTAAAACCTTATTTTCCACTATTTGGACATCGCCGGCGTCTCTGTATCCCCAGAGATCAGAACCATAGCTAGCTATAGCAAGGCATTTGGCCCTGTAGATATTTAACAGCCTGCATAGATTTCGATCCCAATCTGCGAGCAAAATTTAGGACTGCAATAGTTGATCTGGCCATTACATTTCTTTTGGCTTTCATTTGGGGGGTCCATGTGCCCTTTTCATCGAACAGCACTCCTAAATATAAAAACGTAGCCACCCGTGTTAGTTCATGCCCATCACAATGATGGGTCTTACATTTCTTAGATTTTACCCCCATAATCATAGTGTGAGACTTGGAGAAATTAACATCTAAGTCCAAGGACTTCATAAAAGTGGCAAAGGTAGTTAAAAGATGCTGTAGGCCATTCGCCGTTCTGGCTAATAAGGTGGCGTCATCGCATATAGGAGAGCCAGAATTAATCGCTCTCCTACACGGAGAATATCCAAACTAGCACCCGCTAAAAATTATTCAAGGTTGTTAATATATAGGGTGAATAACAGAGGGGCTTAATGCAACCCTGTCTCACTCCTTTAATAATACGGATGCTGCGCGTTAAGTTACCCTTTTGGTAAAATCTCACTGTGGCTCTAAGATCTTGATGCAAATCTACCAAAAAATTTACAATATTTTTATCCAATCCCAACCTCAGTAGCAGTTGCTATAACTTGGATCTATTAACACGATCGAAGGCTGATGAAAGATCCATAAATGCCAAATGGAGTGAGCCCTTCTTTGCGATCGTGTATTTACCAGATAATAGAAGCAAATTTAGGCACTGATCCGTTGTACCTCTCCCTTTCCTAAATCCGTACTGCAGGTTAGAGAGGATGTTAGCGTCATTGAGCCACTTTGTGAGCTTAACCAAAACCACTCTGCCTAAAACCTTCACGGCTGAATCTATCAGAGAAATTGGCCTATAACAACGCGGATCACTTCTGTTCGCCTTTTTAAAAACCGGTACTATTACTGATTGCAACCAGGACTGTGGTACACCAACTTCACACACTTTATTAAAAACATTAGCTAGCAATTTAGATCAGAGGGGTATATTGGTTATATAAAAGTCTGCAGGAACCCCATCGGGGCCGGGAGCTTTATTTCTCGACATTTGGGCTATGGCCGCCGCTATTTCCTTATCTGAAAAAGTTAGGAAATATTTCATGCCCTCATAAGTGGGAATCCTGGGTTCAGTATCTCCCTGATCCCCATATATAACTTTAAAATGGTTGAACCAATCCTCTTCAGGGATATTACACTCCAGTAAACTGCCCTTGTTATCAGAAAAGAATGATCTGTTGACAACATTCCAGAATTTGGCGCTGTTCTTTATTACGTCTTTTGACATTAATTTGTTAAAAGCATAATTTTTTATGTCCGTCTCACGTATATTTATTGCCAGCTTATAATCCTTCCTACATGCAGCTATCATACTCTTAACTTGGGCTCTATTTTTTAGGGCAGCCATTAATTTTTGATGCGCCACTGAACACCTGTGGTCAAACCACCTCTCTCCTCTATTTGGGTATTCCTTACGAGTATACGAAAGGTCTTTTGCTACCTGTATGCAAATGTTGCCATAGGCAGTTAAAAATCCCATTTCCTCTAGTCCCACTGTCGCAGCATATGTCCATTTCTGGGCCTAATTTTGTTACTAGATTATCACAAAATTCCTCCAGGATAACCATACACCATTTCAGTCTACGACCCTGATCCGTGTTCTTAATAACTGCTGTAGGAGCCCATTTATTGGCTTCTGAGTTAAGACCAATACCCCCCCCCCAAAAAAAAATCACATTTATGGGATTGTGGTCACTAAATTGTGACCACATAGCTGTATATTCTTTAAAGTATGATTCAAGGGCAGTATTTATAAAAATATATTCAATGGTCGTGTGATTTCCCCTTCCTTTAAAGCATGGAATGGCGTCCATATCACATAGGTTAGTTGGTTATAAAAGACCCAGATCTGCCATGATTTGCTCTAAAAAATCACCCTGTGGTGTATGTTCAAAATGTATCTCTGGGAACCTGACTGGCTCAAAATTATCAGAGACACGACAGCTCTTATAGCATAAATGTACATTAAAATCCCCAAAAATAACAACCGAATGAGGTGTAAATTCAATTCAATTCAATTCATGAAGCTTTATTCGGTGCATATAAAATGACTATAAAAGCACAACAATAATGAAATAAAAAATACATTTCAATATTACATATATAACAAATTAAAATACAAAAACTACAAATGACAAATATGAAGAATTTTTAAAAACACATACTTTTCCTGGCCTTAATAGATTGAGTTAAAAACATGGCAATAAAAAAACAGATATCGGCGTTTTGTAAGTTAAAAACTAACCTCATAGCATGGTTAACTGTACGTATCCCATATTTACAAAACATAGGTTTTAAATAGGCAATACGAAAATTCATGTACAGTTTACAGATAAGGAGAAAGTACTCGGTGCTCTGTTTGGAAACGCCATCACACATACATGGCCCCTGCGGATGTTTCTTTAATGTTGGCAGAGCCACTAGATGATGGACAATACCGAACCTCAATCTAGTCAGCACAAACTTATGGGATGGCCTCGTTACCCAAACTAAATAAGTAGGAAAACCTTCAGCAAGGTTATGCTTATTAAAAAACATAACGGTAGAAAGAGAACCATTGGCAATGGCCCGTTTCCTTGCAGCACATGCCAGAAAATTTGTTTTCAGCTCTTGTTTCGTTATTAGGGATGCGGCATTGTGGTCCGCCAGGATGTTTAGATTAAAAATTTTAGAAAAACACTTGACAACATATTTTAATCATGGTATATTAAGAAAATTATCCAACGAGAGGCAATCCTCAATGATCGATCTATTAAAAGACTTTTCTTCTTGAAGCCAAATGGAACGCCAGATCATAAGTGGCCTCAGAGATAATTGATCGGTAAGAAAATTAATATCAAGCTCTCGATGGATAAGATCAGTACTAGCGGTGGACGGTAATAGCAAAAGTTTTTTAAGAAAGGCATTTCCCTCTAACTGCAAAAAATGAGCAGGAAAATAGCCCCAAACACCAGCCCCATACAGGGCAATACTAACGCACCTAGCTTGGTAGATCTTAAGCATATCATTGGTACGTCGATCCCCAACCTTCGCAGCAAATCTGAAAACACCATGAGTATTTTTAGCCATTTTAATGCGAATATTTTGGAGTTCGTTAAGCCACTTTCTATCATATGAGAAGGTGATACCAAGGTAACAAAAGGTATCCACCTGGAGCACTTTGTCCTTGTCAATAAAAAAGGAGAAATTAGCAGATTTACTTTTCTTTTTACTTTTGGCCCCACAAATCATAGTATACGTTTTCTTCTTATTAATGGTCAGCCTCCTATCCTTAATTAAAGAAGAGAAACTATTAATCAGATGCTGCAATCCTAAGGGGGTTCTAGAAAGTAGAACAGCGTCATCAGTGTATAACAACACTGGCACGGGAGAACCTTTAATCAATGGGGCATCTGCTTGAATGGTTTTTAAAATTGCGTTGATTCCGTTAATAAATAAGATAAAAAGAAGGGGGGCCAATACGCAGCCCTGTCTAATACCTCTTTTCACTCTAAATTTGGGAGTACATTCACCTTTGGTCCCAAAGCGCACGCATGTTTTTAGATTCCCATACAGCCTGGCCAGAAAGTAAATTATACCCTCTGGTGCACCTAGCTGCAACAAGGTTGGCCATAAAATCGAATGATCAACCATATCAAAAGCGCTACTTAAGTCCGCAAAACAGAGGTAAAGTGAGCCTAACTTGGCATCAGTATATTTCCTGATCAATAGATCGAGATTTAAACACTGATCAAGTGTGCCCCGGCCCTTTCTGAATCCGTACTGACTGTCAACAAGGATACCATCTTGCTCGGCCCATTCCTCTAGCCTCACGAGCATAACTCTGCTCATGATCTTGACCGACGAATCTAAAAGTGAAATTGGCCGATAATTTTTAGCATCGGATCTGCTGCCTTTTTTGTGGATTGGAATGATAATAGATTCCCCCCATGATTCGGGCGGCTCAGTACATATAGCAGCATTAAAGACTGTGGTCAACAGGGGGCTCCATATATCAGGGACCACTTTATATACGTCAATTGGCACCCCGTCTGGGCCCTGGGCTTTACCCCCTTTACTTGCATGAATGCCGGACTCAACCTCGCTAACAGTAATATTTAATGGTAAAATAGGCCATCTATTATGGCAGGGATCAATACAACTATTGGAATAAAAAATATTAGAAAAATGGGTAACCCAGTCATCACCAGAAACATTGGAAGTTAGCATAGGAGTGTGCTCATCCTGAATAAAAGGAGAATTAACTGTGGCCCAAAACAGGGTACTATTAGAAAATTTGGCTGCTAAATTAAGCGAGTCCCATGCCAACTGCTGTAGCTCACGCTTCCTTCGCCTTAAAGCAAGCTTATAATCCCGTCTTAATTTCGCTACAGACTCATTATCCCTAGGTTTTTTGGCAAGCGCAATTTTTAATGCAGTCAATAGGCGAGTACACTCATGGTCAAACCATCTTGGAGCATTGCTACGCTGGCCCCCCTTAGTTTTAGTAAATCTGGCCTCAATAGTTACATTAATATCCATAAAAGCATTTAAAACCTGCAATTCATCAGTAGGGTTTTCGAAAATAATACTAATACTTGGTAAGCAGTCCCTCACAATAAAGCCAATTAAATCACTGGCATTTTCCCCATCCCATCTCAAACGAGCACCATTTACTCTATATGGTTCGATGTTAGAGACCACAGCGCCCGTTTTAACACGGCTGTCAGCCCAGAAAGTTGTTTCCAGGATAATACAGTTATGGTCGCTTAAAGTAGTTACTTTTATCCTGGGTGAAGCGCAACAGGAGACAATATTAGAGGAAACAATCACATGATCGATAACAGAGCAGGAGTGGTAGCCCTTAAAAGTAGGGATAACTTGACCCGACTCCTCCCTAGGGAGACCTAGAATTTCTAGGTCATAATAACCAAAACAATAATTCAACAGATCTCCATAGTTGTTATGACGAAAATGAAGGTGTTCCACTCCCACATCATTAATAAAACCACAAACATTTTCAGTAGACAGTTCACATAGCGGGATGTTAAAGTCACCAACCCAGATAAAATCAAAAGAAACATTAGCATCTGGATCCAGGTTTTCGATGGCACTAGCCAGATCACGGACGACAACATCCCTGGAACTATCAAAAATATTGTAATAATAGTTTATCAATAAAATGTTATGGTCATGTTCCTCTAGCAGCCAAAGAATCTGGGCATGTTCGCCAGCAATTACATATCTTTTTACTATAATTGGGCTGTGGATTGACACCAAAATCAATAAACCCCCTTTTGCTCTACCTGGCCCAATGCCCTTAGCCACCAAATTATATGAGGCAAAACCCTCGTAGTTGATTTCTTCCCTACACCATGTCTCCTGAAAACATGCGATATCAAAGGAGTTAATAAAGTTCTGCCAGCCCAGAACTGTCCCTTTTGATTTTAACCCTGCAACATTCCAGCTGGCTATGGTTATACCATTACCCCTTGCATTTGCCCTAACAGGAGAAGTAGAAGTGGTTGGATAATTTCCTTCCCTCTTATTTTCATCGACTGATCCCCTACTGTCATTTTCAGGATAGACCTCCTCCTCGGTTAATTCCGCAACTAAATTCACATTAATAGTTTCGGTACCTTGCTTATACATATCCTTAACCAAGGGGATTGGACTTTCCGGGTTAAGTCAGTCATTAGAGTCCAAACTGTTAAGGGCATTAAAACGATTATGCAGAGGAATGGTTAAGCCCCGCTGCTGGATCGGCGGGGGTAACCAGGAAGAATTATAGGCATTGGGGGAAGTATTAATGAGATGGCTATAAAAAAAGCCAAGCGGGCGCGCACAAACACCATTATCAGTCGGTGGTAGGGAAGCAGATCTAAGCAAAACTGTGGCGACGTGTTGGGGATATTTAAAATTAACAATGACACAGTCGCCATTATAAATCTTTCTCGAATTCCCAACCCAATTGACCCTTCTGGTAGTTAATATATCATTTGAGAGGGCCGTAGGAAATCCACATTGCTTGTGCAGCCAGGCAACAGTTTTATTTTTCAGGGAGTCATGAGATTCAAACTGAGACTGAAGCATATAAGAGGAATCAACCCGTGGCACGTTAGTTAGAACCACCACGTAAGGGGCGCAGTCTGGCGGAAGATTAACAAAGTTCTTTCTCCTTACCTCAGTCCAACCCTAATTACTTTCAGCTACCAAGGTAGCCAGATGCTCTTGTCCCACAGGGTGCGGTTGGACTGGTACAACAGGTTGGTTAACCCTAGTCCCCTCAACAGATGGTATAACTAATAGGTTGGTCTTAATCCCCAGCCCAGATGGAATTGCTACCTCTTTCCTTATATTTTGACTTGGGTCAATGGTCATTGGGGTACCCATCCGTGCATTGTAGGTATCCAGGAGGTGGCCCAATCTAGTAACTTCGGCCGTAATCTGATCCAGTTTGGCCACCAACGGTAAAATGATCTTATCAAACTTAGCATCAATAAGGCCAACCAACAGATTAAATTGCTCAGAGTTCAATTGGGCATGACCCTCTACTTCTTGGCTTTCGTCCCCCCCAGCTATGCTTTTAGATGGAAGTTGGATTTTCTTTGCCTTTTTTGTCCCTCCGCGCTTGGCTGGTATTTTTCGGCACGCCCTGACAGCTCTAGGCATTGGGGACAAGTCTCCGATCAGCTGTGGATCGAGGTCAGGGCTGGCATCTAGCACTGATACACGGGAGGCCCGATTCACAGAACTAACTTAAGACAAAATCCTAAACTTACTACCATTTTGGTATTCACAGAAGGCACTTACTCATTTTGGTATTCACAGAAGGCACTTACTCATTTCGGTATTCACAGAAGTTAGGAGTCCTAACTTTAGGACTCCTAAATGCCTTCTGTGAATACCGAAAGTCTTAAAATTAGGATTTTTCTCAGTTTAGTAGTAGTATAGTTAGGACTCCTAACTTTAGGACTCCTAAATGCCTTCTGTGAATACCGAAAGTCTTAAAATTAGGATTTTTCTCAATTTATTAGTCCTAAATTTAGATTTAGGACTACTAAATTGAGAAAAATCCTAATTTTAAGACTTTCGGTATTCACAGAAGGCATTTAGGAGTCCTAAAGTTAGGAGTCCTAACTATACTACTACTAAACTGTGAATAATCCTAATTTTAAGACTTTCGGTATTCACAGAAGGCATTTAGGAGTCCTAAAGTTAGGACTCCTAACTTCTGTGAATACCGAAATGAGTAAGTGCCTTCTGTGAATACCAAAATGAGTAAGTGCCTTCTGTGAATACCAAAATGGTAGTAAGTTTAGGATTTTGTCTTAAGTTAGTTCTGTGAATCGGGCCCTTGGAGAGGTAGATAAGGTAGACGGGGAAACAGAAGGACTACCCTGACCAAGGGAAAGTCGACGTTCGTAGTTAATTTTATTAACTACTTTCACTAAATAAATATCTAGTGTTGCAGGCGCTACGGATTTTTGCTTAGACATATTCATAGCTCCGAAAACAACCTACGGCACAAATCTTAAAATAAATGCACCCAGGCTATCATGAATAACACAACAAACAAAATTAAAAACAATATTTTAGCATTAAACTAGTACATTATCCCAGTCACAATGTCCGACAATGGGAAGTAAGGGGGAACTCACGATGTCCTGACGGATGACCACAAAATCTGTGGCCCAGCCCTGCCGCGTCCTGCCCCGGACGGCCACAGACGGCCCGCCCTTTGCCCGGGCTTAGCCCAGCGCACGCCTGCGCGCATCCCGCGAAGCAGGCCTTAGCGCTGTTTAAATGCCCCTCCTGGCGCTGTTCCTGCGTGGATAGAGCGCGCCGCCGCTGGTGCTGCCGGGATTAGTAGTCCCGTGATGGCGGCGACGCTGCTAGTGGCTGCCAATGACTCCTGGCGGTGGCGGCGCTGCCTACGGCTTCAGTTGACTCCTGGCGGTGGCTGCGTTATCGCTGTGGTAAGTCCCCCCGCTCCGCCGGCCTTAGCGCTGTTTAAATGCGCCTCCTGGTGCTGTTCCTGCGTGGATAGAGCGTGCCGCCGCTGGTGCTGCCGGGATTAGTAGTCCCGTGATGGCGGCGACGCTGCTAGTGGCTGCCAATGACTCCTGGCGGTGGCGGCGCTGCCTACGGCTTCGGTTGACTCCTGGCGGTGGCGGCGTTATCGCTATGGTAAGTGAGGTGTAAATTGATTCTCCTTATAACCCTCTAAGTAGGTTTTTAGGCTAATCAAATGCTCCGTGACTGTACTTCTATCAAATGAATTATAAAAATTGACAATTAAAATTTTAGTTGAGTTTACAGGTATAATTTTAACAACTAGACAGTTTACCAATCCTGTTTCTAGTTTATGATGACTCCCTGTAACCTTTAAAGAGTGATCAAACCCCTTTTTGGTCTTCCCATAACTGACGATCTAGCAGATTCAAAGTAAGTAGTATAACCGTCTAACCAAAATGTACTATCCACTTCCCATTATTCCTGAAGCCCAACAATTTCATAGTCTTTTCGGAAAGTAGTCCAGTTTACATCTTCCATTTTATTTCTTAACCCAGCAATATTCCAGCTAAGTATTTTCACTAATCCTATTTCATATGTCATTTGTAATTGGGGCAAATCGATAGTGTGCTCCCTCTCTGTATCCTCCACCTGTACCTGGGTAAGTATCCACTCTCCTATGAGACTCTGGGTTAACCAACTGAGTGGAATCTCTTCTAATTTCCTGGGGGGGGGGGGGGGGGCTTGTTAGGTGTCTGGGGGCCAAGAACCGAAGTACTAGCATATTCTTCATCTGCGGTAATCCCTCTGCCCATATTTAAATTAGCATTCTTACAGGATGATTCACATCGTCCATTTCCTCCCTTGTCGTTTCCTTTCGGAATGATGTTCAAACGGGCTGCCCCCTCCCATTTGTTCTCAAAATAAGACAATTTCTTCATAATTCCATTCACCCATAGTTCATGCAATTTATTAATTCCACTCTCAATGTCTCAAATAAAGTGTCAATATGGGTCAAAATAATATTCATAGAGATATCCGTGGGTATAACTCCAGATTGAGAGAGTTGCCTTTCTTTATCAGTTAGGTGACTACCTGGCACCACCGGGGAGGCAGAAACCTTTTTATTTGCTCCTCCCTTAGCTCCTTTCTTTCTTTTTTTCCTCATAGGTGCTGAAAACAGTTCAGATGGAGAAGTCACAGACGTATTGTTAACAATCCCCAAGGAGGAATCCTGAGTTGAATGCAGCATACTTTTCCCCCCTTGAGTAGAATCATGGGCCCTGACGTACAAGGGGCTACCAATGAGGGAATATTAACGGCCTCATTCCCCTCACCCATCCCCAGCTGGGCTTCTACATTTTGGATCTCCGTTGTAATTGCCCCAATAGCGCTGGATAGATATGACATTATAGAAGCACAATTTCGGGGAATTTTAACTTTAGTCTTTGACAGATCATTTGAGCAAGTTGTTTTACGCTTACCCATGCTGGCCTCCACACGTCAGAGGGGTTGCCCAGCCCGGCCTCTGTCGGTCGCTGACGGGCGCAGATGGGACCGCCCTTGGCCCGGGCACGCCTGTGCGCGTCCCGCACTGCGAGGGCCCTGTGCTGGTTTTAGGGCCTCAGGCGCAGCGGGAGTGACGCGACGGGAAAGCGCCTCCTTGCACGGGTGTCTCTGGGGATTGGAGTCCCCTCCTTCGTGGCAGCAAGGCTTCAGCGCGTGGCGCTTAGAAAAATTATAACCTACTGTCTGACTGGCGACCTGGAACAAACCCCTGAAGAATCCAAGGAAGTGAGAAACTTCAGAATTACTATAAGCTATTAGTAAATGCCCAAGTGGATAAGTTAGCAAGATCAAGCTTCATTACTGTGAAAACTTTGCGATGCATCTTTCCACACCTATGATTTACACACACAGTCTAAGCTACTATCTCTCTTGTACTGTCTAAACTTGATTATGCCAATGGCTCTACCTTAGATCATCTTTATCAACTAGGAAAATGCTACAACAAATTTAAAACTACGCTGCCAATCTACTACTACATATAAAGTCACAAGTATAGTGACAGTTTCTGGTGCTGAGCGGAGGGGCTGCGCCCTTCTAGTTACCAGTGTTATGTTGCCATCTATTTTCCATTATAATATAGGCCTTTCTTGCCTCGGCTTACCTAACCCGTTCACTGAAACGGGCGTCAGGTAGCCAGTTGGTTTTAATCAGGTACATGTGCTGTTGCGCATGTGCAGGTTATATGGGGGTTGGGCAGGTGGTGATTTTCAAGCAGCCTAGGGGCTGATGTGCTGTCAGCCCGGGATCCGCAGTACTTGGGGTCACCAGGGACCGCTCAGTTCTGACACAATGCAGCATTTTATTTTTAAAGCAGTCAATTACAAGGCTGCTTCCTATAGCAGGTTAGCGATCCTGCCATCCGAGGACCCGGATGTACATGCACTGCATTCTCTGGCCAGGTGTCGCCAGAGGCATAAATGGGAGTGAACTGCTCAGGGCTCAATCTGATACTGAGACACTGTGTGTGTCTGGTGGTCTCTTCAGGGAACCTGGAGCAGGGCCTACAGCACCACACTGGCGATGAGGACAGGATGAGCCCCCGCACACCCCACCACAAAAAATTGCAAAGGCAGCGTCCTGCAGCAACGCAGACCTGAACCTGCGGCAACCCATCAAGGACCACGGCCGCCGCTAGCCGGAGAGATGGTGCCTACAGCCGGTGCCCTTGCCCTGTCCCTCCCAAGTAAACCCAGGTCAAACGAGGCAGCCAGGCTTACTCCCAGGCCGGCACGCAGTAGTGCGGGAGGCACAGCAAGTAAAACACTGCGGTTAGGGGCGAACAAGCCCTAGCCCCGCCCACTGTGCACAGAAAGACGTGCATACAGGCCGCTCTAAGCACACCAAACAGCCTGCACAGGACACAGCGTGATTCACACACAGCCAGCTCTGCTTTCCTCCATGCCTAGATAAATAAAACAAGCAGTGGCACCTGCAAGAAAAGAACGGTAGGAAAGAAAGGAAAAAAAAAAAAAAGAAAAGACAAACAACCAGAGAAGACCCCACGACCCATAAGGGGACACACATACACAGAGACTGAGACCAATGCCAGTACTGGTGGCACCACAAAGCCCAGAGTGACCAACAGTCATGCAAAACGCCAAGGTGCAGGACAAAGGACTACAAGAAACTGGGTAGACTCCAAACACCAGCCAACATGGTAGGCGAAGCACAGCCTCAGCAGACGACCCCCACACAACTTGCCCTCACAGGGGTGCTGCCGCCGTTCAGCGAGCTGGCGGACCCAGCAACTGCTTTCCCGAGATGGAAAATATGGAGTGGGTGGCTTGAGAATTACTTCGTCGCCACAAGGGAAAACGGTGTTGGCGTCAAGATGTCACTACTCCTCCACCACGTAGGTGAAGAAATATATCAACTGTTCAAACATCTACCAGACACTGGACCGGTCACAGACTATGATGCAGCAGTTAGGGCACTCAATGCCCACTTTGACACCCCAGTTAAATCTGGACTTCGAAAGGTTCAAACTATGCCAAGCCCGCCAGCAAGAGGGGAGTCCATTTATACCCTCTACCCAAACTAGCGAGCACCTGCAGGGAAGACAACCAACTTGAGAAAATCTGGGCCCAATTGATACAAGGATGCTGGAACAAAACCCTACGGAGCCTAATCCTACGCCAACTAAACATCAGCCTTGATGACATCCTGATCCTGGCACGGTTGCATGACCTGTCGACAGCCCAGGCCAACGAAATGGATCTGACCATCACACAAACCTCGGAGAAGCCACCAAACATCAAAAACGAACGTGCTGATGCCATTCAGACCAAAGGAAGGTCAGACGCAACCAAAGGGAGAAGGCCCTCTCCGGCCCAAGCATCAAGTAGTGCAGTCATACACAGGATCTTCGCATACGGAAGTCAAACACCACTACCTCTCCGGAACGGATGTCAGTACCTGTACAATCTGAGGATCAAGAACTCACAACATTTCATGTCATTGACCAAGAAACTGATACGTTGATTGGAAGCCACACAGCGGAGAACCTCGGCCTTGTATTCTTCACCAAAAGAGTAAGATCACACCAAATTGATGACTTGCTAAACCAATTCCCTGAATTATTCCAAAGGCTCGGCTGTCTCAATATCCCCCAGGGAAGCTACACATCGATCCCTCAGTCACACTAGTGGCCCTCCGGCATCGCCACGTCCTGTTCCAGCTACGGCTGGTGGTGGAGAAAGAGCTTGAGAGGCTTGACTGAGGCGTGATAGAAAAAGTAAGGGACCCACCCCTTGGGACTCCCCAATGGTGATTGCAGACAAACCCAAGCACCCGGGGAAGAACTGTTTGTGTATTGACATGCAACTCCCCAACTGCGCCATCACCCCCACCATGGATGGGTTAATAGCGGATGTCAATGGTTCACGCTGGTTCTTAAAACTGGACCTTAACACTGGGTTCTACCAGCTACTCCTCGCAGAGGAAAGCTGGTACATCACAAAATTCAGGACTCACCAAGGACTGCGCCGATACATGTGCCTGAACTTCGGCATCTCATCGGCCACAGAAGTATTACAAAATGCCATAAGGGAAACCTTGTCCGGCCTGCCGGGAGTCCTGAATGTCACCAATGACATACTGATCCATTCGACCACTGCTTCTGAACACCACAGACACCTGAAAGCCACTCGCAAGTCACAAGCGATCAAACAAGCGCAAGCACCCACCACCGTCCTAGAAGTAAGGAGCTTCTTAGGAATGGCCATGTATTGCGGGAGGTTCTTCCCAGACTTGGTGATTCTCTCTGAACCCCTGAGGTCCCTCATAAAGGCAGCTGCAAAGTGGGCATGGAACCACCAGGAAGAAGGCGCCTTCCAGAAAAGCAAAGATGCTCTTCTTGACAACACCACACTCGTCTACTTTGATCCTGATAAATGCACAAGCTGTTGGTTGACGCCAGTCCTATTGGACTGTGAGCTATACTGGCTCAAGAGCAAGACCCAGGTCGATGGGCTGCATTGGCATTCGTTAACAAGGCGTTGACAACAACAGAGACGCACTACACTCAAATCGAGCGGGAAGCCCTTGTGATCAAGTAGGCCTGTGGACACTTCCACTTGTACTTAAACAGCCAACCCTTTAAAGTTATCAAAGATCACCAGCCTATTGTGCCCCTCTTCTGAAGGTCAGCTCCTCATCTGTCCCCACTGATCGAGAGGTGGGCCAACCAATTGAAGCACTACCAGATGGAGGTCATATACCCTCCAGGATCAAAGAACCCCGCCGATTTCCTGTCTCGCCTTCCAACACCCGTGACGGCCCTGACGGAGTGGAGGACTATATCAGAATGGCCTCAGATGCGACCTGCCCCCTCGTCCTGTGGCCGGATGACATCAAAGCGGCTGCTGAGACTGTCCCTGTCATCACTCGAGTACGAACAGTAGTACTAAGTGCCACATGGCGAGTCTTCTTTCAAGACGGCAATGACTGACCAGGCGAAGAAAAAGAGACCCTGACAATGATGTGGCAGTGCGGTACGAGTTCAGCACTACCCCGGAGGGACTCCTACATGGGTTTTGTATTGTGATCCTGAAAGAACTGAGGCACCACATCATGCTACTGGTGCACAAAGGACACCAAGGCGCAGCGAAGATGAAGACAAGGTTGCGGGGGAAGGTATGGTTTCCTGGGTTGGAAGCAATGGACTATGATCTCGTTCACAAATGTCCCGTATGCCAACTGACAGGCGCGCTTGAGAGGCCGGTGCCCGTAATCACCGACGAACCCTGTGTGATCCCTTGTGCCAAGCTAAGTATGGATTTTGGGAGTTTCCCGATTAACAGACCACCTGGGTCCTGATGGAACATACTCGAAGTACCCCTTTGGAGAAGGGATAGACCCACTAACCTTCGTCCAAGTCGCCCCAGTCCTCGAGAAGGTATTCAACATTTTTGAGTTACCCACCGAGATTAAGAGTGACAATGGGCCACCCTTCCACAATAGGCTTGGGATACACCACCATCGCATCACTCCTCAGTGGCCGCAAGCCAGTGGGGAGCTCGAGAGCCATATGAACACAATGAACCAGTCACTTCGAATTGCCACAGCTGAGCAAGAAAACCCAGAACACCACCTACAATCGTTCTTGGGAAAATAGCGGCACACTCCCCACTGAACAACCCAACGGGCACTGTGGACTCTGATGTTTAATGGACCTCGTTGAAATAGGATTCCTTCCTGTCCGGGTGGACTCCACCACTGTATGACATCCAAGGTACCCAAACACGTCGTGAGCGACGGAATGCCCTCGGCTGTCAAACTCGGCGAGCCAGGATCCGGTCACTCCTACCCAGTGATTATGCTGTCATCAAGGACCGCAAGCCGGGGTGGAAGTTTAGGACAACATTTAAGCCAGGGGTCTGGACTGCCATCAGAAGTGACAAAACTATGGTGACAGCCGAGAAAGGACAAGAAGAAGTCTTGAGAAACATTTCGTGGTTCAAATGGATTGAGATCTCACCCCAACAAACCCCTCCCGGAGACAATGAAGAGAACACTGACTGGTATGAGGACAGAGAAGGTAACACACTGTGCAGCGAGCCCCGGGGTCGGGGTCTGGTGGATCCTGTAGAAAGCCTGCAGGGTGACATGCAGCCGGCCCTAAACCCGGTGATCTGCCCACACATAGCCAGCCCCATTGGTATGATCTTTGACCAAACCCTCAGCCCAGTCAGCGGCTCAAGGACATTGTATGCCAAGTAAAGAAACTCTAATTTTCAAGACAAAGTTGGGGAGGGATGTAGCAGGTTAGCGGTCCTGCCATCCGAGGACCCAGATGTACATACCCTGGAGCCTCTGTCCAGGCATGGTCAGAGGCTTTAAATAAATGGGAGAGAACCGCTCGGGGCTCAATCTGCTACAGAGACACTGTGTGTATATGGTGGTGTCTTCAGGGATCTGGGAGAGGGGCTTACACACCTCAGCACCACACCTCTCACTAACCCACCCCTTTCCCAAGTTGTCACAGCATGATGAGTTGAGAAAGGGAGAGGTTACAACCTATCACAGAGTTATGAGACTCTACTCATGACTCAGTGAGGCAAGGTCATGTGATATAAACAGATACACTTCGCGCATGCTTCCACGCTCGTTTATCTGTGTCAGCAGTGGAGTAGCTTATTGCAGAGAAGTGGACTGCTGGTGTGAAGTAGCCCTGCCTGCAACACCAACCGAACTGAGCTGAGGACAAGAAGACTGATGGTTAAGTGCTCTTGTAGCTGTAAATCCTTCAAAGTTCACCCCTCTTTCCTAACCTTGCTCTCTCCCTTCGTCTTGTATCTTCTCTCTTTCCCGGCGGTGATCGCACTCCCTCTCCTTCTGCAACAGTAGCAATTAGCACGTGGCACGCATTTGTCAGCATTCTAAATTCTGCCTGCCTGACCGATGCTTCTGAAGTGTCCATTTATCCAACAAGTATGTTCTGTGTCTAGAAAGCAAGTTGCCTAATTAGTATGTACATGGTTGATAAATGGTCACTTCAGAAACAGTGCACTTTGTTGCTTCCAGTCCGTCAGAATTTTGAATGCTGCCAGTGCCTGCTACTGTCACCACTGCTCTGTGCTGAGACTTGGAAATAGCTGACGCTAGTAGGTAACACAGATTAAGTAAAACCTGAGATAACAAGCATCTGCAATGCAATAGGTCTCGCTTTTTCGCGATGACAATGCCTTTTATTTATGTTTTGGTTTTTAAAATATAAATAAAAAAAGGCATTGACATTTACAATGCTAATAGCTTAAACTCTCGCAAATGCAAGACCTACTGCATTCCAAATGCTTGAAGGCATCACTGAGTTGCCCCCTTCTGTCTCCCATGGCCCCTGAAGAGCTCCCCATTTGCTATGAGTTTAATAAATGAGCCAGTGACCACAACTGAACACGGGAGACCCTCTTGTCCTCCTGCAGTAAAAAAAATAATTAAAGAAAATAGTACTTACAGACTAAAGAAGACGTACCGTGTAACAACCGAAGTAAAAGGGCCAGTCGTCATGGGAGGTTACAAATAAAGACAAGGCGGTACTAAGGAGGGACTAACAAGCCTAATAACGAATCAAACGCCAGCATTTACGAAGGACAATGACACAAGCCAATTACAAATATGGGTGGAGAGTGGGCGGGGCTTCAAGTACATACTCCTATACAGCATGGCTCGCAGAGCAGTGCATGCGCTGTGTGGTAAATAATTTAATTACCGGGACTTAATTTGCTGCGGAAAATCTATAATAATAGCTCAGTAAAATAAGAGGCAGAATCCGTGGTATTAGAGGTTCGGAACGGGCTTTATTCCAAAATCGATTCGAATCGAGGACTCCATATTCCATCACCACGAAGGTTCAGGAAGTGAAGGACCAACTTTATTGACAGGTAATCATTTTTATACAATATGCATTACAGTGAAACAAATGCAGGAGGCGTAACAGTTGATAGTAAAGATAAGAACATACATGCGTCACTAAAGTAGGTGTAACTGGGCGTAGCTTAAAGAACGTCATTGGATATGACGTCATAAATAGGTGGTTCCATGAAAGAATTTCGCAATGTCAGCAGAAATACTTGGTAGAGATGCGCACGCAGCAGCATGACGTGTGATTGACGTGTAACTAGGGGATGAAGGGAACTTTGACATTTAGCTCTACATGTGGAGACAGAAGTCTGGGGTTATGTCAACCTAATCCCAAATCATATCTAATATCCTATGTTTAAAGAACTGTGTTATCCAAAAAGAAAGGTCTTCTTAGGATAGAATCTTATTCTATACTGACTATACTGTCCGTTAGTGCGTGTACAAGCGTCTAAGTGTCTACACTAGATGCGAGGGCAGAAATCTTCCATAGTAATAGAGCTATTAATTACTTGCATGAAGACAGAGAAGCCGGGCCTTTTGCTCGGTAGCTGAAAGAATGTTTACTTAAACTACTAGACAGGAATGCATTGGATAGGGAGCGGAGCAAAGCAGATAATCTTGAAGGTGAAATACAGTTTTTTGGCAGGCAACAAGAGTTCTATTTTAGATATGGGTGTGTATACAAACACACGTTTAAACTGATTGTCATCACCTTTTATCGGGTGCACTTCGCGTAAGGGATTCTGTCTATCCATATAGTACGTCGTTCTTTCCTTGATGGGCAGTGAAACATGTTCGGGACATACAAAAAGAATGTACTGCTTTCTGTATTCCAGTATTTCTCTAATTAACTCAGTACCTGAACCTCTCCATTTATTCGTGAGTAATTTAGTCAATATATCAGGTAATGGACCAGGATCGGAGTGTTGGCCTTTATATAATATAAGGAGTTGTTGAATCATATAGGTACCAGCTAAACGCTGTTCATCTGGGGCGAGGTTCAAAAACGTGTGTGCTAGTGTATCATCACTATATTTTCCGGGACTGTCAACCCAATGAACGGCTGACCTGGCTAATTCTTGTTCGTCCATAGAATCGAGTATATGATAACCCCTTCGTTCTCGGAGTAGGTTGTCAGCGGCTTGGAACGAATGTTCGGGGGACCTTATATTTATTATAGGAGTTTGGAAATTTCTGCTATTATCTGGACGTACCGGACGTATCGGATCAGTGAAGCATCTAGTATTATTGCGAGATCTTCCTCTACCTACATAGGCCATAGTTTCTAACTGTCCTGGGGGCAGTTCTAATTCCTCCTCCTCCTCGGTTTGTTCAGGTTCGTCTACTGCTAATCTGTCTTAGTGTATTCGTTCTATTTCTTTGCGGATCTTTCGGCACATAGCTACTATACATGATCGTTTATCATGTCTCCCCTCTGATATATTCTGACTCCATGTGGTAAGAATTTGCATTTCTTTCGGATTTACCCCTGGTCGGTCTTGATTTCTGATCACACAATTTATGAGGAAACGTAACAGTTCCCCCTGTATTTCCACTTTTTGGTACTCCATGGCTCTGTCAATACTTTCGGAATCTCGTCCTGACTGGACAAAGTGATATATATTTTCTAAGTGCGTAGTCATTCCTGGTAGCTTCCCTAAATATATAGCAGCTCGTCGGATACGTAATGATGCTAGCATCATTTCGTCCCCTTTTCCGGGCACCGGGTCATATCTACAATCTATTAGAAGTTCCTTGAGCGTGTTGGGAGTTACTAGTTTGGGCGTACGTTGGTGAGCTAATTCTTGAAAGGAAAGTTTATTTACTCTGGGTGGCGTGGAAAAAATGTTTGATGTACCTCCGGTAGCCCCACCTGGGGTGTTGGATGTGAAAGGATTCGTCGAACGTGATATAGCAACTATAGGTGTGGATACAGATGTCGAAGCAGATGTGCTTGCCTGAACTTGTGTCGGAGTTTGCTGTTGCGGAGGTACAGACGGAAGAGGGTCTCGGCGTTGAACCCCCTCTGCAGGCGGTCTATGTGGCGCAGCATTAGTATACTCGGGAGCTGCGTCGTCTAAATAAGAGGAAAGAAAAACATCTTCTGCGGTTCTGGGATGTACCTTTATCGGAAACAATGGGGGTGGCAAGTCTTTTGGTATCTCCGGAGTAGCCTTAGGTAATCCTTCGGCCAGGAGAGGATACATACCATTCATAAGGGTATTTCGTTGTCTGTCTACTTGTTCTGATTTTACTCGAATACCTTCTTCAATTAATATATTTTCTCGAACTTTATTTGAATTCTCCTTACTCTTCTCTTCCTGTCTACGTGCTTTTTCTGTACGTCTATACGATTCTTTACGCCATAATTCAATGGCGTCTTTCTGTGATTGTCTAGCTTTCTTTTTCCATAATTCTTCCTCTACTTTCACGATGCACTCTGCATCCCAGGTCCCAGCTGCGGGCCACCTCTGACTTTCTGGTAATTCCTTGGTGTAGTCTACCCATAAATCAAGAAATAATATGGCGTCTAGGCCATGTTTATGATACATAAAGTACCCTGGAGTGTCCCTAGGAGGAATGGGAACAGCTTCTTCAAGTAACCCTTTTCTAGTTTTGATCTGTCTTAATTTCGAAAAGAGCGGCATTTTGAGAACTGATCTGATCTGATACCTAAATTTTGAACACGTTTAATACAACGAAACACAATAATGAACAGTCATTCACACCACAATATGCAGAACATATTTAAAACATTTAACATTTAATGAACGACAATGATGGCCGTTCACTAAGCATAATACTCGATACTAACTAGATAATTCTGACTTCATATACTAGACATACTTGATATACTGCTAAACAGTACAGATACACTGCTGAAACAGTGCAGACTGGATTTGTGTACCCAAACCCGTCTTGACCGGCACAACCTATGTGCACGTCAGAACGCCTCCCCGATAATGGTACTCACCGGGTAGCTCGGAACGGAAGGCCTCGGAACTGAACTGAACTGGACTCGGACCGGACTGGACTCGACTCGATACTTCGGAACTTCGGAACTGGTGGGCCTCTGTATACCTCGGATCTTGCTCTCTCAGCTAGGCTCTGGTCGGGATACTTCGCACTTCTCACCGCCTCGTCTGGGTGTTGATCGCAGCCTCAGTTACCCCCGCTCGGCAGGAGGGAGATACAGGAAATCCTGTGGGTACGCGTTGTTGTCCGTCCAGCTGTGACAGGAGACCGGGCCTGCAACGCACCTCCGGCGCGTGAGATGAGAAAGTGTCCCTATTCGGGCGCCATTTATGTGGTAAATAATTTAATTACCGGGACTTAATTTGCTGCGGAAAATCTATAATAATAGCTCAGTAAAATAAGAGGCAGAATCCGTGGTATTAGAGGTTCGGAACGGGCTTTATTCCAAAATCGATTCGAATCGAGGACTCCATATTCCATCACCACGAAGGTTCAGGAAGTGAAGGACCAACTTTATTGACAGGTAATCATTTTTATACAATATGCATTACAGTGAAACAAATGCAGGAGGCGTAACAGTTGATAGTAAAGATAAGAACATACATGCGTCACTAAAGTAGGTGTAACTGGGCGTAGCTTAAAGAACGTCATTGGATATGACGTCATAAATAGGTGGTTCCATGAAAGAATTTCGCAATGTCAGCAGAAATACTTGGTAGAGATGCGCACGCAGCAGCATGACGTGTGATTGACGTGTAACTAGGGGATGAAGGGAACTTTGACATTTAGCTCTACATGTGGAGACAGAAGTCTGGGGTTATGTCAACCTAATCCCAAATCATATCTAATATCCTATGTTTAAAGAACTGTGTTATCCAAAAAGAAAGGTCTTCTTAGGATAGAATCTTATTCTATACTGACTATACTGTCCGTTAGTGCGTGTACAAGCGTCTAAGTGTCTACACTAGATGCGAGGGCAGAAATCTTCCATAGTAATAGAGCTATTAATTACTTGCATGAAGACAGAGAAGCCGGGCCTTTTGCTCGGTAGCTGAAAGAATGTTTACTTAAACTACTAGACAGGAATGCATTGGATAGGGAGCGGAGCAAAGCAGATAATCTTGAAGGTGAAATACAGTTTTTTGGCAGGCAACAGGCTGGAGTCAGGCACCGTTAGCCGCGCAGGGAATAGGACAAAGTTCATGGGTACAGATGCGAGCTCAGACTGGAGCTTTCAGAGGCAGAAGGCAGAAAAGACTTGATGGCAGAATCAGGGCCTACTCGTCTGAACTGTAAAATGGGATAAGTGAACCATATAAAGCCGGTGGCCTTTCATACTTAGGAATAGAATATCCGGCCCATTCATGGCGGATCTGAAAGAGGACATGTTGACGGTGGACGCACATGTGTTTGCGTCTTCATAACTGGAACTGGAGGGAACATACATGTACTTGTGATTTATACATGAAACCGTTGGGGTCCAAGATAGAGGACATAACTGACCATAAAAATCCATATTTCCACAGCTGCCCAGGCTCGACCTAAAAATTGGAACTAAATCGATAACATGGATTGCCATAGTGTGTTTTACTTTCACTGTTCAGAAATTGATTCCTGTTTTTGCCTGTGAATTTAAGGACATAAATATTGGGCCTGCCAGGGATCCGATTCAATGTCCCTTCTTAATTACTCCCTGGTCTGAGACCCGGGGTGTCCCAGCTGACTCAAATCCATGCAGAACAGCAACCACTGAATGAAAATAAATGGCTCAGCATTTTAATGGGAAAATTGAAAACATGCTGTATGGCACTTCAGCATTAAACAGCACCAATTGTATGGGCTTATAAAGGAATACAGAGACCCCAATTTTCCAATTCATAACACTGGTATTGCGGGCATTTTTGCCAAAAGATACACTGGGAAGCAATTGAAGCATGTATATGAATAGTGTGTTTGCTTTCCAAAAGAAGTTGCAGATAAATTACCTTCTTGATATCTGTACACTAGCTCCTATGTCTGTTTGCCCATGTCTAGAAGTGTTGAGCAATTTCATAATTCTCTAAAGTTCTGGTCGATTTGTGACTAGTAGTTGGTGTTTTCAGTTTTACACAATACAGTCACTGTTGCTTATAATGTACACAATCAAAACTTGGCAGGCACATGTTTAATCCGAATATCTGACGTTACAATACATGCCGTTACATCGCATGCCGTTGCAATGCAAAACTTTACCCCGACTTTCGGTCGGGGGAGCGCTGGAAGTTGGAATAGATTAATTTTCTATTCCAACTCCAGTGTGTGCAACAGTAGGGAAGGTGTTGGAGTTGAATCCAACACCTTCTGCCCACTGCTGCACAACTTTTGCGTTGCAACGGCATGCGATGTAATGGCATGCGTTGTAACAGTTTGGTTGAAAAGGCTGTTTCCCATTTAATCCCCACATGTTTCTTAAGCTGATCCAAAATGCTTTTCCTGCTTTTGATTGGAAATTTCTTTGTATTAATGCTCATAGGGAGCCTGATAGTCAGATCAAAACCTCAATAAGACTGCCCAAATGTGACTGAAGCTGCCAACAAATTACCAGCCTCTCATCTAAAACTCTAAGGGGCATATTTACAAGCCCCTTGCGCCATTTTTTGAGACGCACCGGCAGTGCAGTGTGGAGCTCCAAATTTACAAGGCCACGTGAAGCCACCCTGCGTGGTTTTTCGTGGCCTTGTAAATGCAGCCCCTTTTCACGCAGCACTTTGCATGAAAGGTGCATGCCATGGTTGTTGCTGTGGGTGTTTACAAGCAACACCCATGGATTCTGCCATGTTCCCAGATTTACAACGTTTCGTAAACCTGGGAATGCATCAGAATCCTACGCTTACCCAGGGGAGGTGTAAAGAAGAACAGCAAGGAAAAATACTTATATTTATCCTCGTTTTTTCCTCTTTCTGTGTGTAAAACACCTCACGTAATTGTTTTTATGCAGGAAGGTGTCTCACAAAAAATAAACTCCCGTAAAACGCAAACACCCTTGCACCATGACACAAGGGTGCCTGCATTGGCAGCCAATTGTGTGCCAGCGCAGGGGAAAGCACAGGAATGCGACATATTGTTGTAAATATGACGCATCCCTGTGCTTTGAAAGTGACGCAGCGAGGCGCAGCCAAATGGCTTGAGGTGCCGTGCTGCGTCACTTTCTAGTAAATAAGGCCCTAAGCATTTCCATAGTACTACCTACCCATCCCAGAGTTAACAAACCCTAAAGGTTATCTTCACATGAAGCTGTCATCCACGTCAAAAGTGCTGCTGTTAACTAGTCCTACCTTTTCACCAAAACATGTAAACTAGCTCGGATAGGTTGTTTCAGGGGTGTGCAACCTTTTAACCACAAATATCGAATATCAGCCACCCATAGTCTATTAATTTTTATGCTTTTTTTACATGTACACCATGACATCATTAACCCAGCACATTACCAGCGAGTCTAAGAGGTTCTGGAAGTGCGTCGCACAAGGTGCAGTAGCTATGAGGCTTATTATGATGTCAAGCGGTATGACTTGCGCCCAACATCGACTTGGTCTTGGGCGCGACCTACACCCTGTCCGCGGTCCCGACCGACTGATTTCAATGCGTCCGAACACAGTTTGGTCGTATGGTCCCTTTCCTCAATGGGAGCTCGTGTTACGGCCGTAGCTCCCATTGAGGAAAGGGAGGTGCAGTTGATCCCTGCACCGTGTGGCAGGCACGTCAAGGTGCCTGCCACAAGGACCAAACGATGGCCGTGCACCAAAGGGGGCCCTGCTGCGGGTCTCCAAACACGCTTTCCGACATGGTTTCCATGTCGGACAGATTGGCATGGAAACCATGTCAGAAATCGTGATCGTAATCTCAAGGGTGGAAAGACCCGCCCTTGAGATTACTTGCTTATTCCGACTGGCTGACGGGCTCTCCGAGCCCATCGGAACCCAGCCGGAATGACGACGGGTTTTCTTTCTGGCCACCTCCAAAATAATGAGGTGGTCGGAAAGGAAACCTACTGGCTCATTACGATACAGCCCTAAACCTTTGCGGGCCATATCGTAATCGACGACCCCTCAGTTGTAAAGTTCTGATAATGTGACATTAGAACTAAAGCAGTCCTTCTGCAAACGACTGGTGCGATCACAATTAAGGAATGGTATTTTTCCTATTGAGAACTGTGGAAAAGATGGCAATTTTGTTGCAGTAAAATGGCAGGTTTGATCTACAGATTGAAATTGAAATCCTGGTCTCAAATGTAAGTCTGGTGTATTTTTTGCATGCGCAGGTGCCACTTCTGTATTCCATGGCCCTGCCACTTATGCAGATCCTTGTACAGTGATTTGTTTCACCTAGCAGGTGCTCTACGGTAACTGTCACAGGAGTGGGCCATGCAAATCAGCATCCACAGAGGCATGACTGACCTGGCGTTCAAAAACACTAGGAAAGGATGTGTTGTTAGGCCAGAGCTGTAGACTTTGGAACTGGGGAACCAGGTTCAGGTCTCTGCATCGGCCCAATATCCTATGATTCTGGGGAAATTACTTAATCTTGCTATGCCTAAAAAACAGATTTTTGCAATGTAACTGTTTAGGCACGATCCTGTCAAACTCTTATCTTCAATTGTTTGAACGATACAGTTTTGAAGCATTTATCCAACCCTTTGCCTTTTTGTGAGAATTCTGAAGCTACATCTGTGGGTAGACTGAAGTAATAGAATGCTTTGAAGCAGCAGCATCCTGTAATTCACTCACTTCCTGTGGTTGCTACCTTGCCTCCAAATATCCCAACTGCAGCAGATAGTGGAAAAAATATGGTGAACTTTACATTTCTACGCATTTTTTAGGTTTTCGGTGATTACTTGAATCTTTACAATTGTGGGGTGGGGGTCAAAACACAGACACCACCTTATAAACAAATCATATCAGAAGCAGGTGCAGGTAATGTCTGCATACTAGCAATACATAGCCTGGTATTTTTGTGCCTCAAACATTCATTGTGTTAATAACCAACAGGCATGATCGTTATGACCAAGCTTTCGCTTCACAAGTTAGGCAGTTCAGCCCCCGCTATCCTGCATGAAAAGACAAGGGATTGAAGAAATGCTAAGGAAACTCTCCAGGAGTAGTTTTGGTCCATTTATGACAAAAATAGTGCTGAAAATTGCATCAAAATGCACCATTTAAAAAAACGAATTTGGGGGGGGGGAACACCCCCCCCCCCGCAAGTCCCCATCATCACTATAAGTCTGCGCTTTCAAAAAATATTTATTACGGTTACACTTCACCACTTTCAAATTCCACCAGCCGCCACTGCACAAGCCCACATTTCCCCTGCCTTAAGGGCCCTACATTGGTTACCGGTTGCCAGAAGATCTTTCAAGCTGATTTGTATCACCCACAAACCAATACATGGAAGAGAACCACTTTTCATCAGAAAGAAAACCACAAAATACATATATCAAAGAAACCTCCACTGGATTGGCGCCTGCTTTAAAATCTCAGCATACAAAAAAAACATGGGTGGAACATCTTTCTGTGTTTAAGCAGCCAAACTATGAAATTCATTACCTACAAACATAAGGTCCACAGATGACCATCTTATCTTCAGAAGGTTACTTAAGAGCTGGCACTTCCCTACATGACCCATATTCAAAATGCAACTGTACAGCAGTAGTATACACAAGACACCAATGGTGCCTATACGTGTGTTTGTAAAATGTATACTTTAATTATATGTATGTATTCAGATGTATGCATTTCTTTGTACAAATGCACATATTGCTTATGAATAAAAAAGATACTTTCTTATATTTACGTTTAACAAATGTACAAGTGTATATATTACTTATGGTTAAAATATACACTCTCCTTATGTTTATGCTTAAAATGTATATAGCATTGGAACACCCAGCCCCGTATCTGGTCAGAACTACTGCGGTTCTATGGGAGCAGGTGGTTAGAAGGGTGCTCCGCCAGGCTCCCTTTGATAGGGAATTGCAAATTTGGGACCTTACACCATTTATGGCTATTGGGCACCAGATGTCTATGAGCAATGGAGAGTGAGGACTGTCGGATGACAGACGATCTGTCTCCTGGGGAGTGATTCATTTAGTTTCAAGAGGCACAGGATACCTTTGGAATAGGCTCCAGTCACTTTCTGCAGTATGCTAAATTGGAGTGTCGCAAGGGAGGTGTAGAGTGACTTTCCTGCCGCATCACAGACGTCGGAGGTGCTGGGGGGTCTTGTTCAATGGGGTAAGAGGCGGGCCTTAAATACCCCGTTTTATAAAATCCTCGGGGTGAACATGCTGAAAAAACCCTGTGCTGCACGCCGTGTCTCGGAGCTGGAGGGTCCGATCTCTGACACTGACTGGTCACATGCCTTAGAAATGGTGCACACTATCTCCTGTAATAACAGCTTTAAATTGCTATATTTTAATTTTCTGCATCATACTTACGTAACTCCCTACAAGTTAAACAGAATGGATCCATCTAGGGGAGCTCAATTTAAGCACGTGGGGAGGAGGATGCTACTTTTCTCCATTTGGCTTGCCTATGTATTGGGGTTCAGCAGTTTTGGGGGGCAGTGGTTTCCAGGATAGAGGGGGTCACCAGGCAGGTGATTCCTCTAACTCTGATGGCCTGCCTGTTGGGAGTGGTGGTCTGACCCAACGGGTGGAAAATCCCCTTCAAACTTGCATAGCTAGCTCTTCTGTTAGACAAACGGAGAGTGGTCATATGGTGATGGGGTCCTGGAGGCTGCTGGTTGACCACTGGCTAAGAGATCTCCTGGAGTGGGGAGCAGCAGAGGAACAACATATGCATGTGGTGTGTACATATGAAGGGGCAGTGGAGGAGATACTGGTATGGGGCCAACTTCTTGACAAATTTAATGAGGAGGATGATGACTCCTGATTCAGATGTTAGCACAGATGTTGATGGTTCACATGTTTGACCATTTTGTTTCTTCATGACTAATGTGACAACCAAATGTGTTAATGCTGGGTTTACCGCATTATGTTAGGGCTTTTTGGTTTGGTTCATGTATTACAGTCTATCGCACATAGTGTGATCCCTTTAAACGATGCTGTCCTGACATGTGATGTAACGCTTACTCATGGACTTTTGCATCTATCCCTCCTTAAGGACTCACTTCTGTGAACCTGTGACTATTGCCCTGTATGATTTGTGTTTGTTTTGTATGGAAAACCAATATATAAACTTAAAAAAAGAAATTTATAAGGCAAAGATAACAAGGTGATGGATGGAATGCTTGAATTAATCTCAGCCACAGGCAATTGCTCGGGCCACATCCCAATCCATCGTTGTTTTGCCCACCACGCCACCTCAGTATGGACCCAGCCATATGCAAATCAGGTTTGACCCTGTTCCTCATGGGATCAGTCCAGCCTGAACTGACAGGTCAGGTTCCCCCTGGACCAGACAACAATCAACCTAGGACCAGTTTTGCCCTAGTTAGGGCTCTTCAGCCAGGTATAGCTTCCAGGGCAGAGCTCGAAAAGCCACAAAAATGTTACTAGACCCGCAGGTCTAATACCTTGTAAAATCTACTCGACCTAACTGTAATGTGCTTGACCTCTGTCTCTAAAAGCAAGCAAATGTTACAAGGTAACAAGATTTAAAGGCATCTTTATTGCTCATTCACTTTGTAAGCAATAAAGGTTCCTTTAAATCTTGTTATCTTGTCACATTTGCTCCGCTTTCAGAGACAGAGGTCAAAAGTCAGTTTGTTTTGCTACTAGTCAGAAAGGGAGAGTAGGCCCTAAAAATAGCTCGTCCTGAATAAATCTGGCTCGCCAGAGCGCCCCAGTGGATTTTTTGAGCCCTGCATTGGCACAGTGAACCCGGTACTTATGTCTGGGCATACCCTTTGCACTTAGGGCGTGTGATGGATGAAATGCTTGAATTAATCACAGCCACTGGCAATCGCTAGGCCGCATTCCAATCTTATCGGTTTTTTCCCACCATGCCACCTCAGTTTAGACCCAGCCATATGCACATCAGTGGTCCCGTGCACATGGTGTCACTGGAACCAAGCTGTACCCAGCTGATGAGCCCATAACTAGGCTGAAACGGGTCCCGGGTTGCTTGTAATCCAGTTCAGGGAGGACCTGACTTGGCAGTTTGGGCTGGAATATTCCGGTTGGAGAAGGATCAAGACTCATTTGCATATAGCTGGGTCCAAACTGAGGTGACTTGGTGTGCAAAATAACAATGGTTTGGGTTGCAGCCCGACAAATTACCATTGGCTGAGATTGATATATGCATTCCATCCATCACTTTTTTGTATACTTTAAAATGTATATAGGTCATTACATAAATAACATATAAGTATTTGACTACATGCTTATGGATCACTATTTATTATGATCACTCACAATACAACATATAAACATTTAATTTACAGAAAGTATGTGTAAATGTTAACTATTCAATAGACATAAATACATAAATACATTTTTAAAAAATAATACTAATTAATGGAAAAAAATGGGTATGTATCTCTCTCTCTCTATATATATATGTATGTATATATGTGTATATATTTATACACGTGTGTGTATGTACGTATATATATATATATTTATACATTTAGAGGAATAAAAAATATATTTAAAAAATGAGTAAAATACGTAAAATATATTATAGACATATATGTATAACTTTATCATTCTATCTATATATAAGTGGATCAATACACATGTCTGTCACAAAATGTAAATATGATTATAGCAATTATATCTATAAGTGCTTTAGTATTGAAATATTCAAGGACAAATATAAATAAAAAACATAATGATCAATAAAATTGAAAAACTTAATTTACAGCAAAAATGGAGTTTGTACATATTTATCTGTGCATGTACAGATGGGACTTTATCTAGTACAATTTTATATCTCCTGATTATTTTCCATTTGAATATCATGATAAAATCTCTATGTGTGTATAGCTCTTATGTGTGGCTGTGTATCTACATATTTATATATTTTTTTCCCACTGCAGAGGGAAAAAAAGTTCACTTATCTCCCAAAACCATTACTCTATGCCTCAATCCTATTCCTCTGCCAAAATATCCCCTACCTCCGCTCTGACTCATTCTAAACTTCTTTTACTACTATGAACTCCCAAATAAACCTCTCTAAACTCTTCCCTCCTCTATCCATCCTTTATCCTATTCAAGCAACTAACAGACTCACATGGCTGCCACTCTCACCAATAACAATTTATATTTCCCTATATGAATTCCACCACTAATCCACCTTTGGTTTCGAGAGTAGCATGCTGCATGCAGAAAAGCTCTTTAACGCCTCGTCAGCGGTAGTACGTGTTATATAAATACAATTACAATTATAATATGTTGTCAAGATTACGCCTACCTATTGATTATACTATAAATTTCCTCTAGCAATAACATACATATTATTGCCTATGGAGAGTATGAAGTAGGTTACCACAACGTTTATTTGCTACCATGCTCTTAGAACTTATGTTCTATCAGCTTTAATATATTGCTAACTCTTACAAGATTCAATATGTCCCCTTTTGGGAAATTACGGATGATTATTTGAGAATATCCTACATGCAGGCAGTGGACGCACGTTACATCTTGTGATTTATAGGTGGTAATGCCCTTAACTGTGCTGTTTGTTCACAATAAACACACTAATGTATTCTCCGGTATATTATGGTACACCCACCATCTCTCTACTTTGTTTGCCTAATATCTCACATCAAATGTAGTAGGAAAGCTGGAAGCTTTTTGTTGTGTCACATGAGGTGTTAATGTACTTACAGCAAATACCACGGACTAACAGGATTGTTCACTGGAACATATTTTTGGGATGTATACTCTTTATAGGTGATATACACTAGGAGTCAATTTTAAGTTCTGAATAGCATGCTGATGATGCGGTTGATGCATATTACAGGCTGAATGCAAGTCTTCAGCTGCCGGCATATACCACATGGTAAAATAATTTTGACTCATTGTGGATTGTATAATTTTCTAGCCCTGAGGAAATCTTTTGTGATACTCAGATGGCAAACTTTATGGCTCACTCCTACGGCAAGCTGAGACCCAGGATGAATGCTTCTGGTTCAACAGAGGCTACCAGAGAGGCCGGCACAGCATATGTCTATCTAGGCACACCCACCTTGGCTAGTCTGATGTCAGACAGTAGGCCCCTGCACCACAGTGCAAGTACTCGTCACTGCAGTTGTGGCTCCATCCCTGGTGGGTAAGTCCGTTGAGGCAGTGGCTGCCACAACTGGGCTGATCAGTACACTGAGGCAGTTGCATCCCGGACCTGGCCGATCTCACTGAGAACTGTGAAGAGACCGGAAGCCCTACTGCAGAATGGGTTGTTCCTGGCAGTTCAGACAGTCTGCTTTCTCTCGTTGTTCCTCAGACCTAGAGTACACTGAGCATCCCTTGGTGGACAGTCTCTCCTGTTGCAGGGCCAGACAGACACCTTCTCTCTCTTAACAGGCAAGCAGGCTTCTAGGCGCTAGGCAGATCCTTAGGTCCTCCAGCAGAAAATTGAAACTTCAGGCGATATAACCTCATCTCTGAGAGGCTATCAGGTAGATACCAGCCCTTGTCACACAGCAAATGCTCATCTGCTCTGTGGAACACTCCCTTCCTTGTCATGAAGAACTTGGAACTGGAACAGAGTTGGGTGGTTTGGCAAAATGATGTGTGACCTTTCTGCCACTGTCATCAGTATCTCTTAAACAGTAATCAGGGGTAGATAAAGAGCATGCCTAACCCAGAAGCTTTCTTACTTTGAACAATAGAAGCTGCAGTCCCATTCTGCACCCTTACAATTTACCAAATGGCAGTGGTCAGGAAGAACTAATGAGAAGCCCCTTGCTAACAAAGTATTCATGGGATTTCTAAATGTCACCCTGTCTCCATCTTCTTCACTTCCTTTTCTCGATCTTCACCAACCACAGAATGCACCATTACACTTCCACTGATTGGGGAAAGTATTTCTCATGGTCTATAATGTGCCCCGCTAATCCATTGGCAGCCAAAACGGGTCCCAAGGGGCTTCATTACTCAGATTCAAACACACAGTCTTACAACTGCTAGATTTGTGCTACAAGCACTCGGAATACACACTGAATCTTGGCACACGTTTTTTGGGTATTCACAAAATAGTGGAACATTATACAATTGGGACAGCAGGCCATTCTTTTATTGACTCAGATAAAAAGGTCTTGTCAATCTATCAATCATAAAACATGAAATGCTTCCACCACCTCTTTATGTCCTACACTCAGAAGAGGAACAGTAGTTCTCGGTTCACTATGCGGTTACGTTTGGAGCAGCCCTATAAGTCACAGGATAGGTCTTGGACCTCGCACAGTCAAAGAGAAGCGTAGGCCTTTGCTAGATTAGTGTGATGCTAGGGCCAAACATAAAAGTCAGTATACCAGATACACACACAGCCAGGAACTCATGGCACAGGAACACACCTGTATACCATGCATGGGACATTCCCATCCCAACACACATACACAGGAATATGATGTCCAGTAAAAGAAATGGGGAAAGTGGAAGGGATAAGAGAGAGAAAAAAGATTCTGGACTCCACCACTTTGAATGTTCACTTTACCTGGTCAATGATGTATGCAGGCTGTAGTACATATCTAAAGGTAAAGAGATATCTTTAGTAACATGCCATGAAAGTTTTGCACTTAACTGAAATACTGAATGGCTATACCTTGGTAATGGCTTTCTGTAACAAGCTCTGTATTCTTTGGTATGGAACTGGTCATCTCTCAAACGTGTGTAACAAGTTCTCTGTACTTTGGTATGGAACTGGTCATTTCTCACACTGAACAACAAGTAACTTAAATATATCTTCACTAAACACGTGTCCCTGTAAATTAGAATGACTACCTCAAGTTTTGTCATTAAGTACTCTTCCTGTAAGGTGAGTTACAGTTTCTACTTCATTCATAAAGAATAGCACAGTTAATTTACAAACTTTAATTATTTTGCGATTCCAGCTCTAACAAGTGGTGTACACATTCCAATCTCACTCTAATATCCCATGCTTTAACACTTATACATAAGCTGAGTACATAGTTCTGACGTAATAGTCCTTCTTGGTCCGCCACAGGAATCCTTAAAGTGAAATGAAATAAACTCAGTCTTATAAGAGTTCATATAAATATTCAAATAATTGAGCAAAAGCTTTTAGTAACGACATGACTTCCAGAAATTCATCTATCTGTTTCCAGTGTTCTTCAATACATTCTAGGTAGCCAACTGGTCAACATTGTTTTATTATTGCCTACCTAAGACATCGTGGGGCACGAGGGAAGGTATTATCAAAATGTAGAAGACATCTGCTGCACCTCCAAACATTGTTAGAAGTCATGACCGGCAGAGAAATTAAATTTGTTGTCAAGATGCTATTGCATAGTGCGTTCACCATGCACAAGACCCCTCAGTCCAAACGGTGCTGCCCCTCTGCTGGGACTGCTGCTCTTTTGTTCCCTCTGAAAGACTTGGCATTAGCAGGTTTGGAGTATTACTCCTGCTTGCTCGCCAGGACCCAAGCAGTAACCAATACCATCAGCCCTGCTTCAGATAGCCGGCATCTTGGTGAATTAAGATGTTTTGCACAAAATTCTCTCAGCAAATGTAGAGTATGACCATTAGATGCAGGTTCCCATGATCATGAGTGATGGCCAGACTCCTGCCAATTCACCAAATATTGCAGCTTTTGTCTTACAATTTTTTCATCTAAAATCACATGCACTTCACAATCTCTTCCCACAGACTCCTGAACTGGCTAAGGATGTGAAGCAAGACATGTTTTTTGCATAAAAAGGTTTTCACAGCGATACGTGAAAAACTGGTTGAATCTTCATAGTCTTAGGCAACTTCAATTGTACACTAATTGTCTTCAAAATCTGCCTGATCCGAAATGGAGCCAAAAATATGGGCTGAAATTTAGATGATTTTTACCCTTGTAATTTTTTGTGAGTAATCTCATTTTTTCACTTACAACATATTGGGGCACTGGTCTTCTTTTGCAATCACTATAGAAAGTATAAGTATCATTAGTTTATTTAAGGCTAAATGTCATTACCTTAGTTAAGTGTTCTGGTATAGAAGGAACTGCCTCAGACAGGGACTGATCCAAAGAAAGTGTGTGGGGTTGATGACCATACATACAAAAAAGGCGACATTCCAATAGCTGACTATTCTGTATTATTGTATGTTCACTCTGCCAACCACAACCTCTTACTCAAATTCTCCTCTTGTGACAAGGCTTTATATCTCAACTACTGTTAAATGCAATATCTCAACTGCTGTTAAATGGGAGTTATTTAAGTACTCCATCTGGCTTTGGTCACTGGTGAACAGAAGAACTTCCATATCTGGATATTTATACAAAGCAGACCAGGACTTTTGAAATCAATTGAGGCTCTCTATTGCTAATCAGAACCTGTGGATTACCACATAATCAAATCAAGAAGCGTTGAAGTGTTGACCCAGAGGGTATGCGTAATTCAATATATGTCACAGCTTCCTAAGGACTGGTCTATGACATGTGGATAGCCTTGCAAGTGAACTGTGGAATTCAGTGCCAAACTCTAGTAGACAATCTAACCAGATCACAGTCATAACAAGGGTAGATTCTCTTTGTAACTCGCAACCAGGCAATAAATGTCCATGTTTTACTCGTGATAACCTAAAGTATCTAATCGGAGGCAGTGATTTCCACAAGTTACAGCCAGGATTTATTATCAGGAAATAGTGGCCCATTGTTGATTCGTGATTCAGACTCCATCCAGGACTGGTGTTTTCTTTTTTTTATTCTTTTTCGATTTGGCTGTCCACATGTCATAGACCATTCCTGAGGAAGATCCGCTGTGACTTATATTGAATTAAGCATAACCTCTGGGTCGAAACGTCAACGCTTCTTGATTATCCCACGTCCATAGTCTCATCACCCTTATATTAAGAAGAAGGAAGTCCAAAGGGTGGTTGCAGAACTTTATGTATTTATAAAGGGATGGACCTACACTAGCCTGTATTGTCTATACGTTGATGTAATTTGTACTCTGGATATCTGTTTGTAGCATGCATGCACTTTATGTCACATGGCTCACTAAAGTCACGGTGTTTATGTTGACATTGATTGCTATTCAGGAAAGACACTGCTGTGCTTTTCGACACTTGAATTTATTTTGTTTACTAAGCAATTGTTTTACCCAACAGAAATCATTGTAAATTATATTGCTTACACACAGGTTCTGAGGGACACAGGGTTTACCCCATTATTGTTATTGGTTGATTTGTGGTACTGCAAATTTCTATGAACAGCATACACTTCTATAGTGTATTTGGTCGCTGTCAAATATTGTCTCCATTCTTTAAAAGATCTCTTAATGGCCTTAAGTTTGTTGTCAGTTATTGAATATTTCAACTATGCGGGTGATAATTTATTGGAAACGTAACCTACTAGAAGAACCTGAAGAGTGTTGTTTGGATTTCTCTGAGATAAAGCACCTCCCATGGCATGATAGGGAAGCATCCGTTTCAACAATAAAAGGCCTGTCTACATTAGAATGTTGTAAAATTGGAGCACTAGAAAAATATTCTTTGAAAAACAAAAAGATTTATCTTCTTTTGACTAAGCAAAAACTGCTCTCTTTGTAGTAACGTGAGGAGGGGATTATTAATTTCTGAAAACTGATGTATGAACCTCCTATAAAATAGGCAAAGCACAATAATATTTGAATAGCCTGAGTAAACGTGGTGATGAACAATTTTCCGACATTTTCTTGTGATTTATCTTAATGCCCTCAGGTGTAATTAAGTATACCAAAAACTCTACCGTAGTCATACGATACAACTTTTAGCCATCTTAGTGAAAAGATGGTACACTTTTAATCTCTGTAACACCACCTTAGTATGTAAAATGTGAGTTTCTAAAGAGTCAGAAAAGATTGAAATATTATCTAAGTAGACAGTACAAAACACATCCAAACATCCTCTCAAAACCTCATCAATGAAACGCTGGAATGCTACTGGAACATTGCAGGGTCAAAAAGGCATGGCCTGGTGTTCATAAAACCTAAAGAGAGTATGGAATGCCAGTTTACACTCATCACCCTCTCGCACGTCGAGTAGATGATAAGCTCCACTGAGACCCAATTTTGTAAACACTTTTGTGCTTCAAAACTGATATCATAAAACAATATTAATATGATAGGATAATGGCTGTTCGCTGTGATTGTGTTGAGACACTGTAGTCTATACATGTTCTCAGATCACATCCATTTTTTTTTTAAACAAAAAATAATGGAGAACACTCAAGTGACTACATAGGCCTAGCAAAGCCAGATTTTTGTCTAGGTACTGTCAAAGCTATTCTGTTTCTCTTTCAGTATATACATACACTCGACTACAGGCTGTTTATGCACTAGCCTCCACATCAATCTTTCAAACATAACTTCTATATGGAGGTATTTGCTATTTTCTTATCAAAATCATCACAAAATTCTTAATAACAATGGGCTAAAGAGATAGCGTAACCAGTAGTTTAGAAAATATTCATTCCTGTGAGCATTTTAGAATGAAAACATTTTCTTGATTGCCATGAAGAAATACAACTATTTTCACAATAATATGAATTCAGTTGACTCATCCAGGTGGCACACTCAACATATGAGGTATGTAAGGTCAACCAGGGCATTCCAACAATTGCCTTAAACTGAGGAGCAACATTCAAATGAAAATGAATCTTTCCAAAGCAGACAACAGAATTCATGCACATATGGAAACTCATTTGAACTGAGGATAAGTTAGAAACCCATTGACTGTTTAACATCCCCAGGAATCTTTTCTCAATTACAGAACTCTGCAAAGATATAGCAAACATACTATCTTTTTTTAAATTTTTTACAACATTTTTATTATTTGCTATTCTCATCTCCACAGCGTCTTCTTCACATTTGTTGCAGTCAATACACAGATATAAGTTGCCCTCCCCTGCACCCGCCCATAGGTGTCATATTGTGCAACCATAAAAGTTTACATTATTACTCTCACTCCCGTTACCTACCCTCCGCAAGCTCTTGTCCTTCAGCACCCCCTACTATCTTAGCAAACATACTATCTATGTAATTGCTTGAAGCGCCAGAATCTAAATTCCCTGCCACAAAATCATCTTCATGGTAATCACCATATGATCCACAGTTGTTCCTTTCTTTATTGAGGAATTTAGTCCCCCCCCCCCCCCCCCAGCTGTGGCCTGTTAATGGGCAATGTTACCAGTCCTTTACTTTTATAATTCTGTGTTTTACTTTTACAGTCTTTGAGAAAATGTCATGAGTTTCTGCAATTCAAACACTTCTTCTTTAGCTCCGGGCCCTCTTATGCCACCTTATTGCATTGAGTTGAAAGTTTCAGTAAGTCTATTCTATTAAACCATAGGCCAACGTTCAGTTACAAGATGATTAAACTGTATTACTAGCCCTATGAGCCCTATGAGCTCATCATACTTAATAGGAGGATTAAACATTTCCGTTAAGATATGCTTGAATTTGCTTTGCAGCCTTTGATAGAGTAAGGAGGCCCTTTTTTGCGCAGGATAACCTTTCTCAACTACCAAGCGTTTTAATGTGGTAAAGTAAATTAATAAATCTTGATGTCCCTGCTTTAGCGATAACAATTAATTGAATAAAGAGTGTCCGATTTCTGGATAAACAATTTCATCATCTGCTCAAAAGAGTAAAGGATAATTTCTCTCTACTAATGGAAAACTTTGATGTTGCTCCACTCGCAAGAAAACAGGACAAAACAAGCACTAGCTCAGGTTATTGATTAAGAAATAATACAGATTGGTCTCGGTGGGCCGCATACAGAGGTATAGATCTGCCTCCAATGTCGCAGTCCGCCGCTCGTGATCCCATTGAACGACTGGTGGTAAATAATTTACCTGTCTAGTGTATTGCTGTCCATGGGACGTGGCTGGAAATTTCCGTGGCTTCTACATGCAATGTTTCCTAAGTATGTATGGTGCACATTAGGGGGGTTACATGTGTTTCCCGGTCTGATGTTCTACAGACTAGGGGGGGGGGGTTACACTGTACCCAGAGACATTATTTTATGCACTCCCTCTGTACTTTTCTTGTCGGGCTCCTCCCATCTGGATCGTTGAAAATTCAATAAAATATGTTGTTAAAAAAAAAAAATAATACAGATGTCTTTGGTTCTCCAGAGAACCTTTCTGGAGGTGCCAAAGGTATAATTGAAATCACCCCCAGAACAGGAATGTGCAAGGAAAACTTGCCTCCCACGAGGAAGAGATACTTGACTTAGTTTTTCTTCTGTGACTTTAACATGTTACTTATCTCCTGTCTCATTGCCGTTAACTCTGCATGTAATGCCTTATTTTGTGATTTCACTAAACTGACCTCCTATTGCAATTTAGTTATAGCCTCTAAAATCTGACAAAGAGGGCTGACTAAGACCATCCCTTTGTTTGGATGGCAGCATGGGCTAGGAAATCTGTAAGGATGCACTAACCTTGTGTTCAGAAAACACCACAGGAGTGATGCACTCTTCACTTTCTCATAGTCTCCAAATTTACCAGATACTCTGGAATGTGAGGGCCAGCGGTAGAAACGACAAAGGGGATTGGATGAGAGATAGAAGTTCTGAACTTAACTGAAATAGTGAATGGATAAACCTTGGCAAAATTCTCAGTGCAACCAACTCTCCGTACTTTGGTATGGAACTCCCAAAAATAAAACACACACATTAAGAGTATTTTAAATATATGTTCACTAAACACTTTTCAACATGAAAAGAGAAAAAGTACCTCAAGGTCTGTGATTATGCACTGTATAAAATGAGTTATAGTTTCTACTTGAGTTGTACAACACTGCAAGGTAATTAATAAATGGTAAATATTCTGCATTTATTTCTAAAAAAATCATGTACAAATAGAACTCTGATAACTTATGCCTTGACACTTAAAATTAACATGGGCACATAGTCTTGGCATAACGGTTCTTTCTGTTCTGTCACAGGACAAGTTCAAGTGAAATGCATCAAATCAACAGTCTTATAAAAGTTCATAAACATTTTAAAGTAATTTGGAGTTTATTGCATTAAGAACAAGACCTCCAGAAATACTTTTTCTAGATTCCTAATGTCCTTCAATACACTCAAAGGGAGTAACTGGTTTTTAGCATCCTTTAACAGTGTAGCAAGGTCCCAGCTTCAGCAAAACATTTTCTCAATTGCCTTATAAAGATGTTGTGGCTAATGATGGAAAGCAGGCCCAAGTGTCAGAGAAGGCCGCCACTACTCCAGGCTATGTGAGAGTTCAAGGCTTGCTGAGAAATCTAGTTTCTTTTCAAAGCTCTGTTGCATATTGCATTCTCCTTCAACTGCAAGCCTCAATGTACATAGTGTCAAAACTCTGTAGGGAGACAGCTAGCCTTTAGTTGTCTGGAAAAGACTCAATGTGAGTGGGTTCTGAGTATTGCTCCACCGTGCTCACCAAGTGCCATTTGGTAATCAATACCTCCATCCCTGCTTCCTGACATTGAGGCCTCTTGTGTGAGCAGGAGACAAAATTATTTAAATTGCACTCCTGATTGACCACCCAACATACACAATCTAACTGTTAAAACAAAAGTGGACTGTTCTGCCAGACTTAAATAGGCACATGCAAGGGGCAGGAACTAAAAGCTGTAAAGGTTTGACCGTCTTGACTTTCATCCAATCTACTCTTCTGGATATCACGGCCCATTCTGGTTCCATTCCTCCTCAGTTTTCCCCCTTCTTCTTTCCTTCCAGTGCTGAACTGTGAACCTACCAATTCGTTGAATTAAAGATTGGAAAGCCAAAAACCAATAAGAAATCCTGGGGAAAAAAACAAATGGGAGATGTCAATATAGTCTATAGAGAAGCCAGCATATGGTTGAAGTTCCAGCATAGAACTTGATAGAACCACCACATAGAATTATAATTCAGTACGCTATGCAGAAGAGACTGCACTTGGTGGCAAAATCTAACAGAATGGGTAGAAGCCACTATAAGGATGAGTATTCAATGTAAAGCATAGAGGTACCAATTGTAGAAAAGGAAACATCAATAGTCAGTGTTGGATGAATCATCATAGAGATGGAGAAGTCTATAAAGTAGTAAAAGGCCATTATATAGAAGGGAGAAATCTATTTACCTAGCGGAGATATAACCATAGTAAGGAAGCAGAAAATATAGACTGGGAAAAGTCTGCATAGAGTGATAATGAGCCAATGAATGGAGGAGTCAATAAATGTCTGGGAGGAACCAACATAAAGATCAAAATGGGAGAGATCTAGCCAACCTAGAGAGAGTTGGAAATCAATGTAGAGTTTCAAGAAACAAGTGAAAAGAGAGAGAAGTCAACATATAGTACAGAGGTACCAACATAGACATATCATACAGAGCATGAAGGGAACAACTAAAAGAGGGAGATGCCAGCATAGAGATAAGAGGCAACATAAGGAGACAGAGGTCAGTACAGGCTATGGAGAAACCAGTGTGGATTGGGAGAAGTAAATATACAGTATGAATATGTCATCACAGTATTGTCACAGGTTGGGCCCCTGGGTAGAAAACAAAATTGTGTGTCTGACTCCCCTTCTTAGGCATGGAGTAACAGCACCACAAAATAATTGGGAGAGCTATTATGTATGCTCACTCCTCACATGCTCTTCTGTTCCAGATGGAGACTCTGTGATAGAGATGAGGATGCTCAGGCGACGCTCCACTATCTGGACAAGGAGTAAGAGCACGCATAGCCACCGGAAACACCACTACTTAGAGACTGGTACTGTATCAAGAAAAGAGATCATAACATCGAAGCCGCCTTCAGCTGTTTTGGTAGAGGGCCCAAGAACCACTCAACATTCCATTCAACAAAAGACCTCCTAAGTAGCCTACTGGCAGTGGCCAGATGTTTACCTGTATTACGGAGAAAATTACTCTGAACAAGAGTCATTAAACAGCCTCAGGAATAGGGTTCTGGGTCTAAATCTATATGTACAGGAAGCTGCATTACACTGTTGTCACTCCGATACAGTCTTGACTAGAGACATTTCCCCCACACACAAGAGATGCAGTATGGTCATTGAAGCTTCCCACACACACAGACCCGGTACAGAACAGGTTGCAGCAGTTCAAACTCCCTTAAGCACAGAACATGTGCAAAATGATCAGTGCAAACAACAGGTGAAGCGTACTCCGTTGAATGTGGGGCCCGGCATTATTCTCCAGTCACCCCAAATTGAATGAGGGGTATAGGAAGGAGTCATTTGTTTTGTTCCAGCAGGCAGAGTAAATGATGGTGACCCATAACAGGAGTAGGCTTTGGATGCAAACGTGTGGACAGTGGCATAGGGACTTGCTCCATGAATTTCAGCCCCAACTCTCATACAATATATAGCTTTTCCAACAGGTGTTTTATCTACCTGGAAATTGTTTTGCTTCTCCACAATTGAGTACAGATACCAGTGCCATGTGCCAAATTCCTTTGTTGGGAGTACACAACTGGGAATGGATTGCACACTCCTGCAGGGACTTACAGTGATCCTTCTGAGGAGATGAGTCTAACCCGAAGTTGGAGACTGGCCTTAGCTCAAATAACATGCACAATAGAAACACACAAACACTCAGAAAATGTAGCTTCTGCACATTTTCTGAGATGTAGGATAGCATGAACATGATGAAACCTGGCATCCTTGTGTTACTGCAGATACAAGACTACCCAGGCTATCATATCTTCTGTGCTGGAGCTCATCTGTGAGCAAGGGGTAAGCATTTGTGGAACATATACGTCTTCTGTGAGGGTGCTCCATCCCTTTCCCTCGCTATGGAGATAACAAGGGACCTGATTTAGAGATTGCCGGATGGGTTTCTCCCTCACAAACATAATGGATATCACTTCCACATTATTACAAATGAATTATATCCTGCAGCACTTGTAATAATGCAGACAAGATACCCTTCACTTTTGTGATGGAGTACCCATCCACTAAACTCGAAATGAGGCTCTAAAACACTAGCCTTCGAAGATTTCCCAACCTGACCAAAGGTCAAAGCCTTCATTTGACTTGTGTACCAAGACCAGTACCCACACAGAGCTAGAAAGGGAACTTCCATTTATATAGACTCACCCATATGGTTGGAGGGATTACAGTGGTGACCCAGCATGCCCATACGCTTACTGTGCTTCTACTAGAGCCCTAGGTGAAGTGTTGCCAATGAGTCCATGCAACTCCATCCTTCGGAGTGGTAGGGCCGTCTGAGAGGAGAATGTATCTGTGGCTCAGGATAGACTTCTGTTTATGAGTCTTGCTCTCTGGATTAGCCCTGTATCCTGTCGAAGTTCCTCAACATATCTCACACTGGCAAAACTCAGAAGAAGCATGCATCCCAAGCGCAGCTTTGAAGAGGAGCTCATCTTCCAGATGTTAGGCAAATTTCTCCTTAGACCCTTCCTCTATGGCATTTGAACATTAAGTCCCTCTCAAATCTAATAACATTATGGTTCAGGCATACCCATCAATCCCTGGCCAATTGCACTCTGACCTGGGCACACTGGCATCCAGACTAAGCCCATCAGTCCATCAAAATCAGTGCCAGGATAAAACTAGAATAATCTACATCCCTTGGCCCGTCTACAGCACTGGTATATTTGGGGACTACGAGGAACAATACCCAGACCACCAACCTTCCAGCTAATGCTATTTACTCCGGTAACCTAGTAAATTAATTTACTGGAGCTCTCGCGGCAAGCTTCCCTCACACACAAAAAGTACAGCATGGGTATTGTAAACTATCTCACAGTAGGATTACATAAAAACAGTTGCGGCCGGTGCAGGTAAGCGAGGTGGGGGCGCGGCTGGGCGAGGGGGGGGGGGAGTGATAGATGACGGCATAAGCACATTTTAAAAAAAAACAAAAAAAACCACTTACCTTGCGCTCACCGAATCGGTGATGCTGCGAGCACAAGGTACATGGTTTTATTTATTTTATTCTGCCTATTCCGTCATCTGTCACTCCCCTCCTGCCCTTCCCGCCTCACCCCACAGCGCTTATATGCACCGGCCACCACAGCATAACAGGCATCCAACAGGAAGTAGCGCTGCATACTTCCCTCTCACTGAACAGATAATAAATAGACAGTAGTATACACTTTTCATTATTCCCAAAGAAAGGGGGAAGCATTGGCAGCAGCAGTGCATATGTCCCATCGCAAACAGAACAAATACAACATGGGTAGCAGCAGTGCAAAATTCTCATGAAAATAGGTACAATCTGACTAAGAGGGAGGAAGACCAACTGGTATTCACAGTAGCAATTAGTGATGGTGAGAGTGAGAGTGAAGTGTGTCTAACATTACCTCCATCTATTATGGAACTATTTTTATTTGGTTGATGATGGGGTAAGGCTAAAAAGAGAAGTGGTGCGTAAATAGAAGAGTCACTGTTCTATTGCACCCATTTAAAAACGTGACCTGAAGAAAGCCCAACGACCCGACTGGGCACCCAAGGGCTGAAACATGTCGACAACTCACGTTTTTAAATGTCTTGGGCATAGGCTCTATAAGTGAGCCATTATCTCAATTTCCGTACTATTATTTATGACCTCTGGTCCAAAAAAAAAACCACATACCTTAAAGATACCAGAGACCTACTCAACCAACTAAAGGATCTGAGATTTGAGGAAAGAACAATGTGCCTAGTAGGTCTTGACGTGGAAAGTCTTTACACAAGCCTACCACAACAGAGGACACTACAAACCATTGAAGACATCTTATTTGCACAGGAATAGAAGTACAATACCCCAAGACACTTTGTACTGGAATGCTGCAGTCTAGCTCTTACAGAGATTTTTTTCTAATACAATGGAACCGTCTTTTTGCAGACACACGGATCTTCCATGGGGAGCACATTCGCCCCCAGTATAGCAGGACTATATGCAAGTGACATTGAAACCAAACACATTCTTAACTATACGAATCCCTACAGAACCAAAATACTCTTCTGGAAACGCTACATCGACGATGTCATCATGATCTGGAACGACCTCCCAGACAGTTTACCAAAATTCCACAGACGGATTAACAACAGAGATGAATTCCTCCAATTTACATATACAGCTGATGAACACCAATTGGATTTCCTAGATATCACATTATACATTGAAAATTACAATATCAACACATAAACATTTTACAAACCAACAGTGCGAACAGTCTCCTCTCTTTCAATAGCTTTCACCAGCGTCTTTTAAGAGAAAACTTAACATGTAGCCAATTCCTGCGAATAAGACGAAACTCTAGCAAAATCCAGGACTATAAGAAACAAGCGAAAGACCTGAGCGTGAAACTGAAAGCGCAAAACCACCCAGGAGTGATCCAAAAGTGGCAAAAGAGAGCAAGGAACCAAAACAGAGACAACCTTTTAGAAACCTCAATAAAATGACAAGATGAAGACATACTCACCTGCGTTACGACATACAACACGGCATCCTATACAATCAAGAAAAGTGTGAACAAGAACTGTAAGATTCTCATATCATGGACCCTTAAATGGCCAAAGCCAAGATTTGCGAATAGAAGAACGAAGACAATCCATGACCTGCTGGTCCATACAAGACCACAGACGAACACTTCGAGAACAGAAACAATAACAGACACGTGGAACCTTGCACCAATCACTGGCCATTGCCCATGCCGAACCTGTTCTGTGTGCAAACTAACAAAAATCACCAAGACTCTACAACTTAAACCTGATTTGAAATGGACATTAAGAAATCATACAAATTGCAATACGACTCATGTGATCTATATGATCACATGCCCTTGTAGCCTTAAATACATAGGCATGACCTGTCGGAAGTTAAAACAGCGAATCGTGGAACACAGGAGTAACATTAAATGTAAAAAACTGACAACAAAAATGAGCACCCATTTTATCAATCAAAAACATACGACCGAAGAAATAAATTGAGTGGTACTGGAAACCCTAACAACAAAAAATGAGAATGCGGAACGCATCCTATTCGAAAAGGAGCAGAGATGGGTTCACCGTCTGAAAACCTATGATGTGGGGCTTAATGACAACGTACCATGGAACGCAATCCCACACTGATGGTAATAAATATTAGAAACACTAGAAAGGTACCACACCAATATGGGGCTAGGTGTCTCCACAGTAAACGAACGCCATATTACAAGACACATGAGACATATTGGCCACACCACTGAATCCGAAGAGTTAAGCTTTCTACATGGGGGATTTGGCATTGTTCATGTAAGACACAAGGCATAGACCAGTGCACCGTCACATACTGTTTTAAATATCTATTGACCACAACTTACATGAATTGTTGACATCATGCGTGAAATATAATCCCCTGAAGAAGGGCGTGGCCCGAAATGCATTGGGCGAATCTTTTGAAACAATTGATGAATAAGAATCATTGTTGAAAATTCTGCAATAAATAGAATCAAGAAATTTCCAGATACATTTGCTTTTAACTTTATTGAAAATAGTCATCCTGAGTGCATCCTGGGGACGTTTTCCACTAGTAGGGATAACGCAAATATAGTGCCATATTGGCATTAGACAGCTCTCCACCCTGTCAACATGAAATGAAATCAGGACAACAGACGCAATAAGAATGTCAGCTGAATGCAACGTACTCCTCTATAATCATCAAGGAAGTCTTTCTACTATACAAAATGAATTAACCTCCTGTAGTCTCCATAATTCCATATATAATCATCACATCACCGGAATGTTATGAAGGCTTGCACAGAAGAGATTAAATGCCCATGAGAATCACCGTAAAATCTTCCTTTAAAAACGGACAAAACAAGAATGTCACCCAAACAGACATAAAAGGGAGGTCTTTCCACGATACCAAGTAGCATATAAACTATAGAAATTTTCATTGAAAACGAAGACAGTATTTACCTATCACTATTATAGTAGCATTAAAAAAAAAAAAAAAGAAACAGGTCATTTACTACTCGTAAATGCCCTTTGTGAATACTGAAAGTCGGTAAGTTCGACTTTTGGTATTCACAAAGGGCATTTATGAGTAGTAAATGTCCTTTATGAATACCAAAAGTTGTAAAGTTAGATTTTTATCTAACTTTACCTCTGTGAATCGGGCCCAGTTTATTTGAGATGAAAATGTGTGTATTTTTAGAACTCGCATGTTGATGTTTGGGGAATAAGCATTTATTACTAATATAAACTTGCTGCTAGTGGACAGTTTTGTGTTAACCATGTAGAGGCATTCCACATTGACAAAGCATTTTTTACATTACTGCTGGCAACTATGCCTCATGTATAGAGGTAATCACTGCTGTTAATCTTGCATATGGTAGCCACTTAAGTAACCTTGTCTTATGTAGTTACTATTACATCTCTAGTATATTAGTAGCTTGGGAGGATTTTCATTGAACATAAGTAGTTCTTATTACAAAAAAGATTTAGAGCCCCCTGATGTAGTGCCTCTGCCTGTGACATCTGTTGAGAAACAATGCAAATTAAGAAATTTGGTCAAGTCCATCTCAACCCAGGATTATGAACAAGACGAGGGATTGAAGCTCATGAAGGCACCAGTCCAAGCCATTGAATTCCATCTGGAGAAGAATTACTTCAGCTCAGCCTGAGCACCAGCATACCTCAGAGTCCCACCCCAAGCTTGACTTGGTCAGATAATCTGCTATGACCAGCTCTTAAGACCCTTACAGAGATGACATGCACAGAGAAAATCTGGTAAAGAGGTTGTGTTCCATAGTTACCTATGTGAAGGCAGCCAGCATAGTGGCCTCCCTGGGTAAATACAGTCACTGAGTGGAATTATATTTTGCCTTTGATGGACCTAAAACCTGAGGACAGAAGGTTAGAAGCACAAGCTGTTATATGGAAGGGTGCCAATGCCTCATCACAATCATGGTGATCGTATTGAATGAGGGCATCCACCAGCTGGCGGGGCACTGTCTTATGCAGAGCGGGATGGCTGGAGAATACAGCCTTCACCCCGTGGTCCAAAGAAAAACAGTGGACAAATCATTGTACTATTTGGAAAAGACGATGAAGCTCTCCAAGACAATTACAAATGGTGCTCACTCATTTGAAGAGTTATAAATCTGGCAACTGACTACTTTTTGTGCTGTAAACGAGTTTAGCCATAACAAGGAGGATCCTTGCACCGAAGCAACTGGAGCAGACAAAATTAACTGTTGTCAAACCACATTAAAAAAACTACCCCTCTAAGAATGGTCAACAAAAGCAGTCTTATAGCCAGTTCACGTCCAAGAAATGGGAAGATTCCAATGTTGCTCCCACGACTCTCCCAAAGGAGCTTTGCTTTTCAATGCTGACTGCCTCCCCTGCATCCCAGGGTGTAGGGGGAACAATTCCATATTTTGCCCTTGAATGGATGAATATTATGCTTGATCAATTGGTGATTCAACTTGTAGATTGCGGCCATACCTTGTAGTTCCTACAGAATCCTCTCTGCCATGCACCAAGGTAGGAACAAGGGGCCAGATGTACGACCTTACCAATTTGCGAGTCGCAAACTGCGTCGTTTTGCAACTCGCAATTTGCAACTCGTAAATAGGAATGCACAACAGTGTCTCAGACACTGTTTGTGATTCCTAATGGGGTCTCAAATTGCCTGCCTTGTTAATATTCATGAGGCAGGTGCAATTTGTGACCCCATTAGGAATGGCTAGCATTCCCAGGGATGGTGGCCTGCTGGGGTCAGCAGACCACCATGCCTGTAACTGCTTTTTAAATAATTGCAAAAAACAACAATTGATGGACAGAATGCAGAACAATGTCATACATTCACCCCAGTACAGAGATCTGGACCTAAATCTTTTTTTATTTTTTGCTCACCATGCCATTCCAGTTTGGACCCAGCCATATGCAAATCAGTCACGACCCTGCTCCCAATGGGAACAGTCCAGCCCGAACTGCCAGGCCAGGTCCTCCCTGGACTGGAAACAAGCTTCCTAGGACCGGTTTTGGGGTTACACCCCCCTCATCAGCCTGGATAGCTGGCCTCCAGTGGCATGGAGAGCATGGGACCCACGTCTGGGCATACCCGTCCCACTCGGGGTGACAAATGCAAAAACAACAATTGATGGACAGAATGCAGAACAATGTCATACATTCACCCCAGTACAGAGATCTGGGCCTAAATCCATCGTTTTTTGCTCACCATCAGTCTTGACCCTGCTCTCAATTGTGTGTCTTTTGCTATCACGCCCTAAGTGCGCCGGGTATGCCCAGATGTGGGTCCCGGGTTCACTGTGCCACTGGATTCAAGCTATCCTGGCTGATGAGGGGTGAATCCCTGAAACCGATCCCGGGTTGCTTGTTTACAGTCCAGGGAGGACCTGGCTTGGCAGTTCGGGCTGGACTGTTCCCATGAGGCACAGGGTCAAGACTGATTTGCATATAGCCAGGTCTAAACTGGGGTGGCATGGTGAGCAAAAGAATGGTGGATTTCACCCAGATCTTTTGACTGGGGGTGAATGTTTGGATTTGTTCTGCATTCCGTCCATCAATTGAGTGTCTTTTGCTTTTTAAATAAAGCAGTTTTTTCTTTAAATGCAGTCCGTTTTCCTTAAAGGAAAATGGGATGCATTTAAAAAAAGAAAAATGAAACATTACTGTTTAATTTTTTAAGAGTAGGCAGTGGTCCGTGGGACCACTGCCTGCTCTTAAAAAATATTTTAAATGCCAGTCGCAAAGGGGAAGGGGTCCCCTTATCGTTTGTGAGTGGCTTACCACCTACTCCTACATCTGGCCAAAAGTCTTCGCCTTCAGAGATTGCAACCGGGAATCTTTTGTTTGTTTTTCAAGGGAGTAATGCAATAGGTGCCAAACATCTAGTGCAATCAAATATTTCAAGTTCTTCATGGTAAAGAGTTGAATCTTGGGCTCTAAACATGTTCCTCAAAAAGCAGTCATTCAAGATGGTCACTCTACAAGAGGTTATCTTTCTGCCGCTGAATGAGCATTCCGACTTTCCTTGATTTCCAGACCACATAGTTCCATAACTCAATACTTCTGAAGCACAGACAGTATCTGATGTGGTTGGTGGCTGGTCAGCATAATCAATGTAGATCACTTCCCTTTGGTTTGAAGTCCTCCCCAAGAATTTTGACCAAATTCCTGGTCCCAGTCACAGTTCATCTAAGGAAGCAAGGCCCCAGGTGTCCCTTTAATCGAAACACTGACATGGCAGGAGGCTAAATCTCATTCTGAATGTAAGCAAGTCAATCCCTTTTCCATCTAAAATGTTGCCCTTCCTCAGGTCTCCTACGGTAAGGCATTCCCCTCACAAGACGGCACTGTCAATCAAATTTTTATCAGCGACAGAGCTCGTGTCAGAACCTAGAAGCCCATTTTGTTTTTTTTTCGTCAGGCCTTGCGTTAGTCCTTTTCTGCGTCCAATCCAACAGAAACAGGGGCAACAGACTGCACAATGTTTTGGTTTCAGAATGTTTGCTACTTAAACTGCTGCATAAGTACTTCTCTTTATGCACCCTGTCATGTAGCCACAGAAATTCTATTTCTATCATATGTGCTTTCTTACCTAGACTAATGTAGCTTCACGTGCATGTACTCTTTGAGGTTCTTCCGAATACACGAGGTAAATACAAAATTGTATTCTTCAGTGGCCAAACCAAGAATGAAACTCACCAAGCCAGTACTCGTGAAGTGAAACAGAAGTAGAACTGCCTGAGACCACCTTTTTGGTGGGAAGCACATTACCAAAACATGTCACGTTGTATATTTTAAACAGGCACAAAAAACAGATCTCTTTACAAATCTATAACTATGCATTAATCACCATGCGTCAGTTACAAATTATATTGCTAAATAAATAGAGTTTTTTTGTCAATGCGATTTCTTGCAGCTATAACAGATGTGACAGTTTGGATTAAGTGCATGGACAAAGAAAATTGAAGAGATTGAGGGATGGATTAGCTTTTTCTAAATTCATGTGTATTGGTTTTAAATAAAACGTACTTAGAAATATTTTTTTAGCTGAAAATGGTGACTAAACTATAATTGTATATTTTGTAAAGGAATCTGTGTTGTTGCGCTTGTTTTAAAAGTTCTATTTAAAAAAATATATATATATTAGCCATTGGTATGACAAAATACAAGAAAATAAGGTAATACAAAAACAAAGACAAAGAAAGAGGAAGAAAATGGGAGAGCATTTACATGAATACCTAAAATGGTATGCATAGTACTTAGTTAATAGATATATTAGATACGGCCAATAACAAGAATACATGATCAGAGACACAGAGAGAGAAAAAGATGGTATAACCATTTCACAGGACATTATAATACATAGAGTAAAATAATAATGCAGGATTAAATCCATTGAAGACTAGACCAGATCCTTTTAAAGGAACGAGAGCCTCTAGCTTTGCTAGAGCTAGTTCGAACTCAAACACCTGTCTGAGCAGTGCCCAGACTTCGTTAGCATTTGGGCTGATTTGCAATACACAGGCAAGCGCATACAATGTTAATAGAGTTTAATGATCTCTCATAGCTACTAGCCCCGTGTTTAATCCCAAGAAGAATTTCCTTTTCCATGAGCTGGAACTCACGGCCGAGATGCACTGTAAACATTGAGGATACATTGTTCCAGAATAAATTCAGCATTGGACAGTCTAGAAACATGTGCTTTATATCTGACGCAAACAGCTTACATTTTGATCAGTATGATTTGGCAGAAGATCGAGGTGTTGCCCGAATAGAGATGAGCTTGGGCATGTAGTACAGCATGAAAATTGTCCTGTGTTGCTGCAATTTCAGATTGACGGAAGGTACTGATTGATCTAGAGTATCCAGTGCCTCCTGTATTTCCTCTTCAGATATGTGAGTTTTGAGGAAACGGCTTAATTTAGCGGATAGGCCTAGGGAATCGCTGGGGCTACACTATCCTATCAGTTGCTAGGCAGTGGGAGGCCCACGGGATTCAGGTGCAGAGTGGAAACACTCATGCGTAATGCGTTAAAGTCGATAGAAATAGTAGTATTTAGAAATTAAGAGTTTAAGGACACTTCAGAAGGAACTAGGAGTTAGAGACTTGGAAACTAGACACTTGGATAGTCAATACCCTTGTGAGCACCGGAGTACTCAAGTTACCTAGCCCACGGGCTGCGGGTGCATAGGTGTGAACTTGCGTCGGGTTTCGTCGTCGACTCCTATGGATGCCTGAAGAAAGTTGCTGACAGGCAGTCAGTGAAGAGTGTCCAGTGGATTCCAAGGATGGAATCAGGAAGGAGGATACCTGCAAGCAGAGGGGTCAGAGTCTAGGTCACCAGCCAGGAGCCGGTAAGGAACCAGGAAGGAACCAGGCGATGTCGTGAAGATGCAGGTGAAGAGGTGAAGCTTGTCGCAGCAGCCACGGGTACCAGGAGGCGTCGAGGACGACCAGAACCAGGAGGCGAGCTGTCCCACGAAGGCTCTTGCTGTCGGCGGCGTCGATGTCGAGTTAGGACCCAACAAGCCTTGGCAAGCGTAACCCACGCAGGATGGAGGACTTGCTTCTGTCGCAGACCAGGAAGGTCTGGAGTGCTTCCCTTTCACAGGGGAGCGGGTGCCAGTCTGGAGGAGCCGGACCAGCAAGGCAAAATTGAAGGTTCGTCGTCACAGAGGTCACTAGCCAACGGGCCAGCAACCGGACAACACGTCGAGCAACTCAGGTGCAGAAAGGCCCCACGCAGAACACGTGAAGTGTGGGGAGCTGATCTTCTTTGCAGATGGTGCTCGGGATTGGGGCTTCTCAATTCCCCAAGCACAGCCTCGAGGAAGCCTCAGAAGTCGCGCTAGTCAGTTACTAGCCACTTTTCCCAAGTCGCCGGTCCCACGTCCCTCGTTGCCTCCACGGGTCTCAGCTTTGCTGTAGATGTGGATCTGGTTCAGAGGTGTCTGGAAGTCACGGCGCTGGTCAGTCTCTGCAGTCGTCCCTCGTAGGATCAGTCGCAAAGCAAGCAGCGGTCGCTGGATGGTGCCTGGTTGCCCAGGGTGGTCACTCCTTGGCCTTCAATCTTCTTCCGTAGTAGAATGTCGAAGGTCCAGAGTTTCTGTTCAAGATGCAGGTTCAGGATAATCTAAAGTCCTAGGGACTCAGCTCCCACTCTTATACTAATCGGGGGGGCTGGGTTACCTGCTAGGTCCCTCCTATGGGTGGGACCAGGGAGGGGGTGGTTACACCCCTTTCCCTTTGTCCAGTTTCGCGCCGGGACTGGGGCTGGAGTGCCCCAGCACTGGTTTGAACTGGACTATGCGTGGAACACCTTGTGTGCCCCCTGCATTCATCCCTCCCTGCCCCAGTACACTAAGGCCTGTCTAGGGTGGTGCTAGCACCTCCCAAAGCAGGAAACCTATTGTCCAAGCCTCCCTCGCTGGAAGGTCTCCCAGCAGCAAGAGGTCAGACTCGTGTCTGTGGCAGCAGCGTCCATTTTGTGACGCTGGGGCTCTGGATAACTTTAACCGGGTAATAGGTCTTCAACATGTCTTCTCCCTCTAGAAGGGAGGAATACTATCCTCACCGCCAGAAATGGTGTGGGGGTAGTATTCCAAAGTGTTAGACACCTTACACAACATGTTTTAATAAAGCCAAACCATAGTTACCATAACCGCGAGGATTATAAGGCACTTTAGGAGTATATGGTAGGCGATATCATAGAACAGCTATAAGGACATGGTTCCAAAAGCTGCAGACAGGCTCAGCTCATGCTAGAGCACCATCTCACATGTTACCAAGCACTCTGCCTTCAGGATTGTTAAGGGTTGCCATAGGAGTGACTGATAGGTTACCCATGTGTCTATATATAAGGTAGGTATAGGAATACTACACCTAAGCAAGGGGGAGTACACGAACTTGCCCCAGCTGAGTGATCAGCCAGTTGTGTCATAATGGAAGGCCAGCCAGGGGTGGTATAATACATGCTGCAGCCCCTGGTAGGCCTAGGGTACACCTATGCCCTGGGTACCTAAGGTACACTGTACAGGGTCCAAAAAGGTGATCCTTACCAATTGGGTTATGCACCTAAAGTGCATAGTGAATTTAGAGAGAGAACAGCTGGGCTGTGGGTCTGATTAGCAGGCCCACAGCCACATCTAAGTCGAAAACCAGTGAAGCAAAAGCAAAAAGTGGGGGTGAACATAGAAAGCAGACCCTACTCTCCTACACTGTCCATATACAAAATAATCCCTTGCTTGTAAATATTTGAAGAAGGAGCTATGCAGAAGCCCAAACGCCTATTTTAAAGCAGCGAACAAGCGAAACCCCTGACCCTCGTACAATTGCCCTAGACTGTTGACGCCCTTACACTGCCAGACTCTGCCAACATAATCCCGAAATATTTCAGGAAATATTGGGTTACCCTATAGAACAGTGTATTGATGGAATGTCGGCAGAGAGTATTCCTTACAGATCTCTTGCCAGATCCTGGTGATGTCCTTAACTACCTTGAATCTAACTCGTTTGTAATAGTTAGAGTCAGAGGTCGTGTACAAGGTAAACCCAAAAGATGGTCCGCAAGCTAATTGATATGCCACTGAAGACAGGCCAGCTTTGGACCCATTTAACGAAGTCTGGATCCGCCTGAGGAATGTGGCCCAGTAATACAACTTGAAGTCTGGGAGCTTAAAGCCCCCTTGTTTATAAGACAGTTTGATAGAGCTGAGGGCCCTTCTAGCACGTCTATACCCCCAGATGAAACTACCTATAGCACTTTCCAAGCGCTTAAAAAAAGACAGTGGTACCGGTAGCGTGATTGAACGATATAGATATAAAAACTTAGCCAGGATGCACATTTTAATTACATACACCTACTGAGAATACTAAGAGGAAGACTATGCAAGCTGTGCAGCTTTGCCATGACTAATTTGAGGAGTGGCACCTGATTCAGAGTAATATTATCCTCTACCTGACTACTGAGGAGAATACCAAGGTATGTAGCCGTACATGTAGCACCTAGGGATATTGGTAAGATATCAGGTTGGTAATTTAGAATCGTCTGAGTTTTAGCCAGGTTTATCTTGTATGCTGAAAAGGAGCAGAAAAGCTCTGTCTCTTTTGTTATACAGGTTATGACTTCAACGGGGTTGGCAGAAAAGACAGCAACATCATCTGCGTATGCAGTACGTTTTAGTTCTGTACCATTTAGACATACTGAAGGGATTCCCACATTCTGCAAAATGTGTCTTTTAAAAGGCTTGATGCATAGGGCAGCAGGGGAGAAAGTGGACAGACCTACCTTGTGCCCCGTTCAGTTTGACCGTAGCTACTGGGTTTTTGTAATGTTTTTGCACCAGGGAGATAAACTGAGTACCAAATCCAAATACTGTCATAGTAGACCAGAGTGTTACCCAATCTACTCCAGCAAAAGCTTTTATCGGTGTCTAGCATGATCATCCCGAAATGTTTATTCAGTTTGCCAGCTACTTCCAAAGCTGCGATAGCAGTCTTGATATGAGCTGAGGTATCTCTGCTGGGGACAAACCTGTGCTGTTGATTGGAGACTAACCGATAGATGACGGGAGCCACGCGTGTGGACAAATTTTAAGAGAAACGTTTGGCGTCAGAGTTGATCAAAGATATTGGGTGGTAGGAGCTTCTGTCTTCAGGCGATTTTCCCTTCTTGGGAAATACCACTATATTAGTCACACTCCAGTATGCACGGGCTTCCCCCCGTTGGTAATATAGGTAATTCATTCTGTAAGCTCCGGTGCCAAAATATCCCGAAAGATTTAATAAAACTCGAATGGGATAGTATCCTCGCCCACTGCCTTGCCAGGAGACAGAGTTTTAATTGCATCTTCTACCTCCGCTATCTCTATATCTTTTTGTAATATTGCTGACTCAGTGGCTTCAACCCATGGTAAGTGGCCCTCCCGCAACTATTCCAGGAGTGTGTGGTTTTTATGAGGAGCTAACTCACAGTATAGTTTGGAATAGAATAAACCAAACTGCTTGACTATATCCTGTGGCCGAGAATAAAGCGCTCCACCCTCCCCTTTGATACTTTTGATATTAGATCTTGCCTTCTTATCAGCGATCTAGATAGCCAACAGCCGTCCTACCCTCTCCCCATATTCATACTGTAACATTTTATACTTATGGTAGCTAGCGGCTACTTTCTCCGTTAATCTTCTATTTAGCATGGATTGTGTTTCTAAGAGCTTCAAGAATATTGGCTGCTCCGCTGAATCCTTTGCGATAATCGCCTGTGCGTGCTGTCATTCAAGATCTAAGTAATCAATACGACACTGTTCAGCTTCTCGAGTTACATGCCTGTTCTGAGCTCAAATGAACTGGAGAGTGGCTCCCTTGATAAAGGCTTTCAAACAGTCCCATACCACCGAAGTAGGAGCAGTGCCCTTGTTATTATCTAAGTACTCCCCCAGTACTGATCTAAGATACGCACAAAACTGAGTAGGTCTCGGGGGAAATGAGACATCGCAATGGACATTTCTGACCATTGTCTGCATCTGTAGTGTTAACATCACATGGTTTTGGTCAGATGTGATTTTAGGGCAGACCTCTATGTGAGCATTTTCTAATAGTGATCTCTTTCTAAAAATCATGACAATATGTGATTATTGTTTGTTCAGGATGAGTAAAATGTAAACCCTGGCAGCGTTGGGAGTAGTGTCATCCAAGCATCATCTAGCTGGTGAGTGTGCAAAAGTTCGAATGTAGCTGCTTGGGTCCTAACTATTCTAGCCTGCGTTTTTGTGTTGGTAGTATCGATCTTTTCATCCATAATGCAATTCAAATCCCCCATGATTATCAGATCCCTGTCCCACCCCAACAATTCAGAGCTTAAATAGTGAAAGATGTCTGGGTTATCAGAATTAGGGCCATACACTACACAGATCGTACTTTTATACCCCGAGATCAGCAGCTGGACTATCGCCCATCTCCCTTTAGAATCAGCTAATTTGCGGAGAACAGTAACTGTTAGAATGGTAGATTTCAGTATGTCAGCTCCCCGTATGAAAGCTGTCTGGGCAGTACATGTTAACACATCAAACTCCAATTGATTAAACACAGATCTGTCTTTATAAGCCAGGTGAGTCTCAGTTAAACCTAGTATCTGTGGCCTGAATGCCTGAAGGTCCTCGCAGATTAATTGCCACTTTCTGGCTTGATTTAATCCTGCATTGTTCCAACACATATATTTCCTATCAACCATTCCATAAGTTAAATTCCACTATCTCCCCATTGTTCTGTCATCCTGCCTAGTTCCGTCTGTGTATAAACTTTCAACTATTGACTAGCTATTTAACCCCCTCCCTGCCCCCCCCACCCAGACACGCCAATGGAATGATGGACAGCTACTCTCCAGTGATGTCAACCCCCGACCGAACCCAGCTAGACCCAACCCCATATATCTGCAGAAGGAAATCATCCCCTGCCCCTGCTGTCGCTGACTGACAGCTTGCAGAAGACGACCTCTCAAACCCTCCCCGGATCCCAACCCCCCTGTCCCCCTCCTATCACCACCACCACCACCCCCCAGCAGACGCGGCAGCAAGAAAGCCTCCTGGTTCACCGACGAGCTCATCACCTCCAAGAAGAACTGCCGCTCCCTGGAGAACACCTGGCGCACCAACCAGACCACAGACAACATGACAGCTCTCAAACACGCCACCCGCAAACACCACCAACTGATCCGTGCCACAAAGAAGACAGCCTTCAAGGAACGACTGGACAACAACACCCACAACAGCAAGGAACTCTTCAGCATCGTCAAAGAGCTCTCCAACCCCGACGCCGGAAACAATGACATCACTCCCTCGCAAGACCTCTGCGACTCCCTCGCAGCCTTCTTCCACGACAAGATCACCAACATTCACAACAGCTTCGGCCCACCAACCACGAACCCCACCACCGAACCGATGCCCCCCACCGCCACCCTCCGCACCTGGACCCCAGTCAGCACCGAAGACACAACACGCACAATGAACACCATCCACTCCGGATCCCCTACGGACCCCTGCCCACACCACATCTTCAACACGGCCGACCATATCATCGCACCCCACCTCCGCGACATCATCAACTCCTCCTTCAACACCGCCACCTTCCCGGAGTGCTGGAAACACGCCGAGATCAGTGCCCTGCTGAAGAAACCAACTGCAGACCCCTCCGACCTCAAGAACTACCGCCCCATCTCGCTCCTCCCGTTTCCTGCCAAAGTCATCGAGAAGACCGTCAACAGACAGCTAGCCGCCTTCCTCGAGACCAACGGATCCCTCGACCGCTCACAATCCGGCTTCCGAGCCAACCACAGCACGGAGACCGCCCTCATCGTAGCCACAGACGACATCAGATCCCTAATGGACAACGGGGAAACTGCGGCCCTCATCCTCCTGGACCTCTCCGCAGCGTTCGACACTGTCTGCCACCGCACCCTGATACAGCGCCTGAACAACACCGGCATCCAGGAGAAGGCCCTGGAGTGGATCACCTCATTCCTCGCCGGAAGAACCCAGAGAGTCCGCCTCCCCCCGTTCCGGTCAGCGGCCACCAAAGTCATCTGCGGCGTTCCACAAGGGTCATCGCTCAGCCCCACCCTCTTCAACGTCTACATGAGCCCCCTCGCAACCATCGCACGTCAACACAACCTCAAGATCATCACCTACGCCGACGACACCCAGCTGATCCTCTCCCTCACCAGAGGCCCGGACGCCGCCAGAGCCAGCCTACACGAAGGGATGAAAGACGTCACCGAATGGATGAAGAACAGCCGCCTGAAACTGAACTCAGACAAGACGGAGGTCCTCATCCTGGGATCATCACCCTCCGCCTGGGACGACTCTAGGTGGCCCCCCGCCCTGGGAGCCACCCCCAAGCCAACGGACCACGCACGCAACCTAGGCTTCATCCTGGACTCCTCCCTCTCGATGACCAGACAAGTCAACGCCGTCTCGTCTTCATGCTTCAACACCCTGCGCATGCTTCGAAAGATCTTCCGGTGGATCCCCACCAAGACCAGGAAGACGGTCACCCAGGCCCTCGTCACCAGTCGGCTGGACTACGGGAACGCCCTCTACGCCGGCACCGCCGCCAAACTCCAGAAGTAACTCCAACGGATCCAGAACGCCTCAGCACGACTCATCCTGGACATCCCCCGACACAGCCACATCTCCGGACACCTGAGAGACCTGCAATGGCTCCCAGTCAACAAAAGAATCACGTTCCGACTCCTCACCCATGCACACAAGGCCCTCCACGACCTGGGCCCCAAGTTCCTCAACAGCCGCCTCACCTTCCACAAGCCCACCCGTCAGCTCCGCTCCGCCAGCCTCGCTCTCGCCACCGTCCCCCGCAGAGCCACCACCGGAGGAAGATCCTTCTTCTACCTGGCAGCCAAGACATGGAACTCCCTCCCCATCCACCTCCGGACAATGCAAGACCATCTCGCCTTCAGGAAGCAACTGAAGACCTGGCTGTTCGAGCAGTAGCGTTCCCCCCCCCCCCCCAGCGCCTTGAGACCCTCCGGGTGAGCAGTGCGCTATACAAATGCCTATGATTGATTGATTGACCATCCTGTGCAAAGAAAAAGTAAATCAATCAGGAAGCTGAAAGAAAGACAGAGAGGCGTCTCCCAGAAAGAATATGTTCCCCTCCATATATTATTACAACTCCTTCTTAGATTCTCTAAGTAGAGACAGTCTGCCATCTCGAGAGAGCTTGCTTATCTTTAGTCTCTGTGTAAAAGAAGTGAGACCGTCCATCTTTGGGTATGTATAGCCAGGCTGGCTCCTGCAGAAAGACTTTTGAACAGACTGTTTTAAAAGGATTGATTAACTGATGAAGCCTTCCACTGCTTGTCCATTGTAGATTTACAAAGGTCCGACCTTACAGAGATGGAAATTGAGACCAATTCAACAGGAGTGGAAGGGCGGGCTTTAAGATAGATTGCTTTGCGGAGCAGAAAGTTTCCTAGAAAGACCAGTATTGGGCGAGGATAGGTTGACTTAGCTTGGTTCCCTTGTGTGATAGAGGCAGGTAATTGATTCGCCGCTTGACCTGCGAGTCCATATCTCAGTCAGCAAGAATGGTGAATGCCTGCTGGAATAAGACAACTATATAAGCCCTAGGGTTCGAGCCTTCCCTCCCGTCAGGTATACCGAAGACCCTCAAGTTGATGCGACGTTGTCGATTTTCAAGATCCTCAACGTTTGCCAGCAGAGGGTTTGGGTCTCTTGAGTTTTGACGAATCTTGCAGCACAGGTATTGTCTTCTTCGACTGCTGCAACCCTCTGTTGCAAGTCTTACTTCCGAAGACAGTGAGGCAACCTTGGTAGTGACATCCGCCAGAGCCTGTTTAATCTCCCAACTATCCGCTTTGGTTTGGAGATAGTATTCTTGAGCCTCCGCTCTTTGAGTAGTTAATGCCTGTAAAATTCTGAATAGAGAGGGCTCCTCGCACTCGGTAGATCCAGAGTTTCCCGCTGTAGGCCCTTTCGTAGAATCAAGATGATCCGTTGGTAAGGAGGGTGAAGGCAAGAGGTCCACTGAATCGGGAGTCCCATTCACGGTCCCGTCTCGGCTGCTAATTTGAGCCAGGCCAGAGTGACTGATAATAACATGAGATAGAATTCGAGGCCCCCCTCCCTCAGATGCTGTGGTATTTATTTTGCCGGACTTAGATAGTCGAGTGACAATAGCTTTGACCTCTCTCTTTGAAGCCACCCATTTGCGCAGAGGACTAGTGCCATCACCAACCTTTGTGCCGGCCATGGCAGGGTTTTTTTGATCGTCCTGCAAAAACAGTAGAAGGGGGTTATGAACCTCCTCGTCCTTTCCCTCCTCTAGCACCTCTAGCTCCTTTGACTCCTTCCCTTTTGAAAAAGTAAGTCCCAGCGGAGTGTTGCCCTTTATACAGTTGAAATCTGGAGCCTCATCCAATCCGTTTAGGTCCCTGCACTGCTCAGAGTGCTTTAATTGGGCATTATCCGGTTTGGTTAAGAAGAAAAGATGACTTCCGGCCCAATAGGCTCCGTTATGGATGTAACAAAAGGCTCAGTCTTACCTGCACTTGATGGACACCGAGGCTCAGGACCGTCTGAAGAGTGGTAAAACATTGCTGGAGCTGGCGGATACATGACTGACACAGGCTGTCATCTCTGGTTCTTGCTCACTGATCTTCAGGCGGGAGGAAGTAATCCCCCCACTAGTCCGTTGAGGCTCGAGGGACAGGTTCAATTTGCCGGCAGCCGAATGAGCCTAGGCACCAGCCCTCCTGTACTGCTGTGATGAGTACATCGGCCAACTCTAATCCTGGAATGGACTTCTCAGATCCACAGGATTGGAGTAAACTACCCACTCTCCCGGAGCGTAGCAAACAGAGTACCAGCTTGCCAAGTTGAGAGCCGGGGCCCCCGTCGGGTACCGGAGCTGGTTCCTTTCCTGGTTCTCGGTTCTTTTCAGTAGTGGCCAGGATCCCCTGGGCTGCTGCCATCGCCATTGCCTCTTTCATTCATTCACCTCCCTTCTGGGCAGCGGGTCGTTGAGGTGCCATGCTGAGCTCTGCCCAGACTGCCTCAAGTTAGAGCTGAGGTCAGAGTTGGAGCAGTTGAAGCCGGCCGTGATGTATAGATCTGCAGCAGCCCACCTTGCCGACCTACTCAATCGAATGATTCCAAGGAGGTCTCTTGCATCAGAATGTCAACATCATCTTCCAGTTCCTTGTTTTAAGCTGGCCAGGTGCAGCAGTAGTTCCTTTAAAGTAGTAGGTATTTAGCTCTGGGACGCCTTTCCAGTGGATCTGTGGCAATTTTGAACAGTTCCATAAGACTTGACAATTTTCTTGTTTTGCTAATCCCCCCCCCCTCGCTTCTATCTTTTCTCAGGAACATGGGAGGATGTCAAACAGAGTACCGGTTGCCTCAGAGCGGTGATGCTCTTGTGGAGGATTCTCAACAACTTGAAGTTTGTCATCCATTCCCTCTCTATGACCCTGTCAAGTCACGTACAAAGAAGGGGTGGGAGTTTACATGCAGAATTTGTGAAAAGAAAGCATTAAAGGCAGTTTGAATGGACAAGTACAAAATGCTACACAACAATGTCCTATAATTGTAGATTATATGAATGTACTCCAAGCATTTCTGAATATCAGAGGAGGTGCATAAGCGGTGGGACTGGGCAGTCAGCAACAACATTGAAGGGCTAATCTTTGACCCTCAGAATAGACACACTATCAGAAGTGGTGCAAAACTCTGGGACTAGGCAGTTATCAACAATGATTTTCTACAGAGCATCATCAAGGTATCAACAATGCCGTGGTAGATGAGCTAAGTCACTATTTGTTATACTTCCCTGAGTTGGAGCTGCATCAACACCAGCTACAGGTGATCCTCAGATACTGTTGTCAGTCTCGCCTGAACCTGTCCCTACATACCTGAACAAAAAAAATGTCAGTTCCTCTGACAAAGACAACGGAAACCACTGTCGAGGAGTAAAACATTTTCAATGATTTTGTGTAAAAAATTGGGTTATTGATCGAGGGGGTTGTTAAGAAGCAACCACACTGCTTGTCTAGATGAACCACAAGAGTAACTAAATTGACCTATGCTTAACACTGGTAGTGGGGCACAAAAGCAGTCAGATTTAATTTAGTGACACTTTGTTAAGTATTTATGCAGTACATAGACAGTGATAAAGTGAGAACACAACAAAAGAAAAGTCCCAAACCAATTTTTAATAAACAAAATGACATCAAAAGAAATGAAATCTAATCAGTAGAACTGGAGTTATGAAAATAGTACCTGAAAGATAAAAGTGCCAACTGTGGCTATCTGGTCATGCAGATTAGGACAAAGTCAAAAGTTAAGGCGTGATGGAGCACAGTTCAGATACACCAGGTGGATTGGGCCTGTCTTGACTTACCTTTGGACTTTTAAATGTTTTTGAAGAAATGTTCAGGAGAAGGTAGAGTTCAGCAGGGCAAAACAGCAGGCTGTGCTCGAAGGAGAGTCTTCGTCGCATGGGAGCGCTGGATGAGGTCTTGGTGAAGCCATCTATGATGGTGGGAAAGCACTGAGAGCAGGAGAAACTGAATTCCCAGGCCGAGGAGGTCATCTTCTGAGATAGGGAGCCTGTTGCCGTCGAGCCCTGTGCTGGTTTTTTATCTTCGTACTTTGACCACTTTTTGGAAGTCGAAAACCTCCAGCAGACAAACCTGCAAGCCATAGCCAAAGAGGGCCCCACAAGGCTGGATACCATTGCTTGGAGGTCCCGCTGAATAGGATTTGCTGCTGCGGAGAAGAACATAGTGGGAGCTACCGCAAAGTCAGGCCGATTGGTGATACACCGTGGGTGATTGTCTTGCAGGTAGGTCCCGCTCTTCTGTTGGTTCTTCTGGCACTTTTTGGTGAAAATGTTTCCAAGTGGCAACTTTTAGGTTTAGGCAGGAGTAGTACCTCTAACACCACTTCCAAGGGTCCAGAGCCCAAAGGGCACCACTAGGGGGGTTTGGAACGTAATACAGTAAAGGTCAGGTGTAGGGCTAAAGGTCTCTGGAGCTTGTTATTTCCATATAGTTCACACTGGAGGAATCCAAACTCCTTGACACTTTTAGGCGCAAGGCTTCATCATCTACTAGTCTCGCCTTGCCTGTCTACAGCACCGAATCCGCCTTATCCCTGAAAGCGGTGGGACCCGTTGAAGGGCATGTCTGTAAGTGCGGATTTGATGTCCCCTGAAATGCCGATGACATGCTTGGGTGCGCGTCACTGGCTTTTCAGGGGACATCAAATCCTCACTTAAGGACATGCCCTTCAACGGGTCCCACTGCTTTCAGGGATAAGGTGGATTTAGTGCTGGAGTGCTTCAAGGACTATAGGGCTACAGCTCGCTCCCTCAGATTGTCCACTGCTCTTTGCCTACAGCCAGCAAACTTTTGCCACCTGCATGGTTTTAGCCAGAGAACCCAATTTCACCAGCAGATGCATTAATGCAACAGTCTTCTCACTCCTTTCACAGCCGTGGACTCCGTAGGTCACGCGGACATCAAGGGCAATGTGTGCCCCAGTCCACCACTCCACCTGCTACAGCAATGCCCAAGCTTCTTCGATGTGTCCCTCAAGACACAGCCACCCTTTCGTGGCCGAATCTGGCACTTCTTGCCATGTGGATGTTCCAGATTGTTACTTGGGTTATTCCATCTCATTCTTGACAAACTCTGCCGCCCTTGTCACCGTCCAATTATGGCTGACAGAGGACAACCTGTCTCTTTTACAACAGAAAGGGCAGGCTTTTGGCCAAATGAGCCACAGAGAAAGTGCTGACGCCAGAACTAGTTTGTGATTGTTATTCCCACTACTTCCTGGTGCCGAAAAAATATGCAGGGCTCCATCCAATTCCAAATCATTGCTCTCGCAACCCCTTCCACAGAAAGGACAAATTCAATATGCTCATCTTGGCTCAGGTTTTGTCAGCCTTCAATCCTGGAGACTGGAGGGTAGCATTAGACATGCAAGATGCTTATTTTAATTTTCCCACCCTGCAGGCCCACAGGCTTTACCTGCGGTTCACAGTGGGCCAAGAGCATTTCAGATTTGCTGAGCGTCCTTTTGGCCTTAACAGTGGCCCTCGAGTGTTCATGACAATGGTGGCAGTGGTTGTAGCCCCTCTGTGGAGGTTGGGGTTCCCACTATTCCCCAACCTGAATGACTGGCTGCTGAAGGTGGGCTCGCCCCAGGCGGGCCCCACCCACCTCCAGACTATAGAATATTTTCTCACATTCTTGAGGTTCACTATAAATATGCTGAAGTCAAACCTGACTCCTTCACAAATTCTCCTTTTCATTGGAGACATTCGGGACACTGCGGTTTCGCACCTATCCCCAGAGTCAGAGAGTCCAAGATATTCATGCTATGGTCCCAATATTTAAACCGGGGTGGGGTTGTGGACCGTATGCCAGGAGGCCCTGCGCCTCTGGACTTGGCTGTTGCATAAAGAGATTTTCCTGGTGGTACAGCACCTGGCGGAATCTTTGAACGCCAAGACAAACAAACTCAGCCATTGACGATCCGGAGGCCGCTCCTCTTTCCTCGCGGCCCGAGCCTGGAACGCCCTTCCGCTCCAACTCAGACAGACAACATCGCTCCCCATCTTCGTAAGAAACCTCAAAACTTGGCTCTTCGTCAGACCCCCCCCCCCCCCTTGATGGACTGGATCCTGCTAACCCCTCCCCCAGTGCCTTGAGACCCTAATGGGTGAGTAGTCGTGCTTAACAAATGACTGATTGATTGATTGATTGACGGCTAGCAGATCAGTAATGGTGGTTAGATCTGGAGTTAACCCAAGGTTTGTTCAGCGCATGGAGAGAACTTTGGCTTGATCTGTTCACCACTGCTGAGAACCTGCAATGTCAGCACTTTGGGCATGGGAGTTTCCAAAGCAACTCTTGCTTTGACATGCGTTCCATGTAGGGTGGTACTCGAGATTCTTGTATGCCTTTCTGCTGATACCACTCCAGCCCTGAGTTCTGAAGAAGATTAAGAAAGACAAGCCCAAGTCATCCTGGTGGCTCCGGACTGGGCAAGGAAAGTTTGGCATCCCAAACTCCAGAGCATGATCATCTTTCCCCTGATTAGGCTACCCCTTCGGGAAGACCTCCTATCTCAGCAGGAGAACAGGGTTCTGCATCTGAACCTGTACACACTGTACTTCCATGCTTGCAGATTGAACAGCGGTAGTTGAATGCTTTTGACCTCCCTCCAGGGGTTGTGGCAGCCAGGCATCCCTCTACCAAATCTGTATATGCCTGCTGCTAGGACAAATTTTTGGCCTGGTGTGCAACCAAACAGGCTGACTCACTTCATGCCAAATTGTCTAAGGTTTTGTTGTTTGTGCTGTCTTTGGCACGGCAAGCTCTTGATTTGGGCACAGTTCGAAGTTATCTGTCGGCTAGTTTGGCTTTTTTGTAATTGCCGGGCCAGCCTTCCGTGTTTAAGTCTCCAGTGGTGATGCTTTTTTTTAAAGGGCTTTGACATTTGTTCCCCTCCCCCTCACCTTACGTCTTGCCCCAGTGGGGTTTGAATTTGGTTTTGACCTTCCTCAAGTGTTCCCTGTTTGAACCCATGCATAACTGGCCCCTCAGATTGCTTACCCTTAAGATGGTTTTCATAGTGGCTATAACATCGGCCTGGAGGGCAAACAAGCTTCAGGCCCTCTCTGTTAATCCACCTTATTCTACTTTCTATCCAAACTAGTTGGTTCTTCAGACGTGCATCCTTCTTACTGAAAGTGGTGACGTCTTCTACACATTGGTGAAACTATCACCCTACTGATGATCTTTACTCTAGAAGGAGGAGCGTCTCCATCACCTGGACCTGAAGAGGGCTCTGAGCTTCTATATTGATTGGACTAAACACCACTGAGTGAACCAAGAAAGGGTGAGCAGTGCACAAATGGACCATCTCATGCTGGATCAAGCTCTGCATTAAGAAGTGCTACGCTTTGCCTAAGAAGGATTCTCCTTCTTTGACTAGAGCCAAGGCTGCTCCTACTATGTTGGACATTTGCGAGGCTGCGACATGGGTGTCCCTCCATACGTGCATGAAGCACTACGATCTGGACAGCCAGGTCCGGCACGACAAGCATGTTGCCCGTTCAGTCCTGCTGGACTTTCTGATATGATCCACTTTACAGACCCACCTCCCAGGGTGTACTGCTCTGGTATCTATTCTAAGGTGAGGCATCTGCAGTAGAGTGGAGGAGGTTGATGGCTGCGGAGTTACACGCCTCCGAGTAGCCACAGGTGACCCGCTGCCTTACCCTGCCCACAGGAATTGCGACTCGCACTGGGCTGGCGTTTTCAGCGTGTTAGAATCCGGGTGAATTTCGGAGAATTTTGCCGGGGATTTTTGCCGAGTAAAGCTCCTTGTGATCTGCGGCACGAGATGATGTACGGACTCTTCCCTCTTCTGCGCATGCTGTGAGGAGTGCCGAGGATTCGGGGATTGGAGGCAGCTGAGAGCTGGACGCTGTTGCTGGAAGAAGTGAGCTTGAGATGCCCGGTTGATCCTGAGCGATAAAGAGGTCTTCGCGCTCCCCCGTTTGATGCGGCTCGGTGTCACGTCTTTACCGGGCATTTTTCGACAGCAGCTGGCCTTTCCTGGTATTCCTGGTGCTTTTGGTGGCTGCTCCTTGGGAGGCAGCCAGAGTGTTCCCTGGGGGCCGGAGAGAGATGACGGCTGTGCAGATACAGGAAGAGGAGCCTCTTGGAAGAAAATAATCCAGGTACAGAGGTTCCAGGGGAGATTTCCGGGACTAAGTTGAGCAATACAGCTTGAGGGGGTGGAAATAAGACACGAAAGAGAGGCATAATTAAAAGGGGGGAAAAAGGAGTAAAGAGGGAAGGAAAGGAGGGGTAAAGGAGGAAAAAAGAAGCTAGTGAGCAAAACACCGAGACTGATTGCACTTGTAGAGCCCGGTAAAGAAAAAAGGAAAACAAACTGAGAAAGTAAGGAAAGTGCCGGGCCAGGTCGGGCGAAGAATCGGCCACTATGTTTTGAAATGTCCTAAGTGAACTAACACTTCGTCTTGCTCATCAGAGTGAATCTGGGGACTAAACTGAGAGCGGTACTAAATTGAGAGCTTTGCGCCAGATGGTTTTGAGAGGCGCAACAGCACGCGCAGGAGCCCCAGTCTCAGTCCCCCCTACCTCCCCTTCGTCAGCTCAGAAAGCCAGGCGTCAGACAGCCCAGGCTCGTATCCTGGCTGTGAGAAGAGGTAAATCTGCTCCGAATATTAAGAGGGATAAAAACGTTACAACCTCTCAAGTGGCCCTTCTGTCCCAGAAATTCTCCTCGACATTGTCAGACTCTCCTGGAACTCCTTCTACCCCTTCTACCCCTATCCCTACCTCTACCTCTATTTCATTGGAATTTTCACCAGATCTGGGAACAAGTGTGGAAGGTGAGGTCGTGAAAGGAGCAGTAGCAGAGTTGTTAACTTCGGGAACTGGGACCAATCCCTCTAAGGAATACCCGGTCTTCTCTATGAATCGTAAGATCAATCAGAGGACTACACCTGTCAATTCAGTGGATAAATCCTTTCCTCTAGAATGGCCCTCGGAAAATCAGAAGAAGGGCACATCCATTACTGTTTATACTGGGCTCCCGCCGGGGGAGGAAGCAGAGACTCCCCCTGAGAAAAGCCTGGTAGACCAGATTCAATCAAGACAGCTGCTAGTGACTGCTCAGGTGACTCAGGGGGTAATGATGGAAATGTTACAAAATAACCCCAGGGGTGGTGAAGCCCTGGGGTCTCCACTCCCCCCAGTACATCATGAGCACAGGATATTATTGGGACCAGAACCCGTACTTGAACTCGAACCTGTGTTGGATGCAGGGCCTGATGTAAGGAATCCGGAGTTCCAGCAGGGAACGGACAATACTAATAATGAGCAGGATACTACTGTAAGTGTTTTAGACCCTGTAGACTCGGCAAACTCGGCCCAGTCTAGGGTTGTCCCGCTAACACAGATGCAGCTGCTCTTTGAAACTATTCTGGGAGAAATCCGAGAGTGCAAAACCGCGCAAGCACAGGAACACTTATTATTGCATCAACGTTTAGATAAGATTGAAACTATGGTTCAGCAAATACCCGAAAGACTCAAAGAATTGGAACATCGAGTTTCTGATATTGAGGACCATTCTGTATTATGGGATTCGGACATTGTGTCTCTCCAGAAGAAAGTCCAGGTCGCTCAGAATAAGATAGACGAGATGGAGAACTATGCACGGAGTTCAAATCTACGTTTCACCAGGATTCCGGAGGACAGTGAACGCATAGATGGTCAACCTAACCCGGTGGCTTATATCGAATCATTAATTAGAAACCATCTGCTGGATAAGGCCCCGGAAGATCTTACAATAATGAGGGTCCATAGAGTTCCTTTTCACAAATCTCCTGGAGCAAAGTACCCTAGGACAATGATTGTCAACTTCTCGGATTATCGCATTAGAGAGACAGTATTAACCAAAGCAATTCAGAAGAGAGAAATTGTCCTACCCGGTGGAGGCAGAGTGCAAGCATTTCCTGATATGTCGGCGGTAGCAGCACGGAGACGGAAGGACTTTGTACGATTGCTGAGTCAATTTAAGAATGCAGGAGCCAAGGCTTCGATTGCCCAGCAGTCCAAATTAAAGGTCCTATGGAAAGGAAAGCTGCATCTATGTTCTTCTCTTGAAGAGGCTCAAGAACTACTTCAGAAGATGAACCAAGACAAAGAAAAATGAGTGATTAACAGACTTATTTTATTGTCTCGAATTTAGTTTTTCGTAGTCTGTGATAGTCTCTCATTAAGTGATTGGTTAAACTCTGGGTCTTCTCCCTTTTTTTCTTTTTTTCTCTCTCTTCTTTCCTTCTTCTCTTTCTGCTATTCTGCATTGTATTCTCTTCACTTTTTTTTTCTTTTTCTGCCCCTCGGAGTCGTTTTTTAACGCATTGTGTGACGCATTGTGTAGGGTATTTTTCCGGGGGGGATGCAGAAATTGTAGTCTGTATTGCCAATTTTTTTATATAGGTTTATGCTATAAGTAAGCCCATAGATTGGTTGTACAATTTGTACATGTATGCACATTTTGCACTTTATAGGTCCGCCCCCTTTTTTTTTTTCCACGGTGTTCGTGGAAGCGGTGACATGCAGGCTTATGGAGGCACTACAGATTAATATATTTTCAATGCACAATGAACTTTAATATTCTCTTCATCATGCCGTTCCTTGCCTGATATGGAGTTGATATATGGTCTACCTCAATTTCTTATAATTGGAGGTGGCTGATAGTACTATTCTTGGTCATCTTGCTTATTGCACATATTGCACATTCACTTTATTTATTTATCAGTGGTTGCATTAGATTTAGATATAGATTTAGTAGGGTTATAGTCGACTTATATTTATTGGCTCTGTTTAAACATTTATATAACTTATTTTACTTTTCTGTTACACTGCGTAGATTATATATGGCACTGGAATGAGCTATTGAGCATAGTAGTGTAATAGTATTATAGGAGCATTTTTGGATTGTGATCCTTTCAAGATTTAATTTCGATTTAAAATAGTCAGTGGTATGTTTTTCAGGCTTGAAAAAAATGTACAGGGGTCATTAAGGGAGGGAGGAGGGGAGAGGAGGGGAGGGAGGAGAATGAGGAGAGTGAGGAGAGGGAGGGAGAGAGAGAAAAAAAAAGGGAAAGAAAAAAAAAAGTTGCCAAGTCCAAAACGGGTAATATTATTAACCTTAGTTTTTTCTCTAAGGGGAGGGTGGACGGGTCACTGACGGCCACCTAGGGTGTAAGGTCATGTCTAGGGAGGGTGGAAAGGTGGCCAGCGTGGTCAGGGGAAGTTGTCACACTTCCTTGGGGGTGGGGGGGGTTATAAGGGAGGGTTCACAGGGGTGAAAAGGGAGCATACGGAGAAAAATGAAAAACATTTTTTTTTATCTTGAATCATATGTCCTGCATGAATTAGATAAGTTGGAGGGGGGACTGTTGCTTTCCGCATTTTGAGAATTTTGCTTGTGATATCTTGATAGATCTAATGGAAGGGAGATTGGAGGGGGGTAGAGAATTGTTGAAAGTAATTTCCTTCAACGTAAACAACCTCAACAATGAGAGAAAAATGAGGGCCTGGATTAAGACAGAAGATCCAGGGGCAATTCTGATGCAAGAAACACATATACCGGCGAGGAAAGTAGCCGAGTTCCCAATGTTCAAGTCATGGGCTGTGCATAAAGTTTTCTCCTCCGCCTCTGCTGCCCATAGGGAAACAGCTATTTTTTTAATTAAGAAAATACAGGTAGAGGTGGTGAACTCAGCAAGTGATCAGGCGGGAAGATGGTGCTGGATCACTTGCAAGGTAAGAAATAGACCCCTGACATTTGCAAGTTTTTATGCTCCAGTGGAGGATAGTCCCACCGTTTATGAGGATTTTTTTCAATCTTTATTGTTAGTGTTAGGGGAGATAATTGTGGGAGGGGACTTCAGTTTGTTGATGAATCCTAAGATTGATTCTTTAACCAAAGGGAAAAAACAACTAAAGCATCAATCCCTCAAAGTGGTTCAAAGCTACAGCCCAATACTTGAAATTGTCGACCCTTGGCGTGCTGCATTCCCTACTGAAACGGCCTATACTTGTTTTTCAGGGAGATTCCAGTCGTTCTCACGGATTGATTTTTTTCTTATCTTATCTCCCGGAGTTTGTGTTTTAAATCACAAAAAAGTCTTCAGAGCAGTTTCTCGGACCATGCACTGCTTAGTTTAGAGTTAGAACTAGGGGACGGTAAGAAAGTCTTAAGAAGATGGCAATTAAATTATAAGTATCTGTCAGAGGATACTTGGATTTCCTTAATTAAAATCGAAATTAGAGAATTTTTTGACCGAAATTATGGCTCAGCCCCTATACATATGATTTGGGACTCTTTTAAGGCCTTTTTTTGTGGGCTTGCAGTGGCTAAAGATGCAGAGATCTCAAAGGGAAGGAAAGAGGAAAAACAAATGCTTGAACAAAATTTGCAAAGATTCCTAAGTAATTTTCTTGCTAACCCTACCCTGGCAAAACATCGACAATGGGAGCAAGCCAAACGGAATCTTGCAGAGAATTATTATGTAAAAAGTGAGCTCTCTTATCAGCAGCACAGGCAAAAAATGTATGAGGAGAGTAATTATACCAGCAGATTCCTAGCTTGGCAAGCAAGGGAACAAGCTGTAAGTAACCAAATATTGGCATTAAACTGCCCTATTTCAGGCCATCGCATTGAGGATAGGGAAGTAATAGGAGACACTATGCTTAAACATTTTGAGAAGATATTGTCAGGAATCCCCTCCCGCACATGGATTCCCTCCCACGATGCCACTTCCGTGAACCTGGTGCGCTTGGAGGAGAGCAGACTACAACTCCCAGAATGCCCTCCGGCAACAATTGCCTTATGCAACTCAAGGGTTCTGGTTACATAACACCAAGGGTAACGCCTAGTTTTCATGTTATGCAACTCAAGAGTTCTGGTTGCATAACACCAAGGGTAACGCCTAGTTTTCATGTTATGCAACTCAAGAGTTCTGGTTACATAACACCAAGGGTAACGCCTAGTTTTCATGCTATGCAACTCAAGAGTCATGGTTATACAACGCCGAGAGTACTACTTAAGGAGAAGATCACTGGGACTCGGCGTCGGATATTCTGATCTTTGCCGGAGTACCTGGTTGAGGTACACGGACCCGTTGGAGAGTGGAGCGGTTGAAGGAATATTCTAAGGAGCGGAGGAGAGGTGCTGGCGTGTGCTTCCTGCCCGTGTCCTGTCCCGTTCTGAGAGCCGTATTCAACGTCATTGGGCACAAGTACCGTTGGTAGAGCCGAAGCTCTCAACGGCCTGACAATTTGGAGAAATCGAGGTTGGTGCGAGCCGAAGCTCCCAACCCTCGTTACTTGGGTAAACACACGCTTAGAGCTAAGACGCTATCCAGGAGGTGTTTCCGCGTCTTAGCCATCGACACTCGTAGGAGAACTGGGATAGGTAGAGCGGCTGCTCTCATCCATTCTCTGCACCACCTTGGGTATCATCACTTAAACCCGGATACAATAGACGCACACTAGGAGGTGTTCCCAGCGTCTTTGTGTTGTGGCAGTACTCTGGGGGAAACTGGTAGAGTGGCTGTTCCCAGGTGGTAGAGAGCCCAGCCGGGTGTCTCCCACGTGCCCCCCGTAGATTCCACAACCTTGGAACTACCCTTCACAGCGGTTGAGTGGCATTGTCGGCCACTGCTTAGCACTGTGCCCTCCGTTGGAGCATACCGGGACCGGTGTGCATGCGGAGGACGGTTAGAAGAGCTGTGAATGGGTATCGTACTTTAACTGGTGATTCCAGTACCGGTATTCTTTGTTGTCTGTAGTTGTTTATCTGTTTATATTAAAATCATCCTTAACCTCCCTTTCTCTGGTCCGTTGTATGTTTGTCCCAACCCGAGAAAGCCAGGACGTTACAGAAATATGGTTATGAACAACCCAATAATAAGCCATTGTTGGAAGCGTTTCTTCAAGAAAACCAATTACCCACTTTAACAGATTTAGGAATCAGCAAGATGGTGAGGCCGTTCACAAGAGAAGAGCTAGGGGAAGCTATTAAGAACCTTCCGAATGGTAAAGCCTGTGGTCCAGATGGCCTCCCTTCAGAGTTTTTTAAAATATTTGCTATCGAGATTTTGGAATTTTCCCTTACTCTGGCTAATTCAATTCTGGACGGAGGACCCATACCACAAACATTTAGAGAAGGGAGTGTAGTTAGTTTTTTAAAAAAAGGGAAAAGTGGTGAAGACCCTAATTCTTATCGCCCGATAACTCTTTTAAATACGGATTATAAACTAATTACGAAACTTTTAGCTAATCGTTTTAATGGGTGTGCGTCACATTTAATCCACTCTGATCAAAATGGTTTTATTGCAGGAAGGCAATTGGGAACTAATACGCATTTTTTAGTGGAAGCACTGGATTATTTTAAAACTCGAAAGATTCCAGCATTAGTTTTGCTTTTGGACGCCGAAAAGGCCTTTGACTTGGTTATATGGGAGACTTTATTTTGTATTTTAACAAAGTTTGGAATCCCTTCCAAAATTATAGATTTGGTGGCAAATTTATATAAGAATGCCGCGGCTAACATCATTATTAATTCCACGCAGGTTGGTCAGGTAAAAGTAAAAAGGGGAACTAGACAAGGCTGTCCGCTATCTGCGGTGTTATTCGCTTTTTTATTGAGCCTCTTGCGATTGCGATCAGAAAGAATCGGCATATTAGTCCTCCACTTCCGTTTATGGCTAAGATTAAATTATATGCCGACGACATCATGCTTTTAATAAAACCTGAAGAGGAATCGCAGGCCAAAGTTTTTCAGATGTTTGACTTATATGAGTCATTTGGCGGCTATAAAATTAATAAAAGAAAAACTGAGACAATTTTGAGTGGATGTACAGCGGAGATTTTACACCCCGATATTCTCTCCTGTTTTAATCTGAATCCTAAACGGTATCTAGGGGTCTATTTCTCACCATCTGTTTCAGATCTGTATGATCTGAATTTCGTACCGCTATTACGAAAAGTTCGGGACTTATTTTTTCGCTGGGATTCTCTTCCGCTTTCCATCTTAGGAAGTGTTGCCCTGATCAAAATGTCAGTGCTTCCACTGTTTTGTTTCCTATTCTCTACAATTTCCTGCGTATTATTAAATTCCTTTTTTATGAAAATAGAGTCAATGTTTACAGCGTTTCTATGGCATAAGAAAATTCCCAGAATCGCACTTAGCACTTTATATGAAAATGTGGAAAATGGCGGTCTAGCCCTCCCCAATCTCAATGAATATTATTTTGCGTATTTTGCACAATACATGTCTAGATTTAAGCAGGGTTTACAGTCGGGTTTTTTAAATTCAATTTTTCATGAATTTAATGCTTAAAGATAACCAGATCCATCACATATTAGCAATATTTCGTTCTCCAAAATTAGTCAGATATAAGTGTTTACACTGTTTTTTTTTAAATATCAGGCCTTTTTTAGACGTTATTCTATTCCACTTATTAATGATATGACTCCCACTGCTGAACTTTTTATCTCTGCAGGCATCAAAGACTCAGCTATTCTCTCTCAAATCTGGATGAAAGCTGGTTTTTGGAAGCTATGCGATTTTGTTCGGAATAAGAAATGTCTCAATTAATCCCTGGAGATTTTCTCCTTTTAGGGTCATATAATAGCCTTAGTAAATTTCTCGAAAATCTTGATTTGTTTCATACTCTGACTCAGAAACAGCTAGTTTATGATCTACTGGGAGATAAACTAATAAAAAAACCTGAGGAGTGGAAAAAAATACTAGCTAGAATTAAAGGGTCAGATTTGGAGACTAAGGCAATTACAAAGTGGGGTAAATATGAAAATCAAGAACTTACAGTTAATATCTGGACTACAATCAATAGCTTAAACTTCAGTTCATTGAGAGGCGCTAACTGGAGAAGGATGCTTTTTTTTTTTAGTAAATGGCTATTGTATAGAACCCCTGCTTTTATTGCTAAGGTCTATCCTAGTCAATCGGGTCATTGTTTTCGTTGTCATATTCACCCAGCTGCAAATTGGACTCATATAATATTACAGTGTCCACTGATTCAGAAGTTATGGAGTGATATCTTTGAGTTTTTCACAACAGAATGCGGAATTTCAATTAATTGAAATGAGCGTTTGATATTGTGGGGCTATGATCCAGATTTGCAGGCAGTGCAGAAGTGGAGTAAAATTCTTTATATTGGTATGGCCGTCGCCAGATCTCTTTTACTTCAAAAATGGCGATCGGCTTTAATTCCTTCAAAAATCGAATGGATTCGGAAAATGTCTGATGTTAAGAATAGCGAACGAAGATACGCTTTGCGAATAGGGGGACTTAAGAAGTTTCAGCAGATTTGGGTAAAGTTTTTTGATTAAGCTCCCTAAAGTCACTATCTGAATTAATCTTCTCTTTTTTAAGTCTGCCCTATTGGATATGAGAGAACATTCTCTAATGAAATAGTGTTTTTCTGGCCATTAGACTAATTTTGATATAAATATTGGAGATACTTTTAAAATTTGCTAGGTGGGTTATTTTGGATCTTTTTCTTCTTCAAAAGGATCATTGTTAAAAGACCGTTTAGGATCTACCAAGTGTTGATCAATATACGCTATTTATTAATTATTAATATGTGTGCAATTATTTTTGATGAAATTTATATGATGTACAGCTGGATTTATTGTATTGTATTATATATGGTTTTCAATAAAAAAAATTACATTTTTTTTTTTTAAAGTGCTACGCTTTGCCTAAGAAGGATTCTCCTTCTTTGACCAGAGCCAAGGCTGCTCCTACTATGTTGGACATTTGCCAGGCTGCGACATGGGTGTCCCTCCATACGTGCACGAAGCACCACGGTCTGGACAGCCAGGTCCGGCACGACAAGCATGTTGCCCGTCCAGTCCTGCTGGACTTTCTGATATGATCCACTTTACAGACCCACGTCCTAGGGGGTACTGCTCTGGTATCTATTCTAAGGTGAGGAATCTGCAGTAGAGGTCTATCAGAAGCCCAAGTTACTTAACTTCGGTGTCTTTGACAGCGATATCCCAGCACTCAAGAATTATAGTTAATATTCATATTGGTTATTAGCCATAGTAGAATAAGGCAAGGTATGATAATGAGAAACTGGCTACAGAACAGAAAGGTCCTTACAATGATATATGACAAAAGATAATTTAATTAAGAATTTTACAAAAAAAGGGAATAGAAATCACAATCATAAATGCAAGTCAAAGTTCCCTAATACATTAAGTTCTAATCATTGTTTCATGAAAGAAAGACCTATAGTCTCCAAGTCTTGATCCAGATGGATAACAGCCGACACGTGTTTCGTCACGTATAGTGACTTCCTCAGGGCTGCAGAAAGAATATCAACATCTCAGTTGACTAAACAGAATACATATTGAGATTTATGCATTTAGTTTTTTAGTTGTTTTCTAAATTTTAAAAGAATCCTTATAGAGAGAAATGAAATATAGAGAATGGGAAGAAAAGAAATACACGAGAGAGTTGTAGAGAAAAAATTACTAAATTAAGAATAAAAGAAAAACGTGATATTTGTTATTCAAAAATAGAAAAGATAAGCAGTGAGGAAAGAGACATCATTTATCCCATTACCATACTAAGTGTATGAAAAGTGATTTAATTAGTGAGTTTGACCGACAATAGGATCCAAGTGTCCCAAAAGGAGGTATGGGTACTAACCTGGTTATTAGATATCTTTATTTGCTTGATAACTACTTGTCCCCTATTACTTTTCAAGTTGTTCCAACTTATAATATCCGATCTGTGTTTAAGATAAGGGGACCTAGTAGATTCCAAAATTATTTCCTATATACATTGTTATATCTTGAGTGGATATAACGGTATTTATCCTTTCTTAAAACTCCTTAATAAAGATATCTAATAACCATCTTCAGTTCCAGTAAAATACCATATAACATCCCGATTATTTATATTTGAATTAACTATGGGCATATTCTTCTAGTCCATGGCATCTGTGTCTCACTGCCATGTTCTTCTTTATAACAACCACGGTCCGCACTATTTTTAAACGGCGTGGGATCTGATGTATGTCCTCAAAACCAACTACCTCCATGTATTTTAAATACACTCTTTACCTTTTCTATTTGTTTTCAGGGCTTATCATAGTCGTTTCTCTGGCCTAACTTAGCATGGTGGAGCCAGTAACCTTACTAAGTAAGTAGGTTTTATATTCTTTTAACCGATATGGACTCTCTGCTTGGAGATCTTATTTTTATCTTTCTGTCTTCTTTACCATGTAGAAATCAATATTTAGACGACCATATGAAGATCGTCACAGCGACCAATCACCAGAGATTACATAACCAGGTACCTTGGGTTATAGTGAACTGTAATAGGGTCACTCTTTCTTAAACACTAGGTATAGTAATAGATATTCTTTTACTTCTTAAACCAATTTAGGTCTTCTTCTTAATTGCAGCAATTTATCATTTGCCTCACTGTTCTTTATTTCGATTAGAAACTACTGCCGGAGTTTTGTGAACCTCCAAAGACAAGTAGAATAAATACCAGGACCATTTTCTTTGTCAACTAACAGCATTCTCAAATATCTACTAGGATAACGATTACGGGTATTTACCCTTTTTCCAAATAGCTAATTTTTTACTCTTAACATACATTATAAATAGAAATTGCCTCTCTCATCTTGTCTATTCTTATTTTTGTTCTCTCTCAGATTTTTTATATAGAAGCTTTCGAACGTATGAATACGTCTTTTGAAAAATGAACAATTGACCTATCGTTCGAAACTTAGCTCAAATCGAATGATTGACACTTATATCGTCTCGGAATATTACAATCGAAGGTTAGTACCCATACCTCCTTTTGGGACACTTGGATCCTATTGTCGGTCAAACTCACTAATTAAATCACTTTTCATACACTTAGTATGGTAATGGGATAAATGATGTCTCTTTCCTCACTGCTTATCTTTTCTATTTTTGAATAACAAATATCACGTTTTTCTTTTTTCTTTTATTCTTAATTTAGTAATTTTTTCTCTACAACTCTCTCGTGTATTTATTTTCTTCCCATTCTCTATATTTCATTTCTCTCTATAAGGATTCTTTTAAAATTTAGAAAACAACTAAAAAACTAAATGCATAAATCTCAATATGTATTCTGTTTAGTCAACTGAGATGTTGATATTCTTTCTGCAGCCCTGAGGAAGTCACTATACGTGACGAAACACGTGTCGGCTGTTATCCATCTGGATCAAGACTTGGAGACTATAGGTCTTTCTTTCATGAAACAATGATTAGAACTTAATGTATTAGGGAACTTTGACTTGCATTTATGATTGTGATTTCTATTCCCTTTTTTTGTAAAATTCTTAATTAAATTATCTTTTGTCATATATCATTGTAAGGACCTTTCTGTTCTGTAGCCAGTTTCTCATTATCATATCTTGCCTTATTCTACTATGGCTAATAACCAATATGAATATTAACTATAATTCTTGAGTGCTGGGATATCGCTGTCAAATTCTGTTTATCACGGGGATTGCTTCTGCATGACCCATGTATTGTAGCACCTAGGTAGTAGGGTGCTTTTTATCCCGAGTGGCACCACAAACTGATTTTACTATGCAATTTATCTTCCTGCTCTGACAACCATTACTGTATACCCAATCTGATTTCATTAGTGGTTATTGATGTGCGCCCTCATATACATTACTACCATTACCCCCTTTTTGTAACTTCGGTGTCTCCTATACTGGAAGAGACGCTATCTAACTGAAGATTTCTCACCGACCCGCTAATCCTCTCCGAAATGTGAACAAGACTCTTTCACCTAAATAGGTATCCGCATACTGGTCAAGACTAATTTGATTTTGGTTCTGCATCTGGTGGGGCAGCAACTGACATTAGCAGGCATGGGTGGCGACTATATAGGCAGTGCACGTCATATCTAGCGCAGCCGACGGCGGTGCAGAGCCACAGGCACTAGCTCCTTGTATGGGTACTGCTTAAATTTTTTCTGGATCTATTCTGATGCTTGGGGAATATTTTATGGCAGTGGCATAATGCAAAATGATGGGCCCTCCTGCAGAATGTGATGAGGGACCCCGGTGTCAAACGGATCACACAGACATTCATTGGTCTTGGGCTCAATGTGGTTCCCTTACGCTGAAGGGGCATGCTCGGGAAAACAGGTTGGCTTTCCTGAGCGTTTAACAATTTCTTCTTACATGCCATTGCACGCATTCTGCAAGGCATGCAATGGCAAGGCTTGGAGCATGCTGGGCCCCTCCATTACATCCTTGTTCTAAGGTGAGGACTCTGCTGTTAGATAGAGTCTCTACCAGAAAAGGCATTACTGAAGGTACGTAACTTGTTCGATCTGCTCTTTCTCTCTTTTCACAACCTTGAATAAGCCAGGACATTAGTATTCACAAAAGTTAATGCACATATTCCTCTACAAAGCAGCAGATAAAACAGTAAATTGCAATAGCAATACATAAAACAGTAAATTGCAATGCAGGTTACTTCATCACAGTCTACTTGTCAAGAAGCAAGAAGGAGTTACAGCCCCCTCTGCACCACCGTCACTTGTTCACTGATTCTCTGCTCAGGATAATAGGGCCAGAGCTGCAAGAGTCCAGTGCATGCCTGCTTCCTCTCAAGGAGGAAGTACTTTTATTATAGATCCTTGTATTTGAAGCGTGTCCTCATAGCCACCGTAGGGAGGTAGATAAATTAAGCCAACATAGATAACCTATGGCAAGGTTAGTGCATAACACTCGATGGCTCTTGCCGTTTTCTACTGCAGATTCCAAGTAAAGTGCAGGGAAGCCATTGGAGTGAAGAGAGAGCTGTTCTGCTCTATGAAAGGGGGGAGGGGGGATTCTTGGGCAAAAATCTCTCCTTTACCAGAGTTCTATGAAAACACTGTCACACACAAGAACTCTGGTATTTGCCAAATAAGTATTTCTGCACTACCCAAAGTGGACATCAAGAGTTTTTCTCCAGCCACAGAGTGGACACCTCCTGGACTCCTCTTCACCCCACATGGAAGATGCCAAGTGATCTCCCAACATACCATTGTAGCTGTGCCTTAAGTGGGCTAGCTTTCACTCCATACCCACTCTCCCCGTTACAAAGGGTTCAAATTGAGAGGGGGGCTTTGCTGAAGGCGTAAATCTGACCAGATAGCAGTGGGACAGTCTTTCTCCAGATGTTTCTGAGAAGAAGGTTATGACAGTTCCTTCTCTCGGTTTCATCCTTGGTTTAAGGAACTTCCCATGTCCTTCTGATGTCTAGGTGTACACCTTCCATCAAAGAATTTCCCACCTTTTGAAATGCACGTTTATCTTTTCACAAGACCCAGATTTCCTTTGTTCTTTTGAGGTCCTAGTGGCACCGCTTCCCGCGGACATCAAAGCATTTCTCACCATTTGAAATGCAGCTCTGGCCTGATACCAAGCCAGCACACAGCTGCTGAACATTACACAGCTTCACCACAGAAATGTAAGGATCCTAAAAGAAGTTACAGGTTTTCCCTCCTATGCATGAATGCAATTAGGCGTAAGGCCTTTTCTCGACGTTCTGTGGCAATTAGTGGTTACTGAGAGGATTTCTGTGTGATATTGTCATTTACCACTGTTGCTACCAATACTGTTCCACTCACAAATTAATTACTAAATTATTCCCTTTGAGGATTTGATTCTCCATGGATGGCAAAAGCAAGCAGTGAAGGTTTTCTCCTCTAGGAGGTGGTAGTGGTTGGAAACTCAGATATAGCTAGGCCCAGTTAATACTGAAAGAAACTCAAGGGGTCATTTAGTGTTTGATGGGGCAGGAGCACTGCTGTATATCAGAGATGTTCCCGTCCCGCCAACCTTGCAGTTCGCTGCCCCATTTAGAGGTAGCAGAACCAAAGGGTTTCCAATGGCACAGCCTTAGCTGGCTCCACAGTGTGAACCCTTTGACATCAAGAACTGTCTGTCAAAGGGCATTTGTCTCAGTGGTCTCAGACTCTATGGGTTACATTGGATAACTCAATTATCTGTAACCCCAGCTGCTGTTTTCCCAGTAACAAATATCCCAAATCCGCTTCATCTGAAACGAATGTCAATCAGATATCAAGGTAAACAACCTTTACAACGAAATTTTTACAACGCGATGCCATTACATCGCGGTCTTTACAACGCAAGTCGTTACAATGACTTGCGCTAGATGGCGCTCTAGGACAAGGAATAGTATAATTTACTATCCAACACCTTCCCTACTGTACGTAGACTGGAGTTGGAATAGTAAATTATACTACTCCTAAGTCCAGCGCTCTCCAACGCAAGTCGTTGTAACGACTTGCGTTGTAAAAACCGCGTTGTAATGTACCGCGATGTAAATGTATGCGTTGTAACGTCATACATCCGATACCAAGGTTCCCACCCAAGTCAAGTATATGGAGTGCTAACTGCACCAAGAGTCTTGGTGTCCAGTACTAAAAGGCATCTAGAGAATCAGTAATCATTGTCCAGTCAGGATTGGTTTAATCTTAGGAACGGTTAAGAACCCCACTGGCCTCAAAGTTTTTTAAAGGCAGCTACAGGTGTCATACTGGGCCAGCGCCTAGAATGGTTTCCCCAGCGGTACCAATATTTAAGAGCCTGTGTATTGTATATGCCCGTCTATGGTCACGTTTTTTGGTGGTGAACGCACCCATTTCACTTTGGGCACCCTCTGGACCCCAAAGCCTCACTAGTTCCTATTGGGAAGTGATCATTAAGGGAACAACTGCATCTCCAAAACTGTAACCTTGTTGGCTAGAAAAACTCAACTGGTTCTGGAATCAATAGGACCAGATTCATCCACTATTACCGAAATCCACATCAGTGGTGTGAAATGTCAAGATCTCCAGATCTCTCTGTGCCCTGATGAGGGCACCAACCTCGCTAATACCACAGGGAGGGTGAAAATGGTGCATGCTCACCACTTGTCTTCGTGTAACCACAGCTGCAGCTTCTCATCCTTAGATATTGAAGGGATGTTTTTTGCCCTGTTCATCAGAGCGAGCAAGCTGGGCGGCAAGAGGCAGAAATTTCATAATTCCTGGGTAATTCCATTATCTTCCCAGGGAAACTGCATTAGCTTGTGCTGGTCTTCCAGGCATAAGGGGTCAGGGCAGTCCAGCTCCTCTACGTTTGAGCTTGTGCAGCAAGGTATATCCAGGATAAGAGGTTTCCCCAACCCAGACGGGATGGCAAATGCCAGAAAAGCTTCTGTCCTTAAATTGTCTACCTAACACTGATGGTTGGTGACCTCAGTGTTCAATGTCTATATTACTGGTTAGAGGTACCAGTAGTGAACCAGCTTTGGAGGCAAGGCAAGTAGCTTGAACCAACCAAGGATATGCTTTCTAATTCAAAGTTAACTACCATTCAAAGATAAGTTAATTTAATTGATTTGATTGTTTTCATGGGTTTTGGCACGTATAGTCATTGGTGAAGTCATTTGCAACTGGCCAAGGTATCAGTGTGCTTTGGCTTCACACTGAGACAAAAATAAGCCCACTGTTGCTACGAAATGACCAGCAATACAGCAAAAAGGAGAGCTGATGTGGGGGTGTGGAGCTGGAAAGGGTCAGGTTCAATGAGGCAAAAAACATACTGTAAACACAGGAAGGGATGACTTTCCAAACAGGTACAACCAGTTTTGAGGACGTGTACTGAGCACAGGGAAGTGTAGATGGTCATGTCCACTATAAACATAGATCGTCCATTGAATGAGACTCTCTCCTTTTAAAAGCCACACGCTACTTGTTTCAAATGTGCACCCATGAGTCATTTGCTATAGAGAAGTATTCGCACACAGGATACTAGCCACACATGACCTACAACTAGAAATAGGCAATTGACTGCAGTAAATGGGAACTATGCAGGTCTTTACAGTTGAGAGTCGATAAGCAGCGCCCCCGCCGTGGATGCCAGTAAAAAGGGTCTTTACAACTTACCTATAAACGCTTCCACCACCACCACCAGTAACCTAATTTCCTCAGAGGAGAGGGACTAGCTGTAGGCTTCTGTGTCCCCATACCCCATGTCAAACAAACATGGAGGAGTGTGGCTCAATGGTTAGAGCGGCAGACCCTGAAGCAGAGTTCTGGCCAGGGACCAGGGTTTGATTCCCGCCTCGGCGGGGCTCGGGCTCAATTTCCTTGGACCTGTCTATTCTCGCCTCGGTGCCTATTCTAATCACGGGCCCCACCCTGCAACTCTGGGCAATAACTTGCTTAGCCTCCACACCGGCCCCAACAGCGCTAAGGATGCCTGGCTTCACCCTGGGGGTGCCCAGGAGTGGACACTTCACAGGGAATGCCAGGAGGGGTTCCACAGCGGTATGAGTATCAGCGCCAGGAAGCCGCAAAAGGTGACACCGCAAGGTGGCCGTCTGGTGACAGTGTGCACTATAAGTACCTTGACATTTACATTTACAAAGAAATGAGAGAACAACTAAGTTGTGGTTACCATAGCACAACAGTCAACAACATGCAAATCTTGTAACCTCCTCGGACACGAGGCCCTACCAGTACGTCTGACTCTCACAATGACTCCTCACTACATTTATGCATGCAGGACATGTAGTCACTGACGCTGAATCATGTGACAGCGAGGGCACAACCCACCTTCTTCCTTTTTAAAGGGTTTCCTTTTTTTTTTTTAATGTTTTTGTCATATATATAAGAACAGTACAGCATATCAAACATGTAGTAAGCTCCACTTGTCACACAATGGGCTCTCGTATACATCGTCACAAAGGCAATACATTGAGTAGGTGCATGTTGTATAGTAGACATTCATTCCTTGACAGATAAATAAAGATGGTGCATCCATAACATATTTGGGGTTCTAGAGGCACATAACTACCATTATACCACAGTACCACAGGCAAAGCCCCCCAGAAGGTACAGTCCATCCCCTTCCAGGCACAGGTAATATGTACCGTATTCCGGCGTGAGGACATCCATTAACCCAAGATAGAATCCTCACAGCACAATCATTCAGGCTCATGGGAATCACCATCTGCCTTTGTCTGCACTTTCGAGGCACCAAACAAAACAAAACACAAACATGGGGAGAGGAGTTGGCCTAACGGCTAGGGCAGTCGTCCTCGAATCTGGGGACCTGGGTTCGAGTCTTGGCAATGATGCTGAACATACTGTGATTCTGGGCACATCACTTAATATCCCCGTGTCTAACAAAAATTAATGTGTCCTCATGTAATGCAACTGGTGCTATGTAAAGCGTTCCGATACCCAATTCGGGTCAAGTTCGTGCTATTATAAAACTCTGTAAAACAAAAAAAACATACATGACCTGAACTCAAAATTCCCTTGACCATACTCCAACAAAAATCATGTCGTCACAATTACACTCATACAGAATGTCCCCAACTTCAGTTTGCTAAATAGCACAGTACCACAAACTCTCATACCGTCTGGATCTTCCACAAGGAACACACACTTCTAGTCCCGCCCACATGCATGGATCCCAAAGAACTGATTCCAAAATTCACATTTTGAGTAATATCTTCGCGTTACTTTGTAAAGGCCAGGACCAAAATGTATAATTTAGCAGCCTAAAAAGGCTATATTGCCAATTCCAATAATTCACTTTAAAAGCTGTGAGAAATACATAAGGCTATGCCCAGTCACTAACAGGGAAGAAAAGTCACATTTTAAAAAGCTTCTTCACACACCCTTTTTCTTATCCTTTAAAGTGAATAAAAAGGAAGGACAGGGCAATGTAGCCCTCTATGCTACAGTATGTAGGAGTAAGAAAGGAACTTTGTGGACATGATTCCAAAGGTGAATATACACTTTTGTGTAAGTTTAGACTAACAACAATTTTTGCGTTAATATTAGTAATTTTACGACTGCTGAAACTCCGCAGTAGGGGATGAGAGCACTTCACATAAAAAATAGGACATGCCTATATTTTTATGTGCAAAGTCTCCACCACAAGAGCAGGAATCTCAGCAGTCATAAAATTACTATTATTAAAATTAAACTTTATGGATAGAAAAGAAGTTTACCTTTGTGAATTAGGCTCTATGTCTTTAAGGGCACCTAGACCATCATTGTTTGATCATGCCCTGTCGGGTGCTGTTACCTCAGTTCTTTCTTCTGGCTTCTCCTAAAGGAATCCTGGAACACTGACCTTGGCCTTTATAGGCCTGTTTTCCCTCACAGAAACAGTTCAGAACATTTTTAAAATTGGTTCACTCGGCGTCCTTTAGGACTGAGCATTTTTCAGTAGTTTCCTTACTGGATAAAATATTTTTTACAAAATGCCTTCTCTTTTCGCAAAATGCCCAGAATGTGGTTGAAAAATAGCTTAAACAGACCCCCATCGAATCTGTAGCCTATGACCCTCATGACCCGAGATGCTTTCGTCACTGCAGTTTCCTCTTCAGGTGCATCCGAAGAGAACATGAGAAGATTCGCCTGCAACCCCAAGAAGAAAGACAAACAGGCATTTGCAATCCAATCGGTGTCACATTTGCGAGAGTTCAAGCTATTGGCATTGTAAATGACAATGCCTTTTATGTATCAGTTTTGATAATTAAAACATAAATAAAAGACATCATTTACAATGCCAATAGCTCAAACTCTTGTAAATGCAAAACCTATTTGATTTCGAAGAAGCGGTCGCCATTGACCCGGGCTGCTTGGAAAGTGAAAGTGCGCAAGGCACGCTGAATGTTGCAGGAAAGCATGTCGTGCCTGCAGTAGGAGAAACTCATTAAATAAAATAGTACTTACAGACTAAATAAGACATACCGTGTAACAGCAGAAGTAAAAGGGCCACTCTTCATGGGAGGTTACAAATGAAGACAAGGCAGTACTAAGGAGGGACTAAAAGCCTATTAATGAAACAGAAGCCAGCATTTACAAAGAACAATGACACAAGTCAATGAAAAATAAGGGTGGAGAGTGGGCGGAGCTTCAAGTCCATACTTGAATACAGCATGCCTCGCAGAGCAGTACATGCGCTGCCCAGGCTCGACCTAAAAAGGCAGGAATATTTTGCAAGCGAAACATCAGAGGGGCGAGAAGAGGATGCTCCCACTACCAGTGCCCCTCTCTCATACTCTGAGGACTCTTGCAGAGGGGGTCCAAAAAGGGAAGCCAAGGTTTGAAACAGTGTCCCCATTTGATGTTGAGGACTTCGACGTCAAGAAGTGGTACACTTCTTACATGCTCGCTGTCGAGGGCTGGGTTGACTTCTATGACACATACTACGTCGAAAAGGAGATCATCGAAGTCGAGAAGGATATTATCAACATCGAGACTTAATTTAATGTTGAGACATTCCTATGCTGTGATAAAGAAGGCGGTGGGTGGCTTTCAAGAATGAAGGAGTATTCCAGGGTGTATTTGTCCTCGTATAGCAGTGATACTCAAAGTACAGCCCGGGGGCCGCATGCGGCCCTCCTGACCTTTACATGAGGCCCCCTAGTCAGCAGCAGCACTGGGCTGTTGTTAACTCGACTAAGTACTAACATAAAAAATATGTTAAATAAAAGGCAAGCATGTATTTAAAGATGTATCACTGTTAAAGAAAGGAAATAAGTAAGGTGTCCTGCACAGCTTAACTTTAGGAACACCTTCATGTATAAAATACTTGTTGCAGCAAATGTGTAAAAACATGTCATAGCCACTTTAAAATTAAAAAAGTGCATCTAATTAATATGTAGAACTTTTTCAACTTAGTACAACAGATTCTATCAGTGCATTGAGAGGTATTGAGTAAGTGCTAGTTTTCTAACATGAATTTAAAAACATTTATACCCCCCAACTCCCCCAACCCTGACAACATTGCCAAAGGTGAACTAAGAGGCAAATCAGTTAAGTGCACTCTTTGGGTGGCTGTGGTTGCCATTATTCATGAACAGCATTATAGCGTATTAAATCAACCATAGGATACGTTTTTGTGGAGCGCACATCCTATTGTTATGTATTTTGAGTTCCTCTTATATGTGATAATGAAGAATAAGGAGGGAAAGCGAAATTAAACACTTGCCTACTGTTAGACCTCTCAGCCTTGGCGTGGGTTTCCCCTGCATTTTTTGCCTTTGCCTCCTTTATTTTGCTGTGTGTTGGACTCCGTTTTTGCTGGTCTAGATGCGTTGGGCACTTTTCCACTGCTGTTTAGTGCCCAAGTGCGCCCTTTGTAAATGGTTATATGGACTGATGTTTCCATGATTTGTTGATTTGGTTTACTGTTAAGTCCATAGTACAGTGCACTGTATGTGCCCAGGGCCTGTAAACCAAATGCGGCTAGTGGGCTCGCAGCACTGATTGTGCCACCCACACAATACGCTTTGCAACAGTCTCAGGCCTGCCATTGAGGTGCCTGTGGGCAGTCTAGTACTGCCATGTCGACCTGGGAAGTGCACCCACTTACATGTTAGTCACACCTAAGGTAGGCCCCAGGTACCTCTGTGGGCAGGGTGCAGTGTATGTGAAAGGTAGGACACGCCCTGATGTGTGTGGCATGTCCTGTTAGTGAAATACTGTCAGTTTTGTTTTTTACTATTGTAAGGCAATTTGTCCCATAGGATAGACTGGGGAGTTTACTCATAACTTTTTATGAGTATTACTGCCCATGGGAACAAGATGGGAAAATAAAGTTTGCCTAAACTCAGAATGTTAAGATGCATCTTTTAGTGCGGGCGATTTTTACATTCTGGGTTTGAAAATACCACTTTTAGAATGTAGGTATTTTCTTGCCTAACCATCCAGTGTGCCTCTGCTAGGTTGTGTATTGACTGTCTGGCTTTGGAGTGACAGGGGCCAGGGATGTGCAATCTGTTCAGACAGCCGCTTGGGGGGGGGGGGGTAGGTGTGTCCTGTCCTTCCAGGGTGAGTCAGGGCTGGGCAAAATGGACCTGGGCTGCATTTAGAGTGGGGGGGGGAGATTTCTTTAACACCTGAATGGGCCTGGTCTCCACCTCCTGCCACAAAGCTGCACAAGAGAGGACAGAACTGGTTTTGGCTGGGGAAAGAGCTTCTCTACCACAGAGAACAAAGGATTTTGTATTATCAAATGAGGGACCCAGACCCCAGGGTTTTAGATCACTTTTGGGAATCAAGAGGAACCTTTGCCAAGGAAAAGAGCTGGAGAAATTGAGGAGGAGCTGCCCCTTTGCTGTTTGCTGTCTGGGGTCGGCCTGCATTAGCTGTTTCTGCCAAGAAAAGGACTGTTTTCTGTGTCCCCTGCTTGAGGAAGATCTCCAAGGGCTTGAAATAGAGCTTGCCTCCTGTTCTGAAGTCTCAGGGACACAAATACTTCACCACCAGCTCCCCTGGACTTCCTTGCTGGGAGTTCTGACCTGCTAAGAGGTGTATGCTGCTGTTTTGGACCTCTGGAGACTGTTTGCCACTGGGACCCAACTTCGAGAAGCGTGACACATCTGCACCTGTTTCCATCATCATTTTTTAGCTCACTCCGCCACCCCAGTTTAGACATGGCCATATGCAAATCAGTCTGACCCTGTGCCTCATGGGAACAGTCCAGCCCGAACTGCCAAGCCATGTCTTCCCTGGACCGGAAACAAGCATCCTGGTACTGGTTTCTGGCTAATCAGCCGTCATCAGCCAGGCTAGCTTGAATCCAGTGGCAAAGTGAGCAAGGGGCCCACGTCTGGGCATACCCAGCCAACTTAGGGCACTGGGGTGAATGTATGACATTGTTCAGCATTCTGTCCATCAACTGTTGTTTTTACATTTGTCACCCCGAGTGGGATGGGTATGCCCAGACGTGGGTCCTGTGCTCTCCATGCCACTGGAATCAAGCTATCCTGGCTGAAGAGGGGTGAAACCCTGAAACCAGTCCTAGAATGCTTGTTTCCACTCCATGGAGGACCTGGCTTGGCAGTCCGGGCTGGACTGTTCCCATGAGGCACAGGGTCAAGACTGATTTGCATATGGCTGGGTTCAAACTGGAATGCATGGTGAGCAAAAAAACGATAAATTTAGGCCCAGATCTCTGTACTGAGGTGAATGTGTGACATTGTTCTGCATTCCGTCCATCAACTGTTGTTTTTGCATTTGTCACCCCGAGTGGGATGGGTATGCCCAGACGTGGGTCCCATGCTCTCCATGCCACTGGAATTAAGCTATCCTGGCTGAAGAGGGGTAAAACCCCGAAACCGGTCCTAGAATGCTTGTTTCCACTCCATGGAGGACCTGGCTTGGCAGTCCGGGCTGGACTGTTCCCATGAGGCACAGGGTCAAGACTGATTTGCATATGGCTGGGTTCAAACTGGAATGGCCTGGTGAGCAAAAACAAAAGATGGATTTAGACCCAGATCTCTGTACTAGGGTGAATGTATGACATTGTTCTGCATTCTGTCCATCAACTGTTGTTTTTGCAGTGATGAAAGGCTGTCATGTTCTTTGAGATTTGTGGACTCTGTCGTGAAAGGGGACAGCCACATTTTCCATGGCGAAAATCGTCCATACTTTGCCCCGCCACTTGTCGATTGGGTAGGCTATGGTCTGCTTCCACACCTGGGCGACTAAGAGATGGGCCATCTCTAACAAGTGTTATATTGGTTTCCCCAAAGGAGTGCTTAGCAGAAAAACATTGTTCTCGCCGGAACCGCCCAGCAAGAGAACCAGTGGTTAAAACGGCTTAGCCACTCATGCGATAAAACTGCATTCCCAAAGCAACATAGATCAGGCCTCCCAAAATTCTCCATCAGCCTGACATGGAAAGCTACCAATGCATTATGAACTTGTATGCTCTTTCTTTATGTTACTTGCAGATAGGAGACTTCTTCCCTTTCCTTAAAACCCTGGCCAAGGAATCCTCAGTGACTTAAAGCTCAAAGTCCTTTTCCCATTGTTGTAATATTTGTGTGTGGTCTGTGATGTGAGGGTTTGCAGATGTCTATACAGCCAGGTAATAACTTTGTATCTAATTCTATTAGTGATTAGGTATTATTATTGTGTTTGCTCTCTACCCTCTTTATCACTCTCTGTCCTCCCGTAGGCCAGAGACTCAGCTGACAAAGGCATAAAGCGTCTGATTGAGAGAGGGTGAATCGGTCCCTTAGAACCTCAGAGGACAACAATTCCTCATTATCAAAAATATCGCCGAGCCGTGGAGCACTACCCCCATTCCACATGCAAAATCTAGGATCTTTGAATGAGTGAGGGGGCGGAATTGGGAAAATATGATGGGTTTCAGCAAGGGAAGAAATGTTGTGGCTCCATTGATCTGTGAGAACTGCCCACAATATCCAAGTAAGTCGGAATATTGACGGACTCTATGAGGCAGCCAGAAAAGATAAGCAATTGAGGTGGCAGAGTAATTCTGTTTAACTTGGACCCAAGGCTAGTTGTCCGGGTTATAGTTCCAGTCCAATGCCTGACGGAGTTAGGTCGTGCAAATGTAGACCTCCCCACTTCTCCTGTTTGCAAGCTAGGGTCTGTACAGGGAGAAGGAGCGGTTGGGCAACTTAGACCAACCATTGGATGAAGTTCATCTATGAACTCATTATGCTGCTCATTCATGATATCCCCAGACTGCCTCAGCACTACTTGTCCTTTTACAGAGTGTGTAGCAGGGGAGGAATATTACATCTGTAAAGGTCTCAGGATTTAGCTAGAAGGAACACTCCCAGTAATTTAATATGGGACTTCGACCTGCTAAAACCAGCTTCTCTTAGCCACTGTTTTGTAAGAGCAGGGGGGTTGGCCACCCCTAGACCCTGGGACTTCAAGTAGTTTATTTTAAACCCCGAGATCTCTGAGAACTTACTAGTTCAGTCTGTTGGTCCGGAATTGAGAAATCGGTCTTGCTAATGAAACAGAGGATATTGTCGGAAAAAGTGTCACCTTGTGCTCTATGCATGACACCTGAATTACCTTAATAGATGGGTTCCTTGGAATTTTCTGGTCAAGTGGTTCCATGAAGAGTGCAAACATAAGAGGTGACAGTCATATCTCGTGTCTCTAGTCGACGATATCATTGGGGAGAGCTTGCCATTAAGTTTGATTTAGTAGAGGGAATGCTCTATAGAGCCTGAATAAACATTTTCATTTTTGTTCCATTGACACCCAGTCAAGTACCTTAAACAAATATTGGCAATCAACCTTGTCATGCACCTTCTCTGCATCAACCGAGAGGAGGACTTCGGGTTGTTTACGCTGCTCTTCTACCTGTATAAGACTAAAAGCCAATTTTGTATTGTCACCAGTCTGGCAGCATTGCACGAAGCCTGATTGTTGTGCCTCAATTCTTTTAGACCAAAGCTTGTGAAGGCATCTAACCAGAATGGAAGCATACATTTTAACATCCCAGTTGAGGAGTGCGATTGGCCAGCAGTAGCCACATGCAGTTGGAGTTATGCCCGCCTGCAGCAGCTGTAAAGTATGTGAAATCGATATGGAATCAGTGATCGACTGAGAGGTGAGGAAATGGTTATAAAGGTTTTGCAAGGTGCTAACCAACAGAGAGAAGTATGCAAAAATAAGGCTGTGAAGCCATCTAGCCCAGAGCTTTGTTGCCGGGCATGACCATGATTTTTCTCCTGGACCGCCATGACTGGTTCCTTCAGCTTCCCGACATCCATTGGTAACTCAGGAGGTGCATATTGTATTGAGTATTCATCTTGACTTTGGGATGTCTAGGTGCTGCTGTGAGAACAGGGCTGAATAGTATGTTATGAAGATGTTTAAAATGCCAGCTGTAGAGGTTAGGCTGGTGCCCTTAATGTCGAAAATTTCTTTGATATGGATTTAGATCCTTAGTTGTTTCAGTTTTTATGCTAGAAACCTGTCAGCTTTATTGCCTTTTTCATAGTATTTCTGCCTGGTTAAGGGCAGCTTGTGAGCGTCTTTTTTCATCCCAAGTTGCTGCAGCTCTCCCCTAATTCTGCTCAAATCCCTAGTTGTACGCACCGCTCCTTCATGCTTGTGCTGCTGTTCGATTTCGGCAAGCTGTGATTTACAAGCCCCTATCGCCACCACAATGTCACTTTCAGTGATGTTGTGATGAAGATAAGGGCCTCGCCTTATTTACAAGGCAGAGTTAAGCCACTTAGGAGGGGCGCTAGAGGGCGCGCAAGCAGAATGGCCGCACCTGTGTGAGGCTCCTGCAGCCTGGTTCAATAATCCTGCAGTTATCCTGTTTCCTGACCGCCTGCCCGACAGCGACCGTGTGGCGGTATTCCTGCCGGTCTTCTGCAGCCTCGGTCCTAGTTTGATACCCGCAGAGCCTGCCGCTGCGAAGATCGATGCGGCTTGAGTGGGACCGTGACCCGTGCGGAGGCTGAGAGCAGTGTGTGGCTGGACGTCTGGACTACGCAAGACCGAGGCGTGCCACGAGGAAGGTGGGCCCCGAAGCGAGCATCGAGGAGACGAGCCCCCCCTGCTTCCGAGGAGCTGATCGCCAGCGGCGAGTGGTAAGCGCCGCGACGCTGGTGACTCGAGACCTGTGATTGGGCCCCCCCCCCTCCCGGGGGCTGTGTGCGCTTGCCTGAGGCCGGTCCGGAGGGGTCCTGAGCTCCCGGTGAGTGCTGTGGGCGGGGAGAGGGCCCCCTCCCCTCGCCTCGCTTTGTTCCATCTGCGGTCTGGGGCCGTGCCTGCATCGGCCGGGGGTGTGTTGCCTGGCTTCCCCCCCCCTCCTCTGCCGGATCGTGAGGGTGAGAGGGCAATAGAGGATCCTTCGCCTCCCCCCCGGCGCGACTACGACTGTCTGTACTGCACACACCTGCGGGGGCATTGAGCACTGCTGTGCGGGCCCCCCCCCGTACTTTTGGCTGTTGTGCCCACGTTGAGCTCAGTGGGGGCAGGACGTGGAATGAAACCTGCGGCGCAGCTGAGCATGTCCTGCCGCGCGCTGGGGGCACTGTCTGACCTGTGTGTGCCCGATCGGCGGCTGCTTGTGGGGCCCTGAGCTTTCCTTGGACTTATATTGTCCCTTCGGAGAATCTACTGAAGCCACCTTGTCCTGCCTCTGTTCCCTGCTGCTGCTGCTGGGTGCGCGTGGCCACCGACCTGCAGGCCCAGGGTGAAGCGACCTGGCGGTGTCCCACGCGTGGGGTGCCCGCCTACCCGCCCGTTTGTCCGCGGGGCACTCCCCCCTTCGAGTGGCCCCTACATATCCGGAGGTGTTGCGCCCATAGAGGTGTTCTGCGGCCGTGACCGCTCTCCTGTTGTTGCTGGACATTGGTGGCGGCCACTCCCTGTGACGGCTGACCGGTGTGCTTTGCTCCCTACCTGACATCGTCGTAGTGGACTAACTGGGCCCTCCGATGTGCGGCGGACGTCTGCGACTGGGGTGTGACTGCGTGCTGGCTTGGTCCGACCTGCGAGATCCGCGACTTCGCCCTGTTCTTCAGTGGTTGTGCCCTCTCCAGAGGACCCATAATGGGAAAACAGGACAGCAGGCAGCCGAAGCTCACGTTCGAGGCCCCAAGGGCCAAGAAGGGATTACGAGGCGCACTGGATTCGGAGAGCTCTACCGGCCCCCCTGCGGCTGGCGCGGGCCCGAGCTCGCCGCCGCCGGACATGCAGCAGATGATGCAGGAGATGAGACAAGGCTTCGCTACTATAGTCGACAAGGTGGATCGCATCTCCTCGCACATGGATGCTTTTGCGCAGAAGTTGGACGTTCATGAAGAACGCATCACCGAGGCTGAAAGGCGGATATCAGATACTGATGACACCACTGGTACACATACCTCGCAACTTTCGAGAATGGATAATGTGCTGAGAGTTATCGCCGCTAAGAATGAGGAGTTGGAAGCTCGCAGCCGACGTAATAATATCCGCGTGGTGGGGGTGCCGGAGTCCACCAACACTGGGCGCATGGAGGAATATGTGGAGAAGATACTCCTTGCCTCCGTCGGTCCAGAAGCGCTCTCCAAGCAATTCATCGTCGAGAGGGCACATCGCTCGCTTGGGCCGCGACCCAAACCGGGAGCTCCGCCTAGGCCCATCATTGCGAGGCTTTTAAATTATAGAGACCGGGACGCTGCACTGCGGGCCGCACGCCAGAACCAGCAACTCTCCTATGATGGCGTCAACTTCACCATTTATCCAGATTTTACACCAGTCGTCCAGGAGCAGCGGCGTAAATTCATCGATGTGAAGAAGAAACTTCGGGCCCTCCAAATTGATGCGCTACTGTATCCTGCAAAGCTTAGAGTCACTCATCAGGCGAAGCAGCATTTCTTTACGAGCCCGCAACAAGTGGACGATTTTTTGAAAACCCTGAAGAGTGCACGTGCTGGGCGATGAGGCGAGGGGGATGCGGAGCAGGAGGACGAACAGTGACTGCTTCCCTTTTGTCTCCCTGAGCTCGGTGAGGTGCCCGGGGGAGGGCTGTCGGGCTCTTGTCTGGAGATCCTTCATACATGCCCGCCTGAGAGTTGGCATCGAGGCTGCACAACATAGTCCTGATTGGAGGATGGCTGGCGGTTGGTAATGTATTCCAGGCACCACCCTCCCCTGTTCCTCTGACTGTACTGGGGAGCTCGGCGTAGAGGGTGGCTATGCGTGACCCCTGGATGTCCCCCGAAGGGTGTACCCCTATGGACGAACTGACTTTGTTGCTCCTGTTGAGCTGTTTAGTGGTAATTTGGGGAGGTGGGCGGGATGTACTTTCTGGCAAGTTGGGGGTGCTTCAGTGGGTGGGGGGGGTAAAAGGGTGTGCACCTGCTTTGATATTTCACGGCTCCATTCAATGCAATGATGTCTCTTTATTTTTATTCTATTTGCTAGGTAATTTCACATCACTAGTTAGGACTGTAATTGCAAATGATATAAGATTCCCGATGGGGTTGTGGGAAGGGAGGGGTGGGCGCATTGTTTTTTTCGTTTATGTTGTTATGTTGCTGTGCGCAGCTGATGTCCCAGGGTTGCTATTGACAGAGCTGACATGGTATTATCTTCGAGGACTGTATAATGGTCCGTTCGTGCGATATGAGGCACACCGGATTGCTGGGAGCGGGGTAGGGAGGGTGCAGTTGATATGCTTCCCTTTGGTGGGTCTCGTGGCTGGGGGCCCTCTGCCTGTGCGCCATGTTCCTTCCTCTCACCAACCTGATTATGGGAGACACTGACCTGAACATATTGACTTGGAACGTTAGAGGCCTGGGGGACCCGAGGAAACGCAGACAGATTCTCTCTTACTTAGACCGCCATGCCGTACACATAGCGTTTTTACAGGAGACGCACTTCAGTGCACAGACTACTCCGGCCTTTGCCTGTAGATGGGCTAAGAACACTGCGTTCTCCTCCTACTCTTCATACTCTAGAGGGGTTGCAATATTGGTGAAAAAGGAGACCCCCTTCGTCATGGCTGGCTTTAAGAGTGACACCCAGGGCAGGTATTGTCTGATGTGGGGCAGGCTTGGACACTTGGCTGTTACCCTGGCTTGCTGTTATGGCCCCAACATAGATGACCCGCACTTCTTCACTGACCTTGGGGCATCCATAATAGGTGCAGGCCCACAACACCTCATATGGGGGGGAGACTTCAATACCACTCTCGTCCCGCAGATGGATAGGTCCCACCCGGCTCCCCATCACTTCACCAAATCCCGCAGTGCGCTTCTGGAGATAATTGAGGAGCGCCGTTTGATTGACACGTGGAGGCACCTCCACGCTACTGTGCAGGAAGGTACACACGTCACGGCGCAGGCGAAATCATGGGCACGGCTTGACTATGTATTCTTGGCCCCTCGCTTTCTTGCAGCGCTCACTCGGGCAAGTCACCTCCCCCGTACCTTCTCAGACCACTCGCCGGTTAAGATTACCCTGCGGGCACCGGACCTTGGCCCTCCGCGGTCGGCCTGGCGTCTGCAGCCCATGATGCTGTTGGATGAAGTGTTTCAGGAAGAGTTGCGTGACGAGTGTCTGGACTTTTTCCGGCGCAACAAAGACTCGGTGAAGGATGTCGCGACTATTTGGGATGCGTTTAAGGTGACGCTGCGGGGCATGTGCATTGCTAAGGGGTCGGGCGTACTGAAAAGTATATTGGCGCGACTGCGCCTCTTGGAAACGGACTTGAGGACCCTCGAGACGTCGCTGGCTGACAAGCCCGACGATGCCACGCTTGCGAGCATTCGCGAAAAAATTACGGAGTACACTGATGAAGCCGCTAGGGAGACGAAATTTAGAGGCAAACACTGGATCGCTCGCCGCTATGGTGAGGGTGAGAGGCCGGGGAAGGCCTTGGCGGCGACAGTGCGACTGATGCGGCCTTCTAACATCATAGTGGAGCTTATGGGGGAGGATGGCACACTGTACAGAGACACCACGCAGATCCTCAATACGTTCGTTGCGCACTATCACAAGCTTTATACGTCGGCTAGGGCTGGCGATCTCCACTTGCATGAATATCTTGAGGATGTCTCGCTGGGCTGGCTTAGTGCGGCGCAAAGAGAGTTTCTGAGCACCCCTTTCGAGCTGGACGAAGTGCGGGAAGCTATTATGCACATGCGGTCTGGTAAGGCCGCTGGGTTGGATGGGATACCCATCGAATTTTATAAGACCTACATTGAATTCATGGCGCCTGTCTTGAGGGAGGTGTATGAGGATGCTCTGGAGGTGGGTCGCCTGCCCCCTTCGATGCGCATGGCCCTCATCACGTCCCTACTTAAACCCGGAAAAGCGGCTGATAACTGTGATTCTTACCGACCTCTCTCTTTGCTTAATTGCGACGTGAAAATTCTTGCTAAGCTCATAGCAACTCGCATTAATCTTCTACTCCCCAACTTGATCTTACCCGATCAGGCTGGGTTTGTACCCGGGCGAGCGACGTCTCACAATCTGCGCACGTTCTTTTCTATCCTGAATTCAGTGCATGACGACCTACCCATGGCCGCGGTCTTCCTTGATGCCACAAAGGCCTTTGATTCCCTGGAATGGGATTATGTGTTCCAAGTGCTTGAGCGTATGGGGTTCCCCGGCATATTTATTTCATGGATCAAGCTACTCTACATAGACCCTGAAGCCAAGGTATTGGTGAATGGCCGGCTGTCTGCTCCGTTTCCCATATCCAGGGGCACCAGACAAGGGTGCCCTTTGTCGCCGCTGCTGTTTGCTCTGGCCATGGAGCCCCTAGCTGCAAAATTGCGACAACACCATAGGGACAAAGCGTTGCGATGTTTTCAGAGACAGATTTTAATATCTATGTACGCGGATGATATCACTCTCTATATACGGGATCCGGCGGATAATCTCAATCCTATCCTTAGAGAATTTATCCGCTTTGGTAGGATTTCCGGGGTCCAGATCAACTGGAGCAAGTCTCGGTTGCTCCCCTTAACGTCCTCCACTGTGCGGTTCGGGCTGGACTACCCCCTCGCCTGGTGTGAGGGTGACTTTAAATACCTGGGCATACACGTGGAAAAAAACAGGGAGGAGCTCATGCGGGGTAATTATGGCACGGCGATTACTCGCATTACGGATTGCGTGGCGCGTTGGATTACCCTTCCTCTCTCCATGGCGGGCAGATCGTCTTTGATTAAAATGGTGATTCTACCGCAGTTGCTGTACCTTTTCCTGAATATTCCCTTTCACCCTGGCGCCTTCTTTTTTCGTCAATTGCGTACAGAGCTTATTAGACTTGTTTGGGGCGGTAAGGCGCCTCGGCTGCGATGGGAGATCCTAATTAAGCCGTACAGTCAGGGCGGATTTGGCATCCCGGACTTTGAACTGTACTATTATGCAGCTCAGGCTCACTACGCTTTTTTCTGGATAAGGCAGCCTAGATACATGCCCCAACTTGCTGCCGAACACTGGCTGGCACACCCGGTCCCTATAGAGGGAGCATTGTACATCCCGGTGACGGGTAAAGATAGGACGCCCTCGGCGGTGCTCGGCACGGTGTCCGCATGGAATCACTTGACCGCTATGTTGGGACTGGGCATGCTATACGCGCCGCTCTTGCCCCTGGCTTATCACCCTAGGATGCCTTTGCTGCAAGAAGTGGGTTTTTAGAAGCTATTACGAACCATCCACGTCTCGACGTGGGGTGATTTGTATCATAATGGCACATTCCGATCCATGGACCACTTGTATGAAGGCATACAGCCTTCTCCCCTTGACGTCTTTCTGTACCTCCGGCTTCGACAGGGGATACGGGCGCTCACACCTGACTTTCCACAAGAGCCCCCACCTATGGAACCGTTGCAACGCATCCTTCGAGACGAAGTCCCGGCCAAGCTCGTTTCTAAAATATAGCGATCAGTGCACTCCTCAGTGGCTGCGCCGTCGTTGGCTGCTCGAGTCAAATGGGATCATGAGCTGCCAGCCCCGCTGACGGATAAACAATGGGAATTCTGCTTGCTGCAGACGGAACGCATTTCCGCCAGCAGTAGATTTAGGATAATACATTATAAATATGTCCACAGATTGTATTATACCCCTGCGCGATTGTACCGCTTTCAGCTTAGGGATAGCGACCGATGCGATAGATGCCGAGCTCCTGGGGCTGGTTTTCTGCACTTAGCGTGGGAATGTGCGACGGTACACCGCTTCTGTTGTCAAGTGTGCGAGGCACTCTCTAAAATGATCAATTCCGAGGTTGAGCCCTCCCCCCTCCTTGCTCTGCTGGGGTATGTAGAGCCCATACGTGCGGTGCACCGCAAATTTATCGCGCTGGCCTTTCTGCTTGCTAAGAGGCGGGTTGCTTGTCGATGGGGCAGGGGAAGGGCCCCGAAGTTCAAGGACTGGATGCGTGACCTCGCCTACTGTCAGGAACAGATTAGTACATATTCTGAGCTTCTGCCGCCAACTTCCCGTCCCACGGATATCTGGGCTCCGTTGCGGTGCTATCTTGCAGCTGCGGTGCCTGCAGAGGGAGCTGGGGCGCCTGGGTGATATACGTTGCTGACCCCCCCCCCCACATGTCCCTTAGGAGAGGCTGGCCGAGGCCACTGACTTGTAGATGGTTGGTACGTCCCCCCCCCCGCGCACTGTGGCCCCCCCATATGGATGGGAAGAACACTGGTGCGGGCGGGCAGACGGGTGGCGGGCGGAGGGTGCCCTCTAGCTGTAATGTCACCTCAGATGTCTCGATAGCTGTACACCTGCTTGTTGCACTGCATTGATTTGATTCTGATGTCTACACTGACAATGTCTGGCTACTCCTGTTTCTTCTGCTCCCCCACCCCTTGCAGCACTAAGTAAGATATTGTTGTGTCCTCATTGTCGCACCCTTTGATTTGAGATGGCTGTATGCACAAACTTCGAAAATAAAAGATGTATAAAAAAAAAAAAAAAAAAAAAAAGAGTTAAGCCACTTAATGTTACTTAATACCGCCTTGTAAATAAGGCCCCCTTTCATGCTACACTTAGCGTAAAAGGGGAGGGCAATGGGTTCCAGCCCAACACCCATTGATTTTGATGCTGCCTCCTGTTTACAAGGGCAGCGTAAATAGGAGTCAGTGCCAAAATTAGGACCAGGGAAAACCTGGTCTTAAACAGGCGAAATGATGAGAAATACTTTATTTCTCCTCATTTTTGCTATTTCCATGTGTGCTGTCTTGTGCGGCACACATAGAAACATCAAATTGCCTATGATTGTTTATGTGCAGGAAGGTCCCCCCTTCCTGCACATAAACAATCATTTAAAAAAATGCTGTTTTGCAACTTCTATGTGTGCTACATTTAGCAGCACACATAGACATTACAAAACGCCATTTAAAGATTGTGTATGTGCAGGAAGGGGGACCTTCCTGCACATAAACAATCTGCCCCTGCATGCAGACACCCTTGCACTATGGTGCAAGTGTGCCTGCATTGGCGCTAGGCGGCTAAGTTTAGTGCCAGCGCAGGGGTAAATGCAGGGCTGCACCATATTCTTTTAAATATGGTGCAGCACTGCTGATGTGAAGTAAGCCGTTAAGCGAGGAAGGCTAACGCCTCACTCCGCCACTTCCCTTGTAAATATGCCTCCAGATCTCCTTTTTTTGGATGCTCAAAGGAAACCAAGTGCAAAATTAATTTTGACTCATATTACAGTCTTAGTGGTGTCCCATAAGGATCACTGACAGAATATCGACGGACAGAATATCGAGCTACAGGAATATCGAGTCTACAATATCGATAGACAGAATATCGATAGCCTATCTCTACAATGGTAAGTACAAAAATATTGAAACCAAAATATCGTTGTTTAAAATAGAGTTGTTTGAAATATCGTTTTTTAAAATGTCTTAAAAATAATATAAAAATAATTAAAAAATAAAAATAATGATTAATTGATAAAAACATAGTTAAAATTATTTTAAAATGTTAAAAACTGATAAATGATAAATGTAATATTAAAAAAATTAAACATACATATATATATTTTTAAATATACATTAACTTAATAGTATTAATAAATAATTATTTTATTTAATTATAAAATGTTAGAAACATTAAAAAAGTTATAAATACATATATATATATACATAAACCTGTAATATAAATATAAAAATAAAATATATATATAATAAATTAAAATATTAAAATTAAAATATATATATATTTTATTTAATTACACTACATTAACTATAAAAGTAGGGAAATGTTGGATAGCGTAGGGGATAAAATTACTATTCCCACTACAGAAAGTGCAACAGTAGGGAAAGTGTTGGGTAGTGGAGGGGAATCATTTACTATTCCCACTGCAGTGAGTGCAACAGGAGGGAAAGTGTTGGATAGTGGGTGGGTAAAAATTACTATTCCCACTCCAACGAGTGTAACAGTAGGGAAAGTGTTGGATAGCGGGGGGTTAAATTTACTATTCCCACTCCAGTGAGTGCAACAGTAGGGAAAGTATTGGATAGCGGGTGGGTAAAAATTACTATTCCCACTCCAACAAGTGTAACAGTAGGGAAAGTTTTAGATAGCGGGTGGGTAAAAATTACTATACCTCCTCCAGCGAGTGCAACAGTAGGGAAAGCGTTGGATAGTGGGTAGATAAAAATAACTATTACCACTCAAGCGAGTGCAACAGTAGGGAAAGTGTTGGATAGCGGGTATGTAAAAATTACTATTCCTACTCCAGTGAGTGCAACATTAGGGAAAGTGTTGGATAGCGGGTATGTCAAAATTACTATTCCCACTCCAGTGAGTGCAACAGTAGGGAAAGTGTTGGATAGCGGGTATGTAAAAATTACTATTCCCACTCCAGTGAGTGCAACAGTAAGGAAAGTGTTGGATAGTGGGTGAGTAAAAATTACTATTCCCACTCCAGTGATTGCAACAGTAGGGAAAGTGTTGGATAGCGGGTGGGTAAAAATTACTATTCCCACTCCAGTGAGTGCAACAGTAGGGAAAGTGTTGGATAGCGGGTATGTAAAAATGACTATTCCCACTCCAGTGAGTGCAATAGTAGGGAAAGTGTTGGATAGCGGGTGGGTAAAAATTACTATTCCCACTCCAGCAAGTGCAACAGTAGGGAAAGTGTTGGAAAGTGGAGGGGAGTAATTTAGTATTCCCACTCCTGCAAAATAATTAACATTAATTAACAAATAATTAATTTTTCAAAAATAATTTACCTCCCACTATATTCCCCTATAAACGTCATCACCAATATTGTAAAATATTACACAATTAACATAATTATTTAACAATTAATTAATTAAGTAATAACAATTAACAAGCAAATTAAAAACAATCAAAAATAAATTAGTTCACACAGTTAACACTATAAAATAACTTTAAATAAATATTGTATATAAAAAAATAACAAAAATGTTATTAAAATTAAATTACTTCCCACCCTACTCCCCCATCAACCCACAACCAACTCATAAAAAAATTACACAATTAACATATTTACCAATTATTTATTAATAATTAATATCCAATCAATAACTAATTATTAACATGTTTTAAAACACTTAACAATATAAAATATTAATTACATAAATAGTAATTAATACAATTATGAATTAATTATAATTAAATTACTTCCCACCCTACTCCCCTATAAAACCACAATCCGCGCCTCATGGAGTGGAATTGTGTCAAAAACAAATCGTCTGTCTGTCGGTGAGTATCTCCCTGCAGATGATGGGTCTTCTGCAAGAGGGCTACATCAACATAATTTCCGTGGAGCCAGATAAGCATGCCTGTCACTTCACTGGAGAGATAAGTCTTTGAACATTAAAGGAGATCACCTTCGGAGGATTCATCCATTGGGCAAATAAATCCTCGTCTGCATGCCCCGAACTCCCATGCAATCCAATATGGCCCGGGGCTGTGGAAACTGTTATCCTCCTATGTGCTATCACTAGGAATCGTGTTCAAACTAGAATGTATAGTGCCTTTGTGTGCCTCTCAGTGGGACTGAAAAACCAATCACCAACTGTGTTGTGCAATTAAGAAAAAAACAACAAAGTGAACCAAACCCATGAGACAAGTAAGAATGACTGGTTCAAAGCCTCTTCGCAAGCCTGTGTAACCCCATAGTCCACTTTGCCCAGCATAGGACTGCTGCTGCCGATTACGCGCATTCAGCAAGATCGTCTGCTCATCCTGTTCATGGACTTGATCCGGGATGAGACCCTCCACCTGCTCAAGTTGCAGCTCCAACTTTTTGAGTGAGTGACCTAGTTTGATAAGTTTCATTGTAAGGTCCTGTCGCAGAGATGACAATATTTTCTAAGCTCCTGAAGTAGTGTAAGGATGTCCTTTGATGCTAGTTACACGAGTCAATGCGTTCAGGCGACCTGGCTCCTCGTGCAGCCTCTGAATCTTGCTGGCTGATGGAAAACTCTTTTCGCCAAGGGCAGGTCACCGGTGCACCGATCTAGGCTTCTCCATGCATACACTAGTAATGTCGATGTTGTGTTCTGCTTTGGGGGTCAAGACACTACTGTGGATCCTCTTCCTGACTAGGTGGAAGACAAGAAGGTGGACTACAGATGTTGCAGTGTGGTAGAACTACATTGTGGCCCCTGTGGCTCATGTTACAACATGACCCCCCTTGTCCACCACCTTGGATTCACCACTCTGTCGCACACGGTGAGAACCAGTGGGGAAAACGCTCCAGTGGAGTCTCTTTATGGCCACCAACCAAAGACCTGTGACTCCTTACACCCTCAGGGGTCTCCAGAAAGTCAGCATCTGGGCCATTTCTGGAGGAGCTGTGATGTCGGTCAGGTCGGCGAGGAACCGAGATCCATAGCTCAGCAGATGTGCACCTTCACAGGTCTCTGCTCTGGCCACTCCCCCACTCTTAATTTTTTAATTCATTAATACTTGTGCAAACCAGACAGAGTCCTGACAGAGTAAGTGTGAGAGGTAATGAGATGTGAGAGGGAAATGAGATGAGAGTGTGCAATACACACACTTTCAATTTTTTAAAACATTCTTAACATGAGTCCACTGGACACACAGCCAATGGGAAGACACTGCATATCTTGCATTAATTCTCCTTTAAAGAAAATATGTGCTTTATAACAAATCACTGCAAAAAGACATGCTTCGTAAACACTGGAAACCACCGTTTGTGTCTACTTTCGGGATTAAGCAGCTGAATAAACATGGATAAGAACTGGTTTCAAAAGGTTTGGAAAACACTGAGAAAACACCTTAGAAATCCACCCTGAAAATAGGACAGGCTATTTATAAGCACAAGATATTAAGTGAGTTGCCCAGTATCAAAGGATGTTGAACCAACATCAGACTCAAACCTAGTTCCCCAGATCCAAAGTCAGTAGATCTGGACGTTAGACTACATCCATATGTATCATTTATGTGTGAAAATCATACACAGGTGGTTTAGCTGAGTATGATCACCTATAGTAAGCAAATTCTCTGTTGAAATGGCTCTGTGAAGTAAAAAAACAGCAGCAACAAATTTTGGCAGGTTCAGACGTAGCATTGCTTGGGAATACTTGAAGGGTTTTGTTTTAAAACTGGACTTAGGAACATTGATAAGCACGTTTGCACTGGTGCACAAACAGGGGTAATCATTTTAAATATCACTTACATATAGACCAGGAGTTTCGAGACCCACTAAAAATCATCTATTGACCCACCAGTGAATCCAGACCCTCAGTTGGGAAAAGCTGATCTAGAGAGGATCTATAATGGTGGTCCTCTCAACCACAACAGCTAAACTTAACATAATTATCCTTACTGTCAAATAAATAAATAAATAACAAAGTCAAGAGAACAATGGTACTGGCATCTCTCATTGGAATGTAGTTCAATAGAACGCATGCAGGACACCCACCTAAATTAGAAAACACACTAAGGGCCTAATTACGAATTTGCTGGTGTGGCAGCGGGCTGCCATGCCAGCGACCCCCCCACCCTCCCGCTGCCGCACCGCCAAACCCGTCTGCTCACCGCCCGCCAGATTACGAGTTCATTTGTGGTCTGGCGGGCAGTGCTTTGGAGGTCCCATAGTGGTGCCTTTCAAAAGCTAATATCTGAGCCTTAGAAAGGCACTGCAATGTGAGTGCCGAAGCATATTCCTGCACGGCATGGACTGTGCAGTCCATGCCGTGCAGGAACTGGGGGTGCCTACAGACAGGGGCACATGCACACCCAGGCCCAGGGTGGCGGTGAGGAAGCTAAGGAGGCCCTTTCCAAAGAGGGCAGTGAGGAAAATCAAAATATGCTTGGCGGTGCAGCAGCAGCTGCACCGCCAGCATATTGGGGCCTCTGACCGGCGCGCCACAGGATTAAAGATCTTTGCTGTAGCAGTGGTTCTGGGGCAGTCCCAGTTCAGTAGTAGTAATACAGCGAGTGGACCACCAGACTGGCGGTCCAGGGACAGCCACCACGGGTTTGACATCAAACTCATAATTAGGCCCTAAGAGTTATAGAGGGCCAGAGATCATAAGATATATACAGAGATGAGAATATAGATAAAGCTCTTAAGAGTGTAACTATACTCTGTCAAAGGATGTTAGGACATTTGTACAGGGAGTTCAGAGGGACTTAGAGGGATGTTCCTCTATAGGTTCATGGTACTCGTCTGTGACTTGCGATATCCTTAAAATGTTCAACAGGGGGTACTTAATCCCATATATATTTGGCAATGTCTTCAGACGGCGAGGCCATTGTTACAGTGGCAGGAATTCAAATATTATGGCACTGGAATGTTTTCAGCAAAAATTGTTCCACCAAGGCAAACTTTTCTCTGCATCTGTGAGTTGTAGAGTAGTTGTGTGTCAGAAAACCTGTTCATTACTTTTCCATTGTTCAACTACATAAATACTGATATGTGTGTGGGAGGAGGTGGGATCTGATCGCAATGTTGATGGCCTTGGAAACAAAAGATTTGTTTTAATCCTAGCTTCAGCTCTTAGCCCAAAAATCAAGAAACTCTAGGCAAATTCACTTCATCTCACTGTGTCCAAAACTGTACATTTGTACAATTTAATGTGTAAAAACGAACTATCATATCCCAGATTCTTATTCTGTCATATCCTGGTTTCATTAAATCTACTGTCACTCTTGCTCTCTCAGGCGCACCCTCTTGTGCAATTCACATACACATCGACTGTCTCGAAACGCGTCATGGCGGATTGTTAAGAATAAACATACAGCACCAGTTTTTCAGGGTCCGTGTCTGTCTTTTCTAATTGCAGGGAATTATAGGAACAGAGTCACTTCGATATATATATATATATATATATATATATATATATATATATATATATATATATATATATATAGAGAGAGAGAGAGAGAGAGAGAGAGAGAGAAATTCACTGAAAAAAACAAAGGTTAATGTGGCCTTGTAGTTAGGTGAAAATGTCATTTGAAATGTAACTTTTTTAACTAAAAAAAACACTGACATTTTCCAGTTATACTTAACTGAGGAAACTATCATTCGAGCCCCCACCACGCACAGTGATGTAATTTCAGATGCCATGAGTGATGTTATCAATGGTGTCATAGAACATTGTATCAGTGATGTAATCTGTGAAGTCATAAGCAGTGCATGGCGATGACATGCGTTATAGATTCTTCAGTTAACAATAACTGCTGAATGTATGTTTTTTTTGTTTAGAATGTTATGTTTTTACGTTTTCTTATAACTATAACGTCACTTTAACCCTTTGTTTTTTAAGTGAATTTCTAAGGATTTTCTTTAATGTAAAGTAAGATATTATTACAATACCTAAATATAACAACACTTTAACCTTTGCTTTTTTCATTGAATACCTACTTTGTTTTCAAGAAAATAAGATTTCATTACCATATTTAACTATGCCAACCCTCCAAACACCCCCCCCCCCCCCCCCCAAGCCAAGCACTGCTTTCGGGTGTGTGCAGCATAGGATTGGGCACAGGGCCTGGCTTCCGACCTGCCTTTGTCCATAACCCCCTTCGGGTGGCCAACCCCCTGCAGACGGCTGCTGAACCCCCACCAGGCCTTCTCTATTTTAAACATTTTTCTTGATATCTTCCCATTGGACTAGAGTGAGCGCATCTGTCTGGTCTCTTGCTAGACTCTCTTGGGAGTACCGGGTCCACGCAGGCTCCACAGAGACTCCTGCAGGATCTTGCTGACCTAATTATTTTTTTTCAAATTTGACCCTGCGGTCCCTCATGGACATCCCAGACAAGGGTTAGGGGGCTATGGTATTCCTACCCTACCCCACCTTTTTATATCTTAGTTATTTAACATTTTCAGGAAATGGGGACCGAGTCCCTGAGCCCTGTAATGGCGGCTGCAACATTTCTGTTTGTATTGCGACCAGCCAATCAGAGCGAGCGCTCTCATGGGACTTGCAGGAGCCTCTGACTCCCCCAAAGCCCTCACAGCCAATCAGATCTTCCCATTCTTTGAAGTTGTGTGCCTGCGGGAATCTCGCGAGACTCTCGCATACCGAACCGTCCAGATATCTATACATTTGTTACCTTAATTTCTCAAACACTAATTAACGGATTTACACCAGATCACAAAAAACACACTTTCTTTGTATAGATCTAGCTTTCTGCCAAATTTGTGTAATTCTGTTCAGCCGTTTCAGCTGTATCTGTGTCTAAAATTCTTATGGAAAGTGGCAAGGGGAAAACACATTTTAGGACTCTGCTTTTTCTTGGCCTCTGCTTGATGGATCAACTTGAAACTTTCCAGAAGGAGTTGAGGTGGCTTAGACTTTGTTGGAAAGTTTTGTGAAGATTCATCAAAGAGCGCTAAAATTATAAACTAATCAATAAATCAATTCCCTATGGAAACCATTGCTACCTATAACTACCCAGTGGCGATATATTCACTGAACTAAGGTTAAAGTGATGTTATAGCTAGGTGAAACTATCAGTTAAAATGAAACATTTTAAAGGTAAAAAAAAACACAGAAATTCATCAGTTATAGTTTACTGAGCTAACTAGAACTTGTGCCCACATCATGCCCTGCTCGTGACTTCACAAATTGCAGCAATCACATCATGTTTAATGACATTAATGTTGACATCACTGATAACATCTGAAATGGCATAATTGATTACAACACTGGGCATGGTAGGGACACAAGTCTTGATGAATCAGTATGTGTCAGGGAAGCCCCTTGGGGATTATAAAAATGTACTCTAGGTTTGCCTTGTTAAGATTTTTCTCTGAAAGCAAGTCTTCTTCAAGAAACCACACATGAGGTGCCACACATGGGCTTTGTCTGTAAAGGTTCGTTGCCACCTGTTCTCTTTTTATACTGTATTTCTGTCCAGTTGCTACATAATTCCTATTTTTCTCTTTGTTTTCCTTTTTTCCTGTTTCTCCCTCTGCAGCACTTGCAGGGTATACTGGCAACAGATTCAATTTACATTTGTGTGTTTTGCCAGTTCTTCTGTTTACTGCTTTATCAGCTACTTCGTTTTTAAGCTATTGTTGCTTGAGTTGGAAGTACAGAATTTCATTCCTGAAGTTGTACTATTTTATGTGCAGAATAAAAAAGGGAAACACTTATCTGGAGAACTGTGCAGTAGGGTGGTTGCTTTTGGTGTTTACCTATTAACTAATATACCACTATCTCATGTGTAAATAATGATGTTTTTTTCTACAGTTTTAATTCATCAGAGTGCATGCTGTCTCAAAAGCCTACTCTACATTCCTAAACCTTGCATTAATATTTCGACTTTAACCTAAAACTTCAGAGTGTTGCCTCTACTTTGTCATTGCATGAACCTCTCCTTGCTTTCCATCCTCTGCATGCCTCCTTTCTCTCAGCAGAGCCTACTGTATGTCATGTACATGTTTGCCTTAATATAGCCTTATAGCCCGCAGTAGCGGGCTATACCGTCTGTTTAAGGCCCGCTGCAGCGTTAAAGGCCCGAGCCGAAGGCGAGGGACTTTAACAAAGCAGAGGGACTTTAAAAGCCGGTATAGCCCTGCTACGAAGGGCTATAAGGCTATTAGAACATTCTGCCACTAGAGGGCAGAATGTTCTAACAAGACAAAGCCTTCAGGGAGCGCGAGGGGATTGAAATCCCCTCATGCTCCCTGAAGCCTTTGTTCACAGCCAGAGCTGTGAACAAAGACACATTGGAATGTTGGTGCTCCGGGCTTATACCAGCCATTATAAGCCCGGAGCACTCCATTGTTTTCAATGGAGCTCCCAACATTCCAATGTTCTAATCTCTATTATTGTATTTCTGCAAATTTCCCCACCCTTCATCTCAAAGATCATAATCTGTCCTCCTTTGAAAGTCAGACCCTGCCACCTAGCAATACTTAATCTCTTCTATTTTATCTACTAATCCGTCCAACCATCTGCTTAAAACTCGCCTAGGCCTCCAACTAATGATCACACCTAACTCCTACTAATTTAATTCCCAACAAGGACACTAGAGTACATGGATGGAATGCCATCATTGAGAGCAAAAGACATATCTCACTAACCAATAGCAACTGGATTAATCCACTAATCTTGGGTTCCAGGGGAGCGTGCTGCCCGGTGTAAGCAATTCAACACCTCGTCAGGGTAGTAAGCGCTATACAAATGGAAATTGCAATACAATACAATAAACTAAAATGAGGATGGACTCACTAGTGTCCTCTAGTTGCACAATATTGAACACAAAAATCACTCTACCAAATTGATAGTTCTTTGCTAACACAAAGGGGCCGATTCCGATCTCGGTCGGAAGAGCACCGAATCGGGTTCGGCCGGAAAAACAATGAGCCGTACGCGTGTTTTCCAGCCGACTCGTACAGCTGTACGAGCGAGCAAGTACGATGCGAGCTACATGAAAATCACCGACCGAGTCGTTTCCGGGTCCGAACCACTCCGTACGTCCCGGTCGGAAGCTAACCGTGGCGTGCAATGGTTGCGATTTACAACCGAGCCAGTACGATGCACGCGTCGGATAGCCTGTGTGAGCCGGAGTGTCCGGCTCGCAAAAGCTCCCGGAGTCGGAATTTGGGGGTCTGCGTTGGACCCCCTGACACCCGCAGCCCTACGACTCGGACACAGGGGGAGACCTTTGGGTCTCCCCAACACAGGCATGTACGGTGCGGGTGGCACCGATTCGTACCCACTGTAGGGAGCGCTCTTGTTCGACACGTACCCATTCAGTCAATGGGAGCCCATGTACGCGTCGTACGACCGGCTCCCATTGACTTCTATGGGAGTCCGACCGAATCGAGTCCGACAGCATACGTGCGCATCGTACTCGCTCGGTCGGACTGTAGGGGTCCGGCTCGGTCGGAAAACACCCCGGATCCGGCTCGGTCGGAGTGCTTTCCGACCCAGATCGGAATCCAACCATCTGCTTAAAACTCGCCTAGGCCTCCAACTAATGATCACACCTAACTCCTACTAATTTAATTCCCAACAAGGACACTAGAGTACATGGATGGAATGCCATCATTGAGAGCAAAAGACATATCTCACTAACCAATAGCAACTGGATTAATCCACTAATCTTGGGTTCCAGGGGAGCGTGCTGCCCGGTGTAAGCAATTCAACACCTCGTCAGGGTAATAAGCGCTATACAAATGGAAATTGCAATACAATACAATAAACTAAAATGAGGATGGACTCACTAGTGTCCTCTAGTTGCACAATATTGAACACAAAAATCACTCTACCAAATTGATAGTTCTTTGCAAACACAAAGGAGCCGATTCCGATCTCGGTCGGAAGAGCACCGAATCGGGTTCGGCCGGAAAAACAATGAGCCGTACGCGTGTTTTCCAGCCGACTCGTACAGCTGTACGAGCGAGCAAGTACGATGCGAGCTACATGAAAATCACCGACCGAGTCGTTTCCGGGTCCGAACCACTCCGTACGTCCCGGTCGGAAGCTAACCGTGGCGTGCAATGGTTGCGATTTACAACTGAGCCAGTACGATGCACGCGTCGGATAGCCTGTGTGAGCCGGAGTGTCCGGCTCGCAAAAGCTCCCGGAGTCGGAATTTGGGGGTCTGCGTTGGACCCCCTGACACCCGCAGCCCTACGACTCGGACACAGGGGGAGACCTATGGGTCTCCCCAACACAGGCATGTACGGTGCGGGTGGCACCGATTCGTACCCACTGTAGGGAGCGCTCTTGTTCGACACGTACCCATTCAGTCAATGGGAGCCCATGTACGCGTCGTACGACCGGCTCCCATTGACTTCTATGGGAGTCCGACCGAACCGAGTCCGACAGCATACGTGCGCATCGTACTCGCTCGGTCGGACTGTAGGGGTCCGGCTCGGTCGGAAAACACCCCGGATCCGGCTCGGTCGGAGTGCTTTCCGACCCAGATCGGAATCGTCCCCAAAGTAGTGGTCCTTCTAATTCGCTCAAGCCAAACTGAATTTGTAAGTGGCGGAATTGATTGGGACAACATTTTAAGCCTTCTAACAATTGAGAACCTAATGAAACCAAACCCCGGAAGAGGCCACAGTAATGGTACTCAGCTTGGAGAATGCTGTTGACCCTGAAAGATGACTGTTACTTCACATGGTACTGGCAAAGATGGAATTGACAATCAAACTTAGAAATTCGATACAGAAATTCCACATTAACCCCATGTCAATTGAAAGGACACACAAATCCTTTCGGATCCACTTCACTTTAGAAGTCTAACATGCTTGTTGCTCTGGTGCTAGAACCACTAGCACACCAGTATTTCTTCACAGACTATGGTGCCGATCACGATCCGGTAAAAAAATTGCCCGTCCGACTCGGATCCGGTCTTTTTACCGTACGAATCGTACAAGTGCCGTACAAACTGCCAATTACGATTCGCATGGTAAAAAGCCCATACGAGTCGCATTGGGAATAATTCCCCACACGTCCACGGGTCGGAAAATGTGTCCGACACCTCCCTGGACGATTTACCGTACAAACGTGAAAAGTGAACTCCGACCGCGCAAGTACGATCTATCCCGTGCGTCCGATGTCACAACCGTATGGAAAAAACACCGTCCGCACCGAACTCCCATTGCAACCATGGAGACATGTGCCCGCATACGCGCCATACCCCCCCCAGCCCCCGTGAGTACGCGCCGTACCCCCCCAGCCCCCGTGAGTATGCGCCGTACCCCCCCAGCCCCCGTGAGTGCGCCGTACCCCCGTGTATGTACACCCCTGTACGTTCGAGTCATACCCCCACCCGTGTATGTACACCCCTGTACGTTCGAGTCGTACCCCCACCCGTGTATGTACGGTGCGTACCCCCCGTGTATGTATGGTGCGTACCCCCCGTGTATGTACGGTGCGTACCCCCGTGTATGTACGGTGCGTACCCCCGTGTATGTACGGTGCGTACCCCCCGTGTATGTACGGTGCGTACCCCCCCCGTGTATGTACGGTGCGTACCCCCCCGTGTATGTACGGTGCGTACCCCCCGTGTATGTACGGTGCGTACCCCCCGTGTATGTACGGTGCGTACCCCCCGTGTATGTACGGTGCGTACCCCCCCGTGTATGGATGGAGTGTACCCCCCGTGTACGTACGAGTCGTACCCCTGTGTATGTACGGTGCGTACCCCCAGCGCGTAGCGCTGGGGGTACGCACCGTACATACACGAGGGTACGTACACGGGGGGTACGCTCCATCCATACACGGGGGGGTACGCACCGTACATACATGGGGGGTACGCTCCATCCATACATGGGGGGGGTATGCACCGTACATACACGGGGGGGTCGGCGCGTACTCACGGGGGCTGGGGGGGGTCGGCGCGTACTCACAGGGGCTGGGGGTGGGGTACGGCGCGTACCGGGCCCCCAATTCCACTCGCATCGCGGCGTACTTCGCTTTTCCGGCACTTTTTGGGTGCCGTAAAAATATTGCCGTCCGGACCACTGTCGGTTCGAATCGTACTTCCTGGTTCGTGAAACGCTGTCTGAGAGCGTCCTGACGTCACGTCGGCGCTTTCCCCGGATCACATTTGTATGTATCTTTTCGTTGGTCGGTGTTTTGTACGACTCGTACGGAAACGGTGATTCCGTGCGAATCGTACTTGCATGTTTGTAAAGTTTTACAACCGGGTACGAGTCGGACGAAAAAAAGCCTCCGTCCGACGGTTCGTACCCGGTTTTTACAGGATCGTAATTGGCACCCAAGTCTTTTTGTAGTTATTGCAACTGAATATCAGGGTATCCAAGACACTAGTGTTGCTGGACAATCAAAATAGGGAAATTGTAGAGAGGGATATGAGCTAGAACATATTAAAAGCAAAATGCTGTTGAATTACATCGGGGGTATTACTGCATAACAAGCTGTGAAGCAGATGTAGACCCTCAACCTACAAAAAGACTTCAAGGTATCCTAGTTTGTGTATGTGAGTAGTTACTGGAGGATATCAATGAGGATCGGAAGCACTTTCTCCTCTCTTCTCTCCATTCCCTGATGTTGATTTACCACTCTATATCTAATAAACTACTGCAGGGCAGTGGAAGCAGTCCCATGTTATTGTAATATTTTTCAGAGTTTGTTGAAGACAGCAAGATTTTACACTTAGGAAATCAAACAAAGTTTGATATCCAAATTGCCCACTTTGTCAAGTACCTTCAAATGAGTTACTACATGAAAATTCTGTTGTTGAAAATGAGCGAACGAACAAACCCACAAAGTGATGTTCTCAGCACCTTATTCAAACCTAAAAGGGCAACGTAATCAGAGATAAAGGACCAAACCGCAATTGAGTGGGTAATCCTGCGTGGGTGCAAACTCCTGTTTGTGTATGACAGCGGAATAGAGGTTGGGCCCAACTAGTGTGCAAATCTGGTGTGAGCAGCCACAGAACAGGTGTAATTATGCAGTTTGCCCTAAATCTGGGCAGTGCAACTTAGAAATAGGTACAAACTATGTACCCTCTAATTTCTGCAACCTATGGTAAACAACTGGTGGCCAGTTTGCACCTTTGATTTGCAAGACCATTGCAATCAGCCATTGTATAGAGATGCTACCAGAAGGTACTATTGATATGGTGTTGATGTATTGAAACTGTGAGATGATTGGAACATAGAGATGAGCAAAACGTACACAGATGATGGATAGGATTGGTTGTATGGACAGGCCAATCAAACAAGATTTTTCCTGTAATGGAGTAAATTCCAGTAAAACATTGATCAGAGCTGTTTTATAGTCCCAGTCCAGTCGATGTAACGGGAGATACTGGCCCACGTAGCTGGAGAAGTTGCAACAAGAGGGGATACACTAGCATATATTTTGGACGTGCCCATTGAACTAAGGGGATACGTAAAATTCTGGACAGACTTTTCCCAGGTGACATCATAATGACAAGAAGTACTTAATCATCATAGTAGTAGCAGAAAATAAAGGCATGCCAGCTTAGTGGTGCTCCCAACAGAAGGACAGTGGCGAAAGAAAGTAAAAGAGTAAGTAAGATGGAAAGATTATCACAGTCTGTAAGAATAAGGTCACCTGTCTTCCACATAAGGTGGATAACCTAAAGCTCCAAGGCCTACTTCGAAAGTTAGTTCACACAACAATACGTTCTATATGAGCAGTCTTTGATCTTTTGGGCAGGACAGGCCACTGTAAAGTCTCAAGAGGGTAACAGACCTTAACCTGCACCTGAGCCTTCAATGGATAAAGACAAGAACCATTCGACTGGTGTTAGGCCTTGAGTGGGCACTCTTGAATGGAAAGCACAGATGCTAGAAGCTATCTTCATGTGAAGAATGTAGTGAAATGGTTTATTAAAAATACACTTTCCAGCGCTAGGTGGCGCCTGACCGGCATGGCCGCCTTTCACTAAGGCTCCCGGCATCGGTCCCCGCAAATCCGGCTTCCTCCTTTCCTGGACTGCCCTGGCCGGCTCCCTCGGAGTGCGGGGGTCCGTGAAGCTGCCCTGCCGCCCCGTACCGAATCTGGGGGCGCTGCGGGCTCTGGGAGCCTCCCTAGCCGTCGCGGAGCCAGACCGACGGCGTGCAGTGGCGGCTGTGGAACCGCGGCGCGGCCACGCTGAAGAAATTTAGCCCGCGGCGCCCACGAGGGGAGCAGGCCTAAAACTGCTGGCTGGGGGACGCGGTGGCCGCGGGGCTCCCGCGGGTGCTGCTGACACTGGCCCGGTGCTGCCCTGCTTTGCTGACGCCATCCGGAGCCCCGGGGGTGCTGGATCGGACCCCCCCGCGTGACGCAGAGCGGCGAATCAGGCGGTGAGTGGGGCTGGCCGCGACCGCTGCATCGGGGCAACTGCGGGGTTGGCTGTCCGGGGGAGCCCCCCCCCATCGGGCCGTGTGTCGGCGGCCGGGGGGGCCTGGGCCCCTGGCTCCCCCCCCTTCTCCCTCCCCTCTCCTCCTGGTGGCGGCGCGGAACCGGCTCCATCGATCCCAGACCGGCTGCGGACTCCGGGTGCGGGGGGGCCCTCGCGGATTCGGGCCGCATACCGGCGGTCAGAGGGGGTGTATGTGCTGTCCCCCCCTCCTCTCCCCCCCCCCCCCCCTCCATCGCTTGGAATCCCGGCTGCGGACCCTGACGAGTGACACTTTGCCCCTCCTGGGCACTGAGGGGAGACCCGGCTAATTGTTCCCTTGGAGACCTGGGCTGCGCCGGAGGTTGCGGCCCTGCGGCGGCCGGCTGGGGGGCCCGGGCGACGGCCGGGGGCCTGGCACTGAGACCTACATTGCTGGATCCCGCTTTGCTGAGCTGCCCGGCAGGGCTTGACCGCTGAGGCTGGTGCTTCCGGGCCGTTCCCGGCCGGTGGCCCTCCCGGACGAGCCTCCTGTTTGTCCCGCGGCGGCCCAGCTGCCCGCTGCCGTCCCACGGGCCTGTCACCGGCTAGTTGCCCTCCTTCGCTGACGGACGGCCCAGAAATGGGTAAGGACAGAGCCGCCAAGCCGGTGTCCGGGGCCACCCAAACCAGGATGGACAAATTCACAACCTCCGACAAGGGGCCCGGCCCCACGGGCGAACAGGCCCCGGCCCCTGCTGCAGACCTGGCTGCCATCCTGCAGGCCATCAACTCGTCCCGCGCCTCGCTCGAGGGCATGGTGGGTGAGGTCAAAGTGGACGTTGCTCTTCTCCGGCAAGATCTGAGGAACGCCACCGCCCGCATTTCAGAAGCTGAGTCCCGGATATCCACGGCCGAGGACGACATCCGCCAGCTGCAAGACCAGGTTCGGGAGTTGACCACCCACTCTAAGGAGTTGCACCGCCGGGTCGAGGATGCGGAAAATCGCGCCCGACGCAGCAACCTGCGCTTGGTGGGTTTCCCGGAAGGAGTTGAATCGGGCCGGGCGGACGATTTCATGGAGCGCTGGTTCCGATCCTGGATGCCGGAGGACAGCCTGTCGGCTTCGTTCGTGGTGGAGAGAGCCCACCGCTCCCTGGCCCCCAGGCCCCTAGGGGCTCCACCCCGGCCGTTCATCCTAAAGCTCTTGAACTTCCGTGACCGCGATGCCATTCTCCGTGAAGCCCGGCGCAGGGATGCCCTCCACTATCAGAACCACAAAATCATGGTCTTCCCGGACTACACTCGCGAAGTCCAGGAGCTGCGCCGCTCCTACATTGAAGTGAAACAAAAACTGCGCTCCCTGGGACTCCAATACCAGCTCCAATTCCCAGCCCGCCTCCGGGTCATCTTCCAGCAAAAGACTCTCTTCTTCGATACCCCGCGGGCGGCCTGGACCTGGCTGGCGGAGGAGCACCCCTTGCAGCATTCTGGGCGCGGATCGCCTCTGGGTCCTCGGGGGAGACGGGGGAGACCCCGGACATCGAAGACCCGTCGGCGGCATCGGACATTGCCCCGGGAGCGCACAACAGGGGAGGCGATCACCACGCGCTCTGGGGGCCGGCCAAGCCAGAGATCGAGAACCTCATCGGCCTCCTCAGCCGCGCACGCCAGTCCCGTGGCGGATGGGCAGCGGGCCGCGTCACCTCGGCTTACAGGCCCTGCAACCCACCCGGTTGAATTGGCGGACACTTCGGACCTCTCTCGCAGCCCTACCATCTGACTTTCTTTGCTTACCTTTGGGGTGGGGGGGGTGGGAAATGTTTGGGCGGGGGTGGAACGTCCCGCTGTCAGTGTTGCTCTAGGCCAGGGCAGGTAAATCAGGCTTCACTTTTGATGTATCAGGGGTCCACTAGCGCTCAAGCCCAAGCGTTTTAGTTTGGTGGTTCTTCCATTTGGTTCGGGCGACAGATGCTTCCGTTTTCGAAGTATAGGGCGGGGGGTGGGGGGTTGGGGTTGGTTTGGGGTTGCTTCTTCCTCGTTGGGGAGAATTTGTTGGTGGGGGGTGACTCCCCCTTATCTGTTGTGCTAAGGTATCATGTACTGTCTATCCCGCTCTCTCACCCGGCGCTCCGCTGTCCCTCCTCTCTGGGCACCTACTCGGACGCGCCTCCACTGGCTCATTCTTCTGTCCTTGATTATGGCTGACCCACCTGTCCCTAGGGCCGCCATGCGCATACTTTCCTGGAACGTCAATGGCCTCCTGGACCGTTTCAAACGCATGGCGGTCCTCAAATATGCACAACGGGCAGAGATCGATGTACTCCTCCTCCAGGAGACTCACTTGTTGGGTAACAACTGCCCCTTCCTTGGCCGTTACGGCTATGACAGGGTATGGCACTCAGGTTTTGCTCGGGGATCCCGGGGGGTGGCCATATTGCTTCGCAAGTCCTTTCCCTTTGTCCTGACTCGGGTGCTTTTAGACCCACAGGGTATGCTACTGGTGGTGTGTGGCACTCTGGAGGGCCGACCCCTTACCCTGATGTCCCTCTACGCAGCACCGTCCCTCCTGCCGTCAGCCCTTTCCCACGCAGCGGATATCCTCCCGACACTTCCTGCAGGGGCCCTGATACTCGGCGGGGACTTTAACGCTGTCTACTCGCCCCATATGGACTCGACGGGTCCGGTCTCTTCGACCCGCGTCGCCCGCGCAAAACAACTCTCCTCTTGGGCGGAATCCCAGGGCCTCTGCGATGTCTGGAGGATCTGGCACCCGCAGGAGCGCCAATACACCCACACGTCGGCGGCCCATCACTCCCACGCCCGGATCGACCTCATCTTTGTGCCCTCTACCGACTGCGTGGGGGTGCGGGACGCACGCATTCTTCCGAGGGGCCTTTCGGACCACTCGCCGGTGCTCCTCGCTCTCGGTCCCCCCCCCCTCTCTGCCCGTCCGATATGGCGTCTGAACGCTTGGTTCCTTCACGACAAGGCTTTTCGGAGGGCGGTCGGGGGCGAGATAGTCGACTACTACTCTCATAATGAGGGCTCTGTCGTCTCCCCCGCCGTCCTCTGGGAGGCTGGCAAGGCGACTGTTCGGGGCGCCGCTAAAGGGCACCTGCAACGTCAACGACGGGCTCAATCCCAGAAGCTCGCGGACTGTGAGGCCCAGGCCTTAGAACTGGAGCGTAGTCTGGGTAACTTAGCCGATGCCGCACGGTCTCGTCGCTTGGCCTTCCTGCGGGAAGAGATTCGCCTGCACTCCCTGGAAGCGGCGAAGATCCTATGGCGCTCCTCGGTGGCCCGGGTGTACGGTTGGGGAGACAAAAACGGCACTCTTCTCCACCGCCTGGCGACCTATCCCCGGGCGGGCAGGATCATTCCAGCCATCGCGGACCCCGCGGGTGGAGTCCACACGGTCTCAGTGGCGATAGCCCAGGCATTCGCTGACTACTACTCCCGGCTGTACCGTCTCCGACCGTCCACGCTCTCCCTGAATGAGCTACTGGGAACAAACGGGGCGACACTTGCGCGGCTGCAGCCTGAGATTTCTGAGACCCTGGATTCGCCGATCGAGCTACAGGAGATTGAAGAAGCGATCGGCCGCCTGGCACCCGGGAAGACCCCGGGACCTGACGGATTCCCCCAGGAATATTACGCTCACTACCGTGAGACACTGGCCCCGAGGCTTCGAGACCTCTTTGCGGCCGTGGTGGAGACGGGCTCGTTCCGGCCCGAAACGGATACAGCAACCATAGTTGTACTCCCCAAGACACAGCCTCCCTCGCGGTCCTGCTCCGACTACCGGCCGATATCCCTTATTAACACAGAACTCAAAATCTATGCCACGGTCCTGGCGCAACGGTTACGCCCATCGCTCGCCTCCCTGGTCCATCCGGACCAATGTGGCTTTATGCCGGAGCGGGGGACCAGACACTGTCTACGGCGCCTCCACCTCGCGATGGCGCACCGCGGCCGCCTTTCCCCCTATCTGGCCCTCCTCTTGGTCGACTTTGAAAAAGCCTTTGATTCTGTGGGATGGGCGTACTTGGGTGAGGTCCTGGAGCGTATGGGCTTCGGCCCCCGGTTCCGAGCCATGGTAATGGTCCTCTATGCGCGCCCGCGGGCCCGTGTGTTGGTCAATGGGGCACTTTCTCGCCCATTTCCCATAGGCCGGGGGACGCGCCAGGGTTGTCCGCTCTCGCCCCTCCTTTTCGCTCTGGCGATGGAACCCCTGGCGGTGCTGATTCGCGCGGATCCTGTTCTTCGAGGATGGGAATGGCCGGATGTGGCCCCCGACAAAAATCGCCCTATACGCGGACGACGTCCTCCTCTATCTCTCGGACCCAGCGACCTCGGGACCCCGGGTCCGTCGGATCCTCCATCGATTTGGCCAAGCGTCGGGTCTTCACCTGAACCCCAAAAAATCCGTCCTAGTCCCGCTACACCCGTCGCGGGAATGCTTCGACTGGCAGTCGGACATCCCCCTCCGGAGACTCTCCTTTAAATACCTGGGGATTTGGGTCACCCTCCTTCCGGAACTATGCTGGGCCCTTAATGTGGCTCCGGTAGTCAACAAAACCAGGTCAGACATGCTCCGGTGGCAGTCCCTCCCATTGAATCCGCTAGGGAGAGTCGCTCTATACAAGATGATGATCCTCCCCAAATTTCTTTACATACTACAAAATACTCCATGCCCTTTTCTGCGCCCGTGGTTCCGAGACCTGGATAAAATGGTGACCAAATTCCTCTGGGGCGGCGGTAGGCCTCGGCTGGCCTTGGATCGATGCAGGGTCCCCTCCTATGATGGCGGTCTGAGCATGACCAATCTATATCTTTATTACCTGGCCACCCAGTTACTGGTGATCCATGACTGGTTCTCGGGAGGCTGGGGCGACCCGGCTTACCGTCTCGAGGTGCAAGGCCTTGGGTTCTCCTCCATCCAAAACATGCTCTATGGCACAACGGTCCCCCTATCACTCCCCGACGTCGTGCGGGCTCCTTTCCTCGCGTGGCGCGCGGCACTGCGGCACACTAGATGGTCGGGGACGTCCACACAACTCACTCCGCTTTGGCACGGGACCTGGCTGCGGGAGGTGGTGGGATTGGCGGGCTTTCGGCAGTGGGATCTTCTTGGTATCTCCTGTCTGGGCGACTTATGGCGTGGGAGCCGCATGTGTTCCTTCCAAGAGCTTCAGACCCGCTTCTCGCTGCGGCCCTCCCAATTCTACCGCTACCTTCAACTGCGCCACGCGGTCCGGGCTCACGTCCCTCTAGACTCCAGACTGCCTCCCCATAGCCCACCTGAAGCTCAGGTGATGCTGGGGTATCTGGGAAAGGGGGGTATATCCCGCATTTACAAATCCCTGATTAACAATTCCCCGGTGGACTGGAGCGGGCTCAAACAGCGATGGGAGGCCTGGGTGGGACCCCTGGACGAGGCGGACTGGAGGGACGCCCTTATGGGCCCTCGGTCGCTTACCACCTCCGCTAGGCTGCGGCTCATCCAAATCTACTACCTACACACCGCCTATCTGACCCCAGACCGCCTGTACCGGGCGGGTCTCCGCGTGGACGCCTCCTGCACCCGGTGTGGGGTGGCTCCGGCAGATTTTTTCCACATGGTGTGGTCTTGTTCCCGTCTACACGATTACTGGGCAGCGATTGAAACTGAGCTAGCGGAGGTCTTGGGTTGGGAGGTTCCCCATGAGCCTAGAATGGCCCTGCTGGGCATCATGGATGGGATCGACGGATCCCGTAACGAAAAGTACTTCCTCACCACTGCCCTTATGGTGGCTAAGAGAGACATAGCGGCAGTATGGTCACAACCGGACCCACCCAGAGTGGCTACCTGGAGTAGAGGGGTGGACTGGTGTGCGGCCCAGGAGCGGTCGTTGTGTGCTGCGCGAGGCTGCCCCAAAAAATTCCGCAAGATATGGGGGAAGTGGCTGGGGGGCATGATTTGAAGGGTGGGGGCGCGGGGGGTGGGGACGGAGGATGGGGGAGGGTGGGAGGGTCTTTGCAATGGTTTATTGATGCTTATCCAAATGCAGTTACTGATGCCTTGTTCAATGCACTGCTGTATCTTACTCTTGATACTGTCTTTTATGCCGCAAAACACAATAAAAATTTGTTTATCAAAAAAAAAAAAAAATACACTTTCCATGAAACATAAGTCATCAGTTTGCAATATGAGGCATCCATGACCAAACCAGACTTCCATTTTTTAAATGTTTCAGATAAGATGCAACAAGGTGTTTGACCATCGTTTCCTGTTCAATTTGAAAAACTTCAATAAAGTTTAAGTAAATAGAAGAAGGCACGTGAGAATTGTGAATGGTACTGGGGTGATGGAAAGCACGAGATCACTTGGTAACTGAGATCTGGTAATAGGTAAATGAAAGAGTTTTGTGAATTAAAATGTTGTTCTTTTTATTTGTTAATTGGAATTTTTACAAGTTACAATAATCACATACTTCAATTTGTTGATTGGGTTATACAAGTGAGGCATCCGTGCATATCTCACATTTCAATTAGAACCAAACAACGAGAAAAAACAATCCGAACCGGTCAGCATGTCAGAATCGATACAATCTAGGAAAGCTATACAGCACTATAAACTACACTGCTATAGGGAGGACCACCAACATAATGAACAATAGCGCTGGATGTTCCACCACATTATTAATGATATACTCTTCGAGACAACTCCTGCACCACATGTCAAGGTCTTCTTCAAGCTTCCCCCACCCATTGCACAGGGGCCCATACTGCTCCAGTGTAGCCTTACGCACCTGACCATATTCTCCACATATCGCTGCGTGTTTTAATAAACAATGCCAATGTGTTTTCGAGTTACACTATACCATAACAGAGGGAGCATCACCCAAGCTGGCGTGCCGGATGCCTATGAGTGTTACACCTCCCCCCTGGTGAGAGTATTGCTGTTTGATGGTAATGGCGAACAAAGCGGTACAAAAGGGGGTGGTGATGGACGGAGCATCAGAACCAATCAAACACTCACACCCAGTCAAGAGATCTGGGATTGATCCATCACCGTTCTTTAGCCCACTCTGCCACCCCAGTTCAGACATGCCATATGCAAATTAGTCTGACCCTGTGCCTCATGGGAACAGTCCAGCCCGAACTGCCAAGCCATGCCTTCCCTGGACCGGAAACAAGCTTCCTAGGACCGGTTTCTGGCATTTCAGCCGTCTTCAGCCAGGCTTGCTTGAATCCAGTGGCAAAGTGAGCAAGGGACTCGCGTCTGAGCATACCCTGCCAACTTATGGCGAACAAAGCGGTACAAAAGGGGGTGGTGATGGACGGAGCATCAGAATGGTAATGTGCGCAGCCAGTTTAAGGCTGGTTCCCATATGTCTTTTGGTCTGGACTGTGTTGGCATCAATTCCCAATACGTTGATAACTGGTTTTGACAAAAACTGATATCATGTATCCATGCCTTGCTTGAGGGTGCACGTTTATCACCCCAATGCATTGCGACTCTACGCTTAGCGAATAGTAATAGAAGTGCATGCAGTTTTCTGGTCTCAGCTGGCGTACCCTGGACGTATCCTAAGATGCCTATTGCGGGTGTAGGTATTATGCGAGTTTCCTAATATAGCATCTATCTTACTAAAGATGTTTGTCCAATATCTAAATATACGGGGGCAGTACCAAGCCATATGAAGAAATGAGGCTGAATCTGCTCTGCATCTCAGGCATTTGTCATCAGGCCTGAGCCCCATTTTACGCAGTTGGGTTGGCGTCCTGTAATATCTATGTAAAAATGTAAAATGGATTAGGCGCAGTCTACAGTTAGGGGATAGTAGTTGCAATTGTCCACAGCAGAGCTTCCATTGCCCCTCTGTCATTTGATGACGCATTTCGGAATTCCAGTCCATCATCGCTTTCGACTTTATAATAAAACGTTGGTCTTTAACGCCTGACAAATGTGTTTCTTCGTTGCCCTGCTATTATTACGATATGCCCACACGATCTGACTCGGATAAAACAGACATTCACCTCAATAGATATTCGCTACCTTTGTTCCAGATAGAGATACAAGCAGAAATATATTAGCTATAGTTTTATATGACCAGTCCTGCCATCAAAGACCACTATCAGGCAGATGCGTAAGTCGACCAAAACTGGGGCTGTGTGAAATTCGTGTAATTTCTTTTTGCCTAATTATGCCAAATTTTAGAAAGTTGCACAAAATTACGTGCAATGCAGATCTAACATTTAGTACTATAATTTCGCAAATAGCGGCTGTTCATGTTCTGTTTGTTCGCACTGTTCCCAAGCTTCCACAATAGGGCTTTTACCCTAATGGACTTGAAGTTATGCAGTGTGATGTAATTGCGTGATTTCTGCACTTTTGTATAATCAGCCTATTCCGAAATGCTGGAAAATTCAACGGAGTACATTGGTGTGATGAAAATTTCACACAGGCCTAACCAAAATCATAGATTTAGTGAAAGTGGTATCACGCGGTCTTCTTTCTGATGACATCATATGAAGTGACACCATAAACCTTTTAACCACAATGATGGCCCACTGTACATTTTTAGTAATCTTTATTGCAAACTAGTTGATGCGTCATGATAATAAAGTGAACATACTTTAAAAAGACCCAACTTCTTGAACTAGAAAAGGCAAAGACACACTTGCTTGTGAAATATTGGCAGCATTTTTTCTATAGCACAGTTGCATCACCCAGGTATTAGTGTGCCCAACTGATAACATGGATAACATGGAAAATAATACATTTGGTAACAAACGTGATCACATTACAAAACAAGCATTAGCAAATGCTAGAGCTATTGACTTTGCAAATGTGTTTTAGCCATGTTGTACACCACGGTGGCTCCTGTTAAGCATGGCTAAAAAATAAGTGGTGTAGAGTGGAGTAGAGTGTCGTAGAATGGAGTGGTATAGAGTATCATATGGTGAAGTGTCGTAAAGTAGAGTAGAGCGAAGTAAAGTGAAGTGGAGTGATTTTGAGTGGAGTGGCGTAGAGTGGAGTGGCATAGAGTGTCATAGAGTAAAGTGTTGTATACTGGAATGGAGTAGAGTGTCATAGAGTGGAGTGGCGTAGCGTGTCAAAGAGTGAGGGGCATTGGGTGGAGAGGAGTCGAGTAGAGTGTTGTAGAGAGTGGAGTAGAGAGTCGAAGAGTGGAGTAGAGTGTCATAGAGAGTGGAGTAGTGTAAAGTGTAGTGAAAGAGTTGATTGTCATGGAGTGTCTCAAAATGGAGTGACATACAGTAGGGTAGACTGGAATGTCAGAGTAGAGTAGAGTGTAGTGGCGTAGTATGGAGTGGCATAGAGGGGAGCAAAGTGACTTAGAGGGGAATAGAGTGTCGAAGAGTGGAGTGGCATAGAGTGGAGTAGATTGCCATGGAGTAAAGTGGCATAGAGTGGGGTGGTGTAGAGTGGAGTAAAGTGGTGTAGAGTGGAATAGAGTATCCTAGAGTGGAGTGGCAGAGAGTGGAGTAGTATAAAGTGTCATAGGGTAAAGTGGCACAGAGTGGAGTAGTGTAGAGCGGAGTGAAGTGTCATAGAGTGGAGGGGTGTAGAGAGGAGTAAAGGGGCATGAAGTGGTTTAGGATGGAGTGTAGTGTAGTGGAAGGAGTGGCGTAGAGTGGAGTAGAGTGCCATAGAGTGGAGTGACATAGAATTGAGTAGAGTGTCATAGAGTAGAGTGGCATAGAATGGAGTAGTGTTGTATAGTGGAGTTGTGTATAGTGGAGAAGGATGCTGTTGAGTGGAGTTGCGTAGATTGGAGGTAAGTGGCATGGATTGTCATAGAGTGGAGTGGCGTAGGTTGCCGTAGAGTGGAGTGGAGTGTCATACCGTGAAGTACAGTGGGGTGGCGTGGAGTGGCATAGCTTGGAATATAGTGTTGTAGAGTGGAGTAGAGTAGAGTAGAGTGAAATGGGAAAGAGTGGAATGTTTTTTTTTGTTTTTTTTTGTCCTCATCTTCACCATGGCTGAAACTTGCATAAGCCAAAACAGAAGAGAAAGGCATATGGGGCATTAACAAGCTGTCTCAGCAAATAGCTGGAAGAGGTCTTACCGTAGATAGATGCTGACCATGACCCCACAGCTATATCATACGTCCAAACCAATCTTAACATCCTTTATTGGACTCAGCGTGCATCAACCAAAAACCACTTCCGCCATAGCTGAAAACCTCAAAAGAATTGGCATCTGTGCCATGCGGCTTAGCAGGGAGAATAAACCATGGCTTCATAATCATAGGACCTGGGGGAAAAAGAAAAAAAAAAAAAAACCCAGGCTACTATTGAGACCAGTCAAGTAGGTGCCAGAAAGCTCTTTTTCTGAAATTGCTGGACCTGAGAAGATCTATTTTCGAGATTTGTAACATCGACGACTGCCAATCATATAGAGAAGGTGGAGATGCCTCTTTCCAGCGCTTGCATATTACTCTTCGAGCCGTCAGGATGGAGTAAAACATAAGATTTTTTGCTGGACTTCGCTTCTGGTCCACAATCCCAAATATTACTAACCGCAAGTCCACAACAACTGTGAAACCCACAGCAGAAGAAATTTTAGTGCCGATAGAATCCCAAAAAGATGACAAATGGGGGCACTCAAAAAACATGTGGGCATCAGAAGCCTCGACTAAACCACAGCGGGGACATGCCACCAAAACCCCTGGAGTAAATTTAGAAAGCATCTGAGGAGAGTAATAGGCCCTATGGATAGTAAAAAGATGGTTTCTGCGGAGCCAGGCAGGCTTAACCAAGTCCCACATGGTGTTACATGACACATGCCAAAGTTCGTTCAAATTTTCATTTGGCAATAAGGTGCCCCACAGATGATCAGGGAGAAGAAATTCCCCATCTATCTCATCCAAAATTAGATTGTACCAAAGGGAAACTTCTTTAGGTTGAGGTGCTCTGTCCAACAATGTTGACACCAGTTGGCTATTTCCTCCTAGGGGCATGTTGTAACTCCGAGGGGCACTTGAAGTTGGATGTGTGTGGGCCCAGCTTGAGATTTGTATATACTTTAATCTAGAAAGGTTTGGACCGACCTTGTTTACCAGATACTCCCAAGGAAACACTGACCCTTCCAAGAACAAATCGCCCCATGATTGAATACCGGCATCTTTTAATGGAGTTATCAAGGCGTCATTAGCCCAGCCAGGGGGGGTTGGAAGGTCCCATATTGGAGATCTGTTTGAAAAGTACCCTAATTTAATCGCAGCCCTAAGGTTAGACCAGGTTTTAGCTAAGCCATGGAGCACCTTCAGTTTAATTTTTTTTTTTAACTTGGGGTCCCCAAACTTAAATAGAAAACCTGACTGCCCAACTCCTTCTCCCTGTAATAAGGCTGAAAACATATTCCCTATTCCATGGGATGACGGGGTTTTTAACAACATTCGAGCATGTGTCATCTGAAAGGCCCAAGCATAGATCTGGAGGTCCGGACCAGCCAGTCCACCTTTCTCCCTGCGCCGTCTGATTTTTTTCCATGCTATCCTCACGTTTTTGTTTTTCCAGATAAAAGAGGAAATATCGCTCTGCATCTTGCTAATAAGTGATGCCTCGAAATATAGTGGGATAGTATTAAAGATGTAGGTCAGCTTAGGCAAAATAGACATCTTTACTAAATTTGCACGGCCCAAGACGGTTAGAGGGAGATGGACCCAAGATCCCATTAACTTCCGGCATTCTTTAGCAACAATAGAGAAGTTCATAGAGGCAATCTTGTTTATATCTTTAATAATTCTCAGACCCAGATACCTCAAGTTGTTGCTCATTTGCTCATTAAACCCTGAAAGGTCGCTGTTCCATGCCATGATTTCGGTTTTGGCAGAATTGACCTCGTATCCTGAGATACTTCCAAATTCAAGAGCTAAGTTGATAATTGCAGGGAATGCCGTACTGATCTCCGATGTCATGATCAAGATATCGTCGGCATATAAGGACACCCTCTTTTCCCAATCCCTATATTGAAAAGATTTAATATTGTTATCCTCTCTAATTTTTTGGGCAAAAGGCTCGATAAATATATCAAAAAGCAACGGAGAAAGTGGGCAACCCTGTCGAGTTCCTCTTGTGATAGTAAAGGGATCGGACAGGCCTCCATTGACCAAAACAGATGCAAGGGGGTTATGGTATAGAAGTTCTACAGCTCTGCGGAAAGCACCACCAACGCCAAACCTCTCCAAGGCCCCCGACAAGTACGACCAGTTGACCCTGTCGAAGGCCTTGGCGGCATCCAGCGTCAAGATAGCCAGAGGCGCAGATGAGCTTGTGGCCATATCGATAGCTCCTATAAGATCATACGTCAGCTCGTAGAGCTGGCGACCCCTAACAAAGCCTTTCTGATTAAGATGCAGAACTGAGGGGGCCACCTGACCCAATCTCTTGGCCAGCAGTGACGCAAAGATTTTATAATCTGCATTAAGTATTGAGATTGGGCGATATGAGCCACAGTCAGTTGCAACCTTACCTGGCTTAAGAATGAGAGTGATAGAGGCATTATTCCAAGAGGAGGGTGGTAGAACACCCTCTTGCAGGATTTGATTGAACAAAACCGCAAGGAAGGGCGCAACCTCTACCACAAGATGTTTATATATCTCGGCGGGCATGCCATCAGGCCCCGCCGCTTTACCCCCCTTGCAGTTTTGTATCGCCCCCACTACTTCATCTTCAGTGGGGATAGAGTGGAATGTTGTTGAGTGTAGTGGCATAGAGTGGAGTGGAGTTGGGTACAGTGGAGTGGGGTGTCGTAGAGTGGCATAGAGGAGTAGCGTAGAGTGGGGTAAAGTGGCATGGAGTGGTGTAGGGTGGAGGGGAAAGATGTGGAGTACAGTGGAGTAGAGAGGTGTAGAATGGAGTGGCGTACAGTGAAGTGGCATGGAATTACGTAGAGTGGAGTAGCATAGAGTGGAGTAAAGTGTTAGGGAACAACTTTTCCAACCCTCCTCGGCGTGACGCAAAGAAAACACAGACACCAGTGGCTCCGTAGCAGATGAAATGTATTTGCAGGTACCACAGCCTTTTGGCAGGCCAAGGCCGACGCACATCCCAGTGTTACGCCTTAGAAACAAGCTTCTTCTGGCCTGAGTCATATTTGTGGGGATATATGTTAGAAAGCACCATCACCAGCAAAACCCCAGAGGGACACAGTCCAAGCATGGGCAACCATACAGAAAATAGAATAGCCACATATGCATAAAATTACAAGGACACAGTGCAAAACTAGACCTAATGCTATGTAGGCAAGCAAGGGAACAAAAAACAGGTCGAGCTAAACTTAAAATGAGAGACAGGAAGCCTCAGAGTGGTTTGTATTGACAGCTGCTGGTGATTTCAGTGGGCATTGGAGGGCCACATGTCAGGACTGGAATAGATTTGTGAAGGAGGGAAAAACCACTCTGTAATGAGGGGGTATATCTTTCATCAAGCATCGCACAACAGTGGCTGCATGATTCTTTCTTGTGGGAAACACTTCCGCCCATTTGGAAAATTGATCCACACACGACAGCGGATATTTGAATCCCTTCACTGGGGTCATATAGACAAAATCTATTTTGACGTTGGTAAAGGGACCCTGTGGTACTGACAAGTGATCATGTGTGGCAGGGGACCGACTTTTAGCATGTTTCACACAGACAAGACATTGGGAGCAGAATTGTGAAGTGAATGCTGTTATCTCTGGCGCAAACCACTTCTGTCTAATTAGCGCATTCATTCCCCTTTGTGCCATGTAAGTGGGTCCATGCACAAGCCTTGTAAAGAGGAAGGAACATACAGCATGGGGCCACATGCCTCACATCCCGATTGACCTACAACCCCCCATAATTCTGCTCACATCTAGCATTAATCCACACTTTCCTCATCTGGTGTCTCAGACCATTGTGATTGCTTCACATCAACTAGCAACAATTGTCTCTGAATGAGCTGAATTTATGGAATGCTTTTGGCCATTGAAGGCACCATCTATACTGGCTGTAACATGCTCTCTCTTGCTGCTGCGTCAGCCATGGCGTTACCTCTGGCGATCTCAGTGTTAACGCCTTCATGGGCTTCACATTTTATTACCGCTATCCTGTTGGGTAGTAGTATTGCTTTCAACAAGTACTAAAGCACAATTTTGAATGGGGCGCCCTGCTACTGTTATGAAACCACGATACTGCCACAGCTGGCCAAAATCATGGACAACTCCAAAGGCATAATGTAAGTCAGTGTAAATGTTAACAGTTTTCCCCTCAGCTGGGATGTATGCTCTTGTTACTGCATACAGCTCAGCTTGCTGGGCAGATGTGCCCGGTGGCAGAGCTGCACTTTCAACTATGGTACCTACTGTTGTTATAGCATACCCCGCTCTGTAATCAGTGTCTGTTAGTCTACTGGAGGAGCCATCAGTGTACCATTCATCGTATGCCTTTTCTAATGGCGTCGGCTTTAAATCTGGTCTGGGTGTGCTGCATGTTTCTACAACCTCAACACAGTTATGGTCATGGGTCTCATCAGAATCACCTATTGCAGGTAAAAATGTTGCCAAATTAACAGGTCGGCATTTTTTTAATGGTAAAATTAGTGTTAGACAACAAGGTGACCCTATAACCTCTGCGCCTGGCAGCTGAAAAATGTTGTGTTGCTGCAGATGACAACAACAACTATACCGAATGTGGCACATCAACAATACAAGAGTAGTCCAACACAATGGGAGCCATCCTCTCTACCATCACAGCCGCTGTGGCCACTGCTGTCAAAGAAGCCGGATGCCCAGTCACCGTAGAAGACAAAGTCACAGAGTGGTACACCACAGGTATTTTTCTAGAGCCATACTGCTGTGTCAGCACACCCTTTGGAATGCAATTTTGCTCTGACACATAGAGATGGAAGGGCAATTTGTAATCAGGTGCAGTACACAATGTCTCCTTCAGTTTCTTGAACCAGTCTGCAAGTTCATTAGTCCATACAATGTTGTTGGGTGTGTTGTGTGGTGTACATTGTCTCAAGATGGCATCATAAAATCTGTACTCAGATATCAACTGGCAGCAGTAATTCATCATCCTCAGGACGGACATCATTCCTTTTTGTTGGATGGGGGCTGCATGCTCTGAATCATTTTGATTTTGTCAGGTGATATGCAGCGTGTACCTTTGGATACCACATAACCCAGGTAAGTCACCACTTTTTGTGTCCTCTCCCCTGGAGGTGGTTTAGCAGAGCTACAGTGTCTTTTTCCCAAGCCTCATGTGATGGAGATGCCACAAGGAGGTCATCAGCGTAGTGCAAGATGAGGCTACCACTTTCCAGGTGAGGCTGTCCAAGTCTCTCTTTAATGCCTGCGCATAGAGCGTGGGACTCACAGTGAAGCCTTGGGCAAGTCTTGTGGAAGTGTACTCGGTATCTTTTATTATGAAGGCAAAGAGGTACTTACTCTCTGGATGGACTTCAGTGCTGAAATATGCAGAGGAAAGATCTATGACCTAAAAGTACTCTTCTTCTAAAAGTATAGAAGATAATATAGTATTGGTGTCCGGCACAACAAGTGCTAAGGGACCAATGTTGTTTATGTTGTAAATCCTGTATGAACCTATATTGTCCTGTTTTGCCCTTGAGCAGTGGAATAATAGGACTATTACAGGGGCTAGTGATCTTTCTAATGCTACCCCGTTGTAAGAGAGACTTAGTCACAGGTTTTAGTTCCTCCTCTGCCTGAAGTGGCAGTCTGTACTAACGCACATAAGGTAATTCTTCATTTTCCTTAACTGTGTCTTTATAGGGAAGGCATGTTGTCAACTATTTTGCCTCATTTTTGTGTTTTACCCAAGCCTCTGGGTTTACTTGCTCAAGAACTTTGTTTTTAGTTAGCTGTAAAGCCTTATTCCCTTCAAGCTTGTCACAAACTGACATCCTGTCATTTCTGAGCATACACAATGTCCAACACCATCCTTCTCTGTCTCCCAACACATACACAATTCCCAAAGAAAATGTAAAATCCTTAGTTCTTGATAAGTCCTGAAGGTGTTTGACCGTGGAGCCCAAATCTTTGTGTAGTAATTTAGTGCTACAGCTATAGACATGTGCGTTTCTGAAGATGGCACTTGAAATAACCTCTCTTCCTGTGGTCCTAGCTCAGTGCTCACTGCACACCTTTCTTTGCCTTCATACAATGTGCTCTAAAGCATCTCCATTGTCCAGGCCAGATAGACGTACCATTCAGTCACTGACCCTGTGAAAAATGCTGCAGTGTATGGCCCCAGGTACTAATGTCAACTACGCTAAATGAGTGATCAAATCACTCGCAATGTCAGGGCTGTATTTAAGCAGGTCTTGAAACATGTCATTATAGAAATCTCCCTGTAATGGAGTCCATTGATAACGTGTTGGAGAGAGAGACAAGGCAGGGAGTTCACATAACACAGAATCCTCACTTAATTTGCAAGCAGTAAGTGCTCTATTAGCCAATTCTAACCTGTGCTCAGGCACTTGTAAGTAAATCCTATTTTGTGAAAAAGATACTGTTGCATCAATTTGCATAGTCGGTTTCTCACAAGAAAATTGATGGGTGCATCTGGTGACAGAAGAAACTGATGGATTATTGTAAAATCCTAAACAGATACTGGTAGGGGTTCTGTTAACTCTTCGTGCATCAGCATTCCATTTACAGATACAGTAGTTACTTTTTCACCATTACTAGAACCTAACTTGTTTCTTACTGCTGATAGGGTTGCACCACTGTCTGTTAGGAAATCAGTCTCTTTACCTTCTACCTTAATTGGAAACATGGGATTCTCCTCAGGTGTGTCTGACATATTCATCATAAAACACTGGGCTCGGGTTTCTGCAGTTTGAGTACCGTCCTTCTCTCCGTGTGGTCCTATGCTGATCCATGTTGTTCCTGGAAAGGGTTCCTCATGGAGTACTGTTTCTCTGGGCATGGGTGGTGCTGATGGTTGGACCTCATCCCTGTCATTCCTGTTATTTCTGTCATTTCTATCATACCTGTCATTTCTCTCATTTCTATCATACCTGTAATTTCCCAATCTTTCTTTTCTACCTCTATAACTTCTACAATTTTGGCCACAGTGCCTGTACCTCTGGAAAACAACACTGATGCCTACTCTTGTCTCTTCTCTGATATCCTTGTCCTTCATTCTCCCTATGTTGCGCCCCCTGATAGTTTCCTCTCTTTGTACTTGTTACAACATCATCCCCTGGTCATTTTTAGCTGTGTCCTTCTTTACCTAGAAAATACCATCCCTTTCCATAGTTATCAGAAGCGTGTGCAGTTCTTGATATCCTTTAGTAGACCAATGAGGGTGGCACAGTTTACAACTATGGGCCACAGAAGCTAACAATCCATTCATAAGTGTCTGAGTAGCTAATACCTTATATGCCTCTGTCATGTGAGGTACTTCTGAACTATTATCCCATGCTTCATTGTATCTTAAAATGTAATCCACCACTGGCTCGCCTGACTTCTGCAGCGTGGCCGTGACTTGAGAAAAATCACTATGTTTCACTGCTAAGCCATTAATTTTGTCTCTGACAGACTCTAACCAATTTATCAATCTATTTTCTTTAACATCCATATTATTAGTCAGTATTGTCCAATCTCTTTCCTGTGGAATTTGGAACGCACTTTTTTACCAAAGACCATCTGCTACCATATCCTATCTTTAGTTACATTTCTATATCTCTGGGAAGGGGGTATAGGCAAACATATTTTATGAAGCCATTCATAATATTTCACACTGGCTGTGAACGGGTCAGGTGCATCCTTAGTCATCTGAGCTACCTCTTAGGGGGTCCAGGTTTTTTTGCTCAAAATCTATTAATTGAATTTTCAAATAAAGGAAAATAAATAAATTACAATATAATTGCAGTTGTAGAAAAACCAACTCTCCACAGACAATTGCATAGTAGTAGCAGTACATTGAGGACCACATGCAAGTATTACAATACAACCGATCAAGGCCCCTGTAAGAGATCGAGTCCGAGGTGTGCATTTGTGCTCCTAGTGACAAGCGCAGGAGAGTCTTAGCTAGGGACTGTGTAGCACAACCTCTTGTGTTGCTCGAGATCTTTTCATGAAATGTGCAAATAAAGACATCACGGAGAAATAAAGTTGAAAGATAGCCTTCAGCAGATATTTGCACAATAGTAGTGGAATTATTTAGGACTATGCGTAGATATGACTGCAAAGCCAAGTGTGGCGCCTAGGGAGTATGTTTATGATGTATGTGTGCACTCCTCTTGGGAAACTCTGAGGAACCCTGGTGAGTGCCTATGCACTGTGGTCCCATGACAGTGTATGTTTGTTTGGAGGGTGAAACTCATTAACTCACAAACACTAGGGGAGAGGGAGGAGAGGGGAAAAGGGAAAAGAAAAGGATCCCAAACTGGTCTCCTCTATAGCCAGCTAGTCCAAGAGGGCATTACCCCAGTGTGTCCAATTGGTGAAGCACGTGCAACCTGGGAGGCTAAAGCATAGGTATTCTAAGCGGAACATATAATCAATAAGAGGTGTCCAGAGGCGAAGGAATCTCTTATCTGTGAAGGACAATATGTACGTCATCTTCTCCGTAGCAATGATGTGCCAGAGTCCTGTAAACCATGATGCTGCAGGTGGAGCTGAGGGGGACCGCCAGGCCCGGGCTATAAGCAGCTTAGCAGCACTGGTCATGTGGCACTCCAGGTACCAGTCCTTGTGGGTCATGGCAGTCAGGGACTCGTGGCGAATGCAGAGACGTTTTAAGGCATGGGCAAAGTGGGCTCTGGCCCAGGGCCCCATCCTTTCAGGGGGCCCCTGATAGAGCCAACTTTGTTCTGAAGAGACTCTTGCCCTGGTGACCTGGAATGATTCTTAAACAAATAGTTTAAATACTGTTTACTTTTAATTTATGTTCAATGTGAGTGATGTGTGTGAGTCTATTACATACATTTTGCAGCGAAATGTTGTGTTTGAATTTCATGCAACATCCATAAAAAAGTTTCTTTTAGATCAAAACAGGACCTCACATATGAGAAATGGGAGGGAGTAATATTGGTGATCTGCTGCTGTGTTACAACATTGAAAACACGTCACTATCCCTGAATATAAGATGAAAAGAGTTTAGAATTTGGATGAGTGTGTCTGTGCACTGTCAATAACCTGGTCAAATAGGGTGTGAAAGAGTTAAAATAGGATAATAAATTAAAATCTGTTCAGAACAGGGGCCTCCAAAATACGTTTGGCCCAGGGCCCCCAAAAACGTTAAGATGTCCCTGGGCGAATGCCCAAGGTGACAACTCAGTAGTCATTCGGAATTGGGTAACCCAGAAAGCCCTTAATATGACTCAGGATTTCCTTTCAAAAAGTCTATAAGGGAGAAGCATGCCTACCATACGTGGTGGAAGTCGCCCACATGGCTTCACATCTCCAACATGCAGCAGAAGCCGCAGGGAATATGGCGTGAAGGCGGGCCATGGTATAATGTCATTGAATCATAACCTTGTAGGCTGCTTCCTGCTGGGGGATGCTTCTGTGCATTCACAAGATTTCTCACCACAGCTGTTCCCACAGCTTCTGGGTGACAGGGGAGAGCCCTGACTCCCCTTCCATTGATAGGGGTGGCGAGGGAGGAAGCTTGACTGTTGTGGGGTCTTATGTCTTAAACACCGAGCTACAGGTGCAAACAAGTTGCTCAAAAAGGGTTAGAGAATGGGTGGCGGCCTCAGCATCAGGGGGGTGAAGAGCCCAGTGGCAAAGCTGGAAAAATTGGTGGCCGGCAGATTCAGGAAGGCAGTATTCCCTTCTCCACTGGTCGAAGGGCTTGTTTGTGTGGTCTTGGAAGAGATCCTGCAGGAGTCTACACTCTCCCTCGACCCAAGTTGAGAAAGAGTCCCAGGGGAGGGCAGGAGAGAAGTTGGGATTGCGTGCAATTGGATTATTTGGGGAAGGAAAGGTGGTCAGCCCCCGACTAATAGTGAGCCTATCCCATGTGTCCAACACTGTGGTTGTTGGGGTGGCAGTGTAGGCACAATGAGAGTGAGATTACTAAGGCAGCCAAGCCAGGTCCCAGAACGGCCTGCAAGCGGCTGCCCTGTCCATGTGCACCCAGTGTTTCTCGCTCTCACACACCTCCCATTCAGAAATGTTGCATAAGTGAGCAGCTCAATAATAGTCTTGAAGGTTGGGGCAGGCAAGCCCTTGATTTCTCAGGAGCATAAGAAGCACGGCAGAAACGCAGGGGCATTTCTCTTTCCATATGAAAGAGCCAAGATATGCCTGTAGCTGTTTAATATCATCAGGGGCGATAGGGGTGTGCAGTGATTGAAATAGGTATAGGAGTCTGGGAAGAACATTAATTTTTTACCATGTTAATGCGGCCAAACCAGGAAATGTGAAGTGCTCTCCACAGCTGAAGGTCCTCCAGAATTGCTCTCCGGAGAAGTGGCCAGTTCGCTCGTGTCCAGGTAGCTAGAGTGTTTGTGATTGTGAAGCCTAAATACTGGATAGAGTGGGAGGCCCACTGAAAGAGGGGGGTGTCTGTAGGAGGCAAAGGCGCTGTGGTGGGAGTGTGAGGTTTAACATCTGCGATATAGCTAGGTTAATCTTGTATCCTGAGATATGCTTGTATGCCTGCAAGACTTGAACTATTGCAGGGAGGGAGGTGTCTGGCTCTGTTAGGGCAAGGAGAAGGTCGTCTGCGTAGAGAAGAGCCTTATGGTCCTGTCCCCCAAAGGGAATACACCTTAATTTCAGTGGCTCATCTCAAGTGTATGGCAAGCGGCTTTACCACAAGGGCAAAGAGGAGGGAGGGTGGGGGCAACCTTGTCGGGTGCCCTAAAAAAGGGGGAAGGAGCTGGTGAATACGCCATTAATGTGAATAGAGGAGGTAGGGGCAAGGTATGAAGCCATAATCATGCTGACCATGACTGGGCCTAACCCTATTTTCTAAAGGACCACTGTGAGGAACGGCGAGCTCACCTGGTCAAATGTTTTTTCGGGTCCAGAATTTCAACATGGCTGTCTCGCCCAACACTATTTTTTGTGCAGTCATTTTAGTGTTCAATAGTATATCATCATTATATGAGTTCTCACCCTTTCCTTTCAACGCCTGTGTGCGTGACCGTGTATGTATCAGCTGTTCCCTGTTATCTCTCTTACTCAGGAGTTTATTAATGGAGCATTCTATTTCCTCTTTTTTAGTGGTCACCTCCTCCTGGAACCCATCTGCCTTCCTCCTCAGGTGGGCTAACTGCTCATGTTCCTCGTCATTGTTTTTCCTTTCTGCACTCAGCCCTAAATCCTCCCTCAGGCCAAAAGTCGAAGTTGGGGTTTGGATTTCAAAAGCATGCAGCATGTCCCCTCCAATTGATAGCTGTCTATTTAAAACCGGGGTTCAGAAACCACTTTCTCTGGGGCTAATTGGCATGTCAGATACCATAGTTAAATCACCTTCAAGTGATATATGGAAATAAGGCCAAATGATAAGCCTTGTTTTGGAGCCAGTGTCTGCTCATGTGTGTTATTTCTTTCACAGTGTATGTAGGGGCCTGAAAATGATGTGTAAATTGAAGTTGTTTGAGGAGGGGCCAGGAAATGAGGTGCAGATAGAACAGGCCCTGCAGAATGGATGCTTTGTCTCAATGTCGGGTGACTGCTCTCATTGCTGTCTCTACCTGTGATCCACAAATTGAATTCACCATTCGCATCCAATCTCTGTCTTTTCCTTTCTTCCTCGGCTAACAACAAAATCTCCTCCTCAGTCAATGTACTATCAGTTACTTGTTCAGAGTCTGCTCCTTTCCCTATTTTGACATAAGGGTCTTAAGGCTTAGAGGTGATAAACAGTTTCTTCAATTCATTTATTTCAATGTACACTTGGTTGTGCGTCCAAATACACAGCAGAGCAGCAGCCCTTCTGTGTTTACACAAGGACAAAAAATGCTGCTCTGTATGCACATAGTAACTTAATTCAAATAATCATTGGCTATAGGTTGTAGGCCAATCCTTCCTTAGTTCTAGCTCCTTTTTAGGTCTCGCCTGCGAATGCAGCACATGCGCTGCTTTGCCTTGGCGAGATCTATTGTCGTTGCTTCTGTGTCCGGGTTCTCTGGAAGCGGGGTTGGTGTCCGCCCTGTCGGCATTAGGCCCCGCCCACTCCCTAGCGTTACAGCTCATGCACGCTGCGTCTCTTCACGTTGTTTACTGTTAGGCAGTGTATGTTCCTCTGCGATCTGGTTCTCTCTGTTGTGGCGGTAGCGTAATGACGACAGTTTCCACATTCTTCTGTCTCTGACTCGCTCCCCGAGCAGAGCACGCAAAAACGGTATGATCGCGGCACCAGCACTTTACTTTAGTTAAGCGCGGGTGCCGCAACTGTTGAAAAGCGGCACCCGTGCTTTACCTGCGCTTTTGTCTCTGGGTGAGTCAGCACCATTTTGCAGCATAATAAAAGGAAAGTGCGATGGGGTATGGGCAGTACACTGCTGAACAAATTAGCCTTTTATTTTCACTGCCACTTAAATAGTGTCTTGAGTATTGAAAGGATCGCCTGATGTGTCTGATTCACAAGCACTGTATCATCCTTGTGACTCAAAGGGGTTTTTAAACTACTTAACCCGATAGAAAAAAACGTTTTGGTGGTCAAAAATACAGGCTAGCATGCCAAACGCAGGCGCCGAAAATAAAGCGTTTCCTTTGAGGGTCATTGACAACAAAAACGGCTTTATTCCACCTATTATAATTATCAATAACAGCGGAACCAAGGAAACTAGCCCTGGGAAGGCAAATTAATTTTCATTCAGTCTTGTAAACATGACGAGTTAAAAAGGTAAACCAATTAGTTGAACCTGCAGCTCCGCTGTTCACATAATTCCTTTTCATCTTAATTGGAGTGTTCAAGGGAACAGTGAAACTAAGCGCCTGATTTTAATTCAAGCTGACAGAGGATCTGCCCAGGAACATGTCGGTATTGGTCGTGAAAACATGTAACGGACAGGCAGCCTATCTCACGCAACCTTTTATGTGTGTGAGGGTTGCACAGCAAATCAATGTTGCACTGGGAAGTGAAGTTGAAGTCTGTACACAGACTGAGGAAGTGCAGTTTGACAGTGGTTAGCTGTAAGTAGAAATCCCTTTCTGCTGTTTTAAGGAAGCATAGTCATTCTATTGCACGGTGATTATCTTGAGGACAAGCATGTCTTTCACCTCGAGCGCAGGCCCGTGAACATGTCTGTGAGAAGACTTAGTAGTGTATCAGCGATCACAGGTAAATTGTTTCTTTAATAGTAGGTCAGACTGTCAGTGGTACTCAGTAAAGCGATCTGTTTTTATGTGAGAATAAAGCGCTTCAATTTATGTTGAAGAATGCCGTTAGTTTAAATTAATTTTCCACTCTCTTATGTGGGCGGGCCCATGGTTAATGGTTTGATTAATTGGGTTTTAATAATTGCACTTCGTAGTTTTATGAGTATTACTTGTTAAAAATGCGAGCGGGGGGCTGTGGCTGGCTGAACGGCGTAGGGAAGCAGGGACTGTACCCGAGGGAGTGCGCTGTGCCAAGAGTTCAGCCAATCAAACGCGGAAGCACTAGGAGCACGTGGAGACCCCAGAGCTTTAAATGCACTTTCAAAAGTCTGGATTGCCGTTTGCCACATCCATTATTACATTAATCTAGATATGTTTTTATATATATTTGTTTATTTTTTTTACTCTCACGTGAAACCTGCACTAGATGGGGCTGTATTTCCCACCCCACCAGTTAATACTGCTAACTGTTTTCATATTATGCAATAGCCACCCGTGGGTGACAGTTTCGGTGTAATGTGTTTGTAACTCTAAGCAAAGTTGGGAGTAAGAAACGCTTCTCGGACGAAGCATACAGGTACCTGGTGCCATCACCGATTGTTTTCTAAGGACTCCAAGAAAAACAAGCATTTACAATGCAATAGGTCTCGCATTTACGCAAGTTTAAACTATTGAGAGTGGCATGGCAACACATCACTGACAGCAGTGTCCTACTCCCATGATGGTGGATGACCATCCACCACTGCATGACACACCACATGTGGGTGTGATGACAAATGACACATGCTCACCCACCCCGGGCGCTGGCAGCACAATACACACACTGAGAGGATGCCACAAGACTGTACATTCATGTGCCACCCTACTAAACTAAGAGAGCCAAAGGGAACACACACTGTCACGCACATTCCAGGACTGATAGGAATGTACAGGTGCTGGGGCAGCCAGCAAGTTGTTGCCTCCCATGGAAGGAAAAGGGTGGAGTACCCACAGATACAATGCCCACAATTGTCAGACAGGTGCCCAAAGACCCTGCCGAACACGTAACACATGTGTGCGAGGCTGGGAGTACACACATGCATAGTGCGTAAAAGGGAACATGTCCACAGGAAGTCATGTCAATATACTCCATACACAAGTACAGTGACCACCAAGGGGGCCACAAATGATGCAGGTGGAGACATTGCTGAGCATGCATGGTCAAAGTTGAAGGGATCCGTCACACACCCAGGAAATGTAGACAGTGCCCAGCACAACAATTGGGAAACACCCTGCAGGGAAGATGTCAGGGTCCACAGAGGAAGGAACACACCTAGGGACAATGTCACCATACATTAAGAGCTTACATGACCAAAGGTTATTTGCTGAGACCTTGTGATGGCACACAGATACCAAGGGCCACCCCATGAGCAGCACACTAAAACATTTCCCAGACACCTAACACATTATCAACACCCCAAATCATGGAGCAGCAGCACCAGCAGCAAGACCAGAAAAGCATTAGTGTGTAAATGAAAAACAAAAAGCTTTATTCAGCATAAAAAATATTGGATTAGAAATGTCCACTATATACAAGGCCCATAGGCCAGGCCATGTGCAAAGTCCTGGTGGGGGACACTTCGGGACGTGTCTCCCCTAGCTTGCCTGCACAGTTCACTCCTCCATATCATCCACAGTAGGGGGGGCATCATGTGGGGGGGGAAGGACCACGCACCGCAGGGACAGGAGGGGGAAGGGTAGGTGTGGTGGGTGCAGGGACGGACGACTCCACCACAGGGGGTGGGGCAGTGCCAAAGGTGGATGCGAGCTCGGCGCTGCACACGTCAGCCAGTTCTTCAAGCGTCTCCCCTGCACACGGAGAAACAACAGGCCCCAAGGAGGGGGGGGGGGGTCGGAGGGATGGGTAGCAGCGCTACTGGGGGAGGTTGTGGACAAGTCGGGGAACTCAACTACCCTGGGCGGGTACCCTCCACCGCTTGCGGGGTGGTGCCACACTGGGGCTGAGGGACACACTGTCCACTAAGGACTCCTTATCCGACTGTTGCCCAGGAGAGCTAAGGGATGTGGTCTTGGAGGAAGTGTACTCGGTATCTTTTATTATGAAGGCAAAGAGGTACTTACTCTCTGGATGGACTTCAGTGCTGAAATATGCAGAGGAAAGATCTATGACCGAAAAGTACTCTTCTTCTAAAAGTATAGAAGATAATATAGTATTGGTGTCCGGCACAACAAGTGCTAAGGGACTAATGTTGTTTATGTTGTAAATCCTGTATGAACCTATATTGTCCTGTTTTGCCCTTGAGCAGTGGAATAATAGGACTATTACAGGGGCTAGTGATCTTTCTAATGCTACCCCGTTGTAAGAGAGACTTAGTCACAGGTTTTAGTTCCTCCTCTGCCTGAAGTGGCAGTCTGTACTAGCGCACATAAGGTAATTCTGCATTTTCCTTAACTGTGACTTTATAGGGAAGGCATGTTGTCAACAGTTTTGCCTCATTTTTATGTTTTACCCAAGCCTCGGGGTTTACTTGCTCAAGAACTTTGTTTTTAGTTAGCTGTAGAGCCTTATTCCCTTCAAGCTTGTCACAAACTGAAGTCCTGTCATTTCTGAACATACAGAATGTCCAACACCATCCTTCTCTGTCTTCCAACACATACACAATTCTCAAAGAAAATGTAAAATCCTTAGTTCTTGATAAGTCCTGAAGGTGTTTGACCATGGAGCCCAAATCTTTGTGTAGTAATTTTGTGTTACAGCTATAGACATGTGCGGTTCTGAAGATGGCACTTGAAATAACCTCTCTTCCTGTGGTCCTAGCTCAGTGCTCACTGCACACCTTTCTTTGCCTTCATACAATGTGCTCTAAAGCATCTCCGTTGTCCAGGCCAGATAGACGTACCATTCAGTCACTGACCCTGTGAAAAATGCTGCAGTGTATGGCCCCAGGTACTAATGTCAACTGCGCTAAATGAGTGACCAAATCACTCGCAATGTCAGGGCTGTATTTAAGCAGGTCTTGAAACATGTCATTATAGAAATCTCCCTGTAATGGAGTCCATTGATAACATGTCGGAGAGAGAGACAAGGCAGGGAGTGCACATAACACAGAATCCTCACTTAATTTGCAAGCAGTAAGTGCTCTATTAGCCAATTCTAACCTGTGCTCAGGCACTTGTAAGTAAATCCTATTTTGTGAAAAAGATACTGTTGCATCAATTTGCAGAGGCGGTCTCTCACAAGAAAATTGATGGGCGCATCTGGTGACAGGAGAAACTGATGGATTATTGTAAAATCCTAAACAGATACTGGTAGGGGTTCTGTTAACTCTTCGTGCATCAGCATTCCATTTACAGATACAGTAGTTACTTTTTCACCATTACTAGAACCTAACTTGTTTCTTACTGCTGATAGGGTTGCACCACTGTCTGTTAGGAAATCAGTCTCTTTACCTTCTACCTTAATTGGAAACATGGGATTCTCCTCAGGTGTGTCTGACATATTCATCATAAAACACTGGGCTCGGGTTTCTGCAGTTTGAGTACCGTCCTCCTCTCCGTGTGGTCCTATGCTGATCCATGTTGTTCCTGGAAAGGGTTCCTCATGGAGTACTGTTTCTCTGGGCATGGGTGGTGCTGATGGTTGGACCTCATCCCTGTCATTCCTGTTATTTCTGTCATTTCTATCATACCTGTCATTTCTCTCATTTCTATCATACCTGTAATTTCCCAATCTTTCTTTTCTACCTCTATAACTTCTACAATTTTGGCCACAGTGCCTGTACCTCTGGAAAACAACACTGATGCCTACTCTTGTCTCTTCTCTGATATCCTTGTCCTTCATTCTCCCTATGTTGCGCCCCCTGATAGTTTCCTCTCTTTGTACTTGTTACAACATCATCCCCTGGTCATTTTTAGCTGTGTCCTTCTTTACCTAGAAAATACCATCCCTTTCCATAGTTATCAGAAGCGTGTGCAGTTCTTGATATCCTTTAGTAGACCAATGAGGGTGGCACAGTTTACAACTATAGGCCACAGAAGCTAACAATCCATTCATAAGTGTCTGAGTAGCTAATACCTTATATGCCTCTGTCATGTGAGGTACTTCTGAACTATTATCCCATGCTTCATTGTATCTTAAAATGTAATCCACCACTGGCTCGCCTGACTTCTGCAGCGTGGCCGTGACTTGAGAAAAATCACTATGTTTCACTGCTAAGCAATTAATTTAGTCTCTGACAGACTCTAACCAATTTATCAATCTATTTTCTTTAACATCCATATTATTAGTCAGTATTGTCCAATCTCTTTCCTGTGGAATTTGGAACGCACTTTTTTACCAAAGACCATCTGCTACCATATCCTATCTTTAGTTACATTTCTATATCTCTGGGAAGGGGGTATAGGCAAACATATTTTATGAAGCCATTCATAATATTTCACACTGGCTGTGAACGGGTCAGGTGCATCCTTAGTCATCTGAGCTACCTCTTAGGGGGTCCAGGTTTTTTTGCTCAAAATCTATTAATTGAATTTTCAAATAAAGGAAAATAAAATAAATTACAATATAATTGCAGTTGTAGAAAAACTAACTCTCCACAGACAATTGCATTGTAGTAGCAGTACATTGAGGACCACATGCAAGTATTACAATACAACCGATCAAGGCCCCTGTAAGAGAGCGAGTCCAAGGTGTGCATTTGTGCTCCTAGTGACAAGCGCAGGAGAGTCTTAGCTAGGGACTGTGTAGCACAACCTCTTGTTTTGCTCGAGATCTTTTCATGAAATGTGCAAGTAAAGACATCATGGGGAAATAAAGTTGCAAGATAGCCTTCAGCAGATATTTGCACAATAGTAATGGAATTATTTAGGACTATACGTAGATATGACTGCAAAGCCAAGTGTGGCGCCTAGGGAGTATGTTTATGATGTATGTGTGCACTCCTCTTCTAATTTCTAATTTAAAATATTTCTAAAGCGCAGCGTACACCTTGCGGTTTCTTGGCGCTGGGGAGATTGGCAACTGAGGGAGAGAGACCAGAAGAGAGGAAGTGGGGGTGTTTTAGGGGAGTTTTTAAGAAGGGAAGGCCTGGTCGAAGAGAAACGTCTTCAGGTCTCTACGGAAGGAGAGGTACTGAGTGGCAGAACGGAGGTGGTCGGGAAGTGAGTTCCAAAAGGTAGGAGCCAAGGTGGAAAAGCTGGCCCGCCCCACTTTTTACGTGTGAAGCGAGGGGTCTGAAGAAAGGACTTGGAAGAAGACCGAAGATCTCTTGCAGGTACATACGGGTGAATTAATGAGGAAATAAAAGCGGGGGCGGTGCCCTGGCGGGCCTGGAAGGCCATACAGCCGATCTTAAAAAGAGAGCGCTCTTTTACAGGGAGCCAGTGGAGCTCCCTGAGGAGGGGGGTGGAAAGGTGATAACGAGGAAGGCCATATACCAGTCGGGCTGCCTGGTTTTGAATAATCTGGAGTCTACGCAAGCTGTATGCGGGGATACCATGGTAGAGAGCGTTTGCGTAGTCCAATCGCGATATCACTAATGCGGCCATGATAATCTTAAGTGCCTGGGGGGAAAAGAAACGGGAAATAGTGCGGATAGTGCGGAGAGTGAGGAAACAAGAGGATACCACGGAGCTAATTTGTGAATGAAGAGTGAGCTGGCTGTTAATTTTCACACCGAGTGTTTTGACCGAAGTGGAGGGGGTAGGAGAGGGACCAAGAGAGGGGGGCCAAAAGAGAGAGTTCCAGGGGCTGGATGAACCACCCGTAAGAACCAGCTCGGTCTTATCCGGGTTCAGTTTAAGATGGCTGTGGTTCATCCAGTCCCTGATGAATGTCATAGTAGACTGGAAGTTGGAAACAGAAAGAGAAGAGGGGGATAGATCAAAGATGAGCTGGAGGTCGTCCGCGTAATTATAAACGGTGACCTCCAGCTGCTGGAGTGCGAAAATGAGAGGAAAGATATAGAGATTGAAAAGCAAAGGGGAAAGAGAGGAACCCTGGGGAACCCCGCAGGTGACAGGAAGAGGAGTGGCCGTGAAGTCGCCTAGCCGAACCGCCTGGGTGCGGTCCCTCAGAAAGGAGGAGAGCCAGACCAGTGCTGATCCCCCGATACCAGCCGCCCTGACACGGGTAAGTAGGATGGTATGGTCCACCGTGTCAAAGGCGGCGGAAAGATCAAGGAGGACCAGTGCCTGGCGTTTGTTATCGTCCATACCCTTTGAGATTGTCTAGGACCGCAACCACGACTGATTCGGTTGAATGCCTGGGGCGGAACCCGGCTTGGCGGGATGCCAGTCCTCCGTTTGCTTCAACATGAGCGCTGAGTGCCGCGGTGACATGGCGTTCCATCACCTTGCCCAAGAAGGGTAGCAGGGAGATGGGGCGGTAGTTGGCCGAGATGGAGGGGTCTGCGCCAGGTTTTTTCAGAATGGGCACTATTGTAGCTGCCTTTAGCACAGAGGGCACAACGCCCTGTGCCAGGGAACTGTTGAGGAAGGCGATGGGGGGGTCAGGGCAGCTGGAGTAAATTTGCTGCAGGACTCGTGCCGGGCAGACGTCCGCAGGGGACCCTGACTTCACTTTGGGGAGTATCTCCAAAAGAGAATCATAAGTGAGGGGAGGGATGGAGGTAAAAAGGCATAGGACGGGAGGAGGGGAGGGATCGATGAAGGCAGAGGAGGGTGGTGGGATGTTGGTCTTGATAGTAGCAATTTTCTCTACGAAATAGGTATTGAGTTGATCGCAGAGAGGCTGTGAAGGGGGGATTTGGGACGAGGTGCGGTCTGAGAATGCCAGGTCATTCACTATGCCGAAAATTTCCCTGGATTTGTTTTCTGCAGAGATTATTTTTGAAGAGAAGTAGGAAATTTTAGCATCCAGGATTGCTGTTTTATATTTAGCTAGTGCTGATAGGAAGTGAGTTTTTGATAAGGGACTGTAATTTTTCCTCCATTGCCTCTCCGCCCTCTTGGGAAATTCTGAGGAACCCTGGTGAGTGCCTATGCACTGTGGTCCCATGACAGGGTATGTTTGTTTGGAGGGTGAAACTCATTAACTCACAAACACTAGGGGAGAGGGAGGAGAGGGAAAAGGGAAAAGAAAAGGATCCCAAACTGGTCTCCTCTATAGCCAGCTAGTCCAAGAGGGCATTACCCCAGTGTGTCAAATTGGTGAAGCACGCGCAACCTGGGAGGCTAAAGCATAGGTATGCTAAGCGGAACATATAATCAATAAGAGGTGTCCAGAGGCGAAGGAATCTCTTATCTGTGAAGGACAATATATACGTCATCTTCTCCGTAGCAATGATGTGCCAGAGTCCTGTAAACCATGATGCTGCAGGTGGAGCTGAGGGGGACCGCCAGGCCCGGGCTATAAGCAGCTTAGCTGCACTGGTCATGTGGCACTCCAGGTACCAGTCCTTGTGGGTCATGGCAGTCAGGGACTCGTGGTGAATGCCCAAGGTGACAACTCAGTAGTCATTCGGAATTGGGTGGCCCAGAAAGCCCTTAATGTGACTCAGGATTTTCTTTCAAAAAGTCTATAAGGGAGAAGCATGCCCACCATACGTGGTGGAAGTCGCCCACATGGCTCCACATCTCCAACATGCAGCAGAAGCCGCAGGGAATATGGCGTGAAGGCGGCCATGGTATAATGTCATTGAATCATAACCTTGTAGGCTGCTTCCTGCTGGGGGATGCTTCTGTGCATTCACAAGATTTCTCACCACAGCTGTTCCCACAGCTTCTGGGTGACATCCGGGGAGAGCCCTGACTCCCCTTCCATTGATAGGGGTGGCGAGGGAGGAAGCTTGACTGTTGTAGGGTCTTATGTCTTAAACATCGAGCTACAGGTGCAAACAAGCTGCTCAAAAAGGGTTAGAGAATGGGTGGCGGCCTCAGCATCAGGGGGGCGGCAGATTCAGGAAGGCAGTATTCCCTTCTCCACTGGTCGAAGGGCTTGTTTGTGTGGTCTTGGAAGAGATCCTGCAGGAGTCTACACTCACCCTCGACCCAAGTTGAGAAAGAGTCCCGGGAGAGGGCAGGAGAGAAGTTGGGATTGCGTGCAATTGGATTATTTGGGGAAGGAAAGGTGGTCAGCCCCCGACTAATAGTGAGCCTATCCCATATGTCCAACACGGTGGTTGTTGGGGTGGCAGTGTAGGCACTATGAGAGTGAGATTACTAAGGCAGCCAAGCTAGGTCCCAGAACGGCCTGCAAGCGGCTGCCCTGTCCATGTGCACCCAGTGTTTCTCGCTCTCACACACCTCCCATTCAGAAATGTTGCATACGTGAGCAGCTCAATAATAGTCTTGAAGGTTGGGGCAGGCAAGCCCTTGATTTCTCGGGAGCATAAGAAGCACAGCAGAAACGCTGGGGCATTTCTGTTTCCATATGAAAGAGCCAAGATATGCCTGTAGCTGTTTAATATCATCAGGGGCGATAGGGGTGTGCAGTGATTGAAATAGGTATAGGAGTCTGGGAAGAACATTAATTTTTTACCATGTTAATGCGGCCAAACCAGGAAATGTGAAGTGCTCTCCACAGCTGAAGGTCCTCCAGAATTGCTCTCCGGAGAAGTGGCCAGTTCGCTCGTGTCCAGGTAGCTAGAGTGTTTGTGATTGTGAAGCCTAAATACTGGATAGAGTGGGAGGCCCACTGAAAGAGGGGGGTGTCTGTAGGTGGCAAAGGCGCTGTGGTGGGAGTGTGAGGTTTAACATCTGCGATATAGCTAGGTTAATCTTGTATCCTGAGATACGCTTGTATGCCTGCAAGACTTGGACTATTGCAGGGAGGGAGGTGTCTGGCTCTGTTAGGGCAAGGAGAAGGTCGACTGCGTAGAGAAGAGCCTTATGGTCCTGTCCCCCAAAGGGAATACACCTTAATTTCAGTGGCTCATCTCAAGTGTATGGCAAGCGGGTCTACCACAAGGGCAAAGAGGAGGGAGGGAGGGGGCAACCTTGTCGGGTGCCCTAAAAAAGGGGGAAGGAGCTGGTGAATACGCCATTAATGTGCATGGAGGAGGTAGGGGCAAGGTATGAAGCCATAATCATGCTGACCATGACTGGGCCTAACCCTATTTTCTAAAGGACCACTGTGAGGAACGGCGAGCTCACCCGGTCAAATGTTTTTTCGGGTCCAGGATTTCAACATGGCTGCCTCGCCCAACACTATTTTTCGTGCAGTCATTTTAGTGTTCAATAGTATATCATCATTATACGAGTTCTCACCCTTTCCTTTTAACGCCCGTGTGCGTGACCGTGTATGTATCAGCTGTTCCCTGTTATCTCTCTTACTCAGGAGTTTATTAATGGAGCATTCTATTTCCTCTTTTTTAGTGGTCACCTCCTCCTAGAACCCATCTGCCTTCCTCCTCAGGTGGGCTAACTGCTCATGTTCCTCATCGTTGTTTTTCCTTTCTCCACTCAGCCCTAAATCCTCCCTCAGGCCAAAAGTCGAAGTTGGAGCTTGGATTTCAAAAGCATGCAGCATGTCCCCTCCAATTGATAGCTGTCTATTTAAAACCGGGGTTCTGAAACCACTTTCTCTGGGGCTAATTGGCATGTCAGATACCATAGTTAAATCACCTTCAAGTGATATATGGAAATAAGGCCAAATGATAAGCCTTGTTTTGGAGCCAGTGTCTGCTCATGTGTGTTATTTCTTTCACAGTGTATGTAGGGGCCTGAAAATGATGTGTAAATTGAAGTTGTTTGAGGAGGGGCCAAGAAATGAGGTGCAGATAGAACAGGCCCTGCAGAATGGATGCTTTGTCTCAATGTCGGGTGACTGCTCTCATTGCTGTCTCTACCTGTGATCCACAAATTGAATTCACCATGCTCATCTAATCTCTGTCTTTTCCTTTCTTCCTCGGCTAACAACAAAATCTCCTCCTCAGTCAATGTACTATCAGTTACTTGTTCAGAGTCTGCTCCTTTCCCTATTTTGACATAAGGGTCTTAAGGCTTAGAGGTGATAAACAGTTTCTTCAATTCATTTATTTCAATGAACACTTGGTGGTGCGTCCAAATACACAGCAGAGCAGCAGCCCTTCTGTGTTTACACAAGGACAAAAAATGCTGCTCTGTATGCACATAGTTACTTAATTCAAATAATCATTGGCTATAGGTTGTAGGCCAATCCTTCCTTAGTTCTAGCTCCTTTTTAGGTCTCGCCTGCGAATGCAGCACATGCGCTGCTTCGCCTCGGCGAGATCTATTGTCGTTGCTTCTGTGTCCGGGTTCTGTGGAAGCGGGGTTGGTGTCCGCCCTGTCGGCATTAGGCCCCGCCCACTCCCTAGCGTTGCAGCTCATGCACGTTGCGTCTCTTCACGTTGTTTACTTTTAGGCAGTGTATGTTCTTCTGCGATCTGGTTCTCTCTGTTGTGGCGGTAGCGTAATGACGACAGTTTCCACATTCTTCTGTCTCTGACTCGCTCCCCGAGCAGAGCACGCAAAAACGGTATGATCGCGGCCCCAGCGCTTTACTTTAGTTAAGCGCGGGTGCCGCAACTGTTGAAAAGCGGCACCCGTGCTTTACCTGCGCTTTTGTCTCTGGGTGAGTCAGCACCATTTTGCAGCATAATAAAAGGAAAGTGCGATGGGGTATGGGCAGTACCCTGCAGAACAAATTAGCCTTTTATTTTCACTGCCACTTAAATAGTGTCTTGCGTATTGAAAGGATCGCCTGATGTGTCTGATTCACAAGCACTGTATCATCCTCGTGACTCGAAGGGGTTTTTAAACTACTTAACCCGATAGAAAAAAACGTTTTGGTGGTCAAAAATACAGGCTAGCATGCCAAACGCAGGCGCCGAAAATAAAGCGTTTCCTTTGAGGGTCATTGACAAAAAAAATGGCTTTATTCCACCTATTATAATTATCAGTAACAGTGGAACCAAGGAAACTAGCCCTGGGAAGGCAAATTAATTTTCATTCAGTCTTGTAAACATGATGAGTTAAAAAGGTAAACTAATTAGTTGAACCTGCAGCTCCGCTGTTCACATAATTCCTTTTCATCTTAATTGAAGTGTTCAAGGTAACAGTGAAACTAAGCGCCTGATGTTAATTCAAGCTGACAGAGGATCTGCCCAGGAACATGTCGGTATTGGTCGTGAAAACATGTAACGGACAGGCAGCCTATCTCACGCAACCTTTTATGTGTGTGAGGGTTGCACAGCAAATCAAAGTTGCACTGGGAAGTGAAGTTGAAAGTCTGTACACAGACTGAGGAAGTGCAGTTTGACAGTGGTTAGCTGTAAGTAGAAATCCCTTTCTGCTGTTTTAAGGAAGCATAGTCATTCTATTGCACGGTGATTATCTTGAAGACAAGCATGTCTTTCACCTCGAGCGCAGGCCCGTGACTTAGTAGTGTAAGTAAAATCAGCGATCACAAGTAAATCGTTTCTTTAATAGTAGGTCAGACTGTGTCAGTGGTACTCAGTAAAGCGATCTGTTTTTATGTGAGAATAAAGCGCTTCAATTTATGTTGAAGAATGCCCGTTAGTTTAAATTAATTTTCCTCTCTCTTATGTGGGCGGGCCCATGGTTAATGGTTTGATTAATTGGGTTTTAATAATTGCACTTCGTAGTTTTATGAGTATTACTTGTTAAAAATGCGAGCGGGGGGCTGTGGCTGGCTGAACGGCGTAGGGAAGCAGGGACTGTACCCGTGGGAGTGCGCTGTGCCAAGAGTTCAGCCAATCAAACGCGGAAGCACTAGGAGCACGTGGAGACCCCAGAGCTTTAAATGCACTTTCAAAAGTCTGGATTGCCGTTTGCCACATCCATTATTACATTAATCTAGATATGTTTTTATATATATTTGTTTATTTTTTTTACTCTCACGTGAAACCTGCACTAGATGGGGCTGTATTTCCCACCCCACCAGTTAATACTGCTAACTGTTTTCATATTATGCAATAGCCACCCGTGGGTGACAGTTTCGGTGTAATGTGTTTGTAACTCTAAGCAAAGTTGGGAGTAAGAAACGCTTCCCGGACGAAGCATACAGGTACCTGGTGCCATCACCGATTGTTTTCTAAGGACTCCAAGAAAAACAAGCATTTACAATGCAATAGGTCTCGCATTTACGCGAGTTTAAGCTATTGGCATTGTAAATTACAATGCCTATTATTTATATTTTAAAAAACAAAAATAATTGGCATTGTCATTTACAATGCCAATAGCTTAAACTTGCGTAAATACCAGACATATTGCATTGTAAATGTTTTTTTTTTGTTGCTTTTGTTTGAGCTACGATGTGTTTGTAGTTGTAATCTGAGATTATGCAGTAGGTTGTGGATTATGCGTCAAATTTGTCAAATACATAGTCCTGTTTAAAATGGTGTGGCTTCAGGCGCATATAATACCATAGTTGTTACTTGTTTTTTCCAGCCAGCATATTACTCGTCTCCCCTCCTTCATAACCTATTTCCCAATTTCTGGTTCTCCAGTGCCGCGAGGTCCTACGATTGGCAATAGCGCTATGCAAATATCATCATTCTACTGCATATAAAAAAAGAAAGTAAAAAGCATTGTCATTTTCGGCTCCAAGAGCTCTAGCTTTCGCAAATGCGAGACCTATTGCATTGCAAATGCTTGTTATTAGATGTTGTGCACTCGCTATTCACTACTGCTACTGCAGAACAGTCCTAGGATTCTGTGTTAGAAGACTGTGATTGTTTCACATTTTCCTGGACTTTCTCCTTTGAAAGGAGAGCTCTCTTTGTAGCAGTTGAATACCATTGTTGCAAATTTATATATTGCAAATCTCATGATGGGTCACCTCGTAATTCTATAGTCTCTATGAAGCATTTAATATCAACTATCTAAAGAGAACCAAATCTAGGCCACCTCCCTTCATTCCCTTTCCAAGTCTAGATTAGGGCACAAAAAGGCGTTACATATTCTAGGCAATTTGTTTCTTCTAAAATCTAAGCTGCAAGGTTATCTGGTGGTAATTTGAAGCCTTTCTCTCCTTCCAGCTGCTTAAACAACGTTTTTATTTTTTCCAACATACAGGGTCTGACCACCTCCCCATTTCCTTTCGAATTTCCGATGCCCATTGTGCCCTTCACTCACAATTTACACCCTGAAAGATAAACACAACAATTGGATCCTGCAAGAAAATATGTTAGGCAGCGGATAGAGAGAGAGAGAGGTAAAGAGAAATCAACATCTGTTGACAACTTAGAGAAAACACATTAAACAGTTTGCTTCTCCAATGCAGTAATACACTACTTCACACATAATTCAAAGAAATATTGCAAGGAAACATAGCTGCACATTACTGTCAGTCAACATGTAATTCAGTTACAGTCATTGATCAATAACTGATTATTTTGTGCATATTTCAAAATAGTTTCCCTGTGTTCCTGTGCCAACTGATAATCAAATGCTTCCTACGCCACACTCTGTGAGGTTTCTGGTTTTTTCTCTGATGCCTGGGCTACGACCCCCGAAGGGATGAGCCACTGTCAGTTAACTGCAGTTACTCCTCAGTACCCTGTGTCACTGCCAGCTATATTTGCAGTTACTCCTCAGTCCTTTGTTTTTTTATTTTTGCAAGCGAGGTCTTTTCTATGGTTTGGAGGGCCACAGCAGCAAGGTACTCACAAGTGTGATACTCCACGCATCCGAGTCACATGGCACCATCTGTTAAGGAATAACTTTTCCAACCCTTCTCGGAGTGACGCAAAGAAAACACAGACACCAGTAGCTCCATAACAGATTAAATTAAGGCAGATACACATCCAAGTGTTATGTCTTAGAAACAAGCTTCTTCTACCCTGGGTCATTCTTGTGGAGCCGTCACATATGTCATAATGCGCCATCACCAGCAAAACCCCAAAAGGGGCACAGTCCAAACATGGGCAGCCATATAGAAAATAGAAATGACACATATGCAAAAATTACAAAAACACAGTGCAAAACTATACCTAATGCAGTGTAGGCAAACAAGGGAACAGAAAACAGGTCGAGATAAATTTAACAGGAAAGACAGGAGGCCTCAGAGTGGTTTGTATTGCCAGCTGTTGGAGGTGTCAGAGAGAGCAGTGGAGGGCCTCAGGTCAGGGCTGTAGCTCTGAGCAACTGGTTCAGGGATAGAAATAGATAGCTGATTACTTTCAGATAGTCCGGTTGTGATTTGGAACTGATTACCATATCTATGTGGTACATACACATGGATATATATTTTTTCTTCCACATAGGGTGTTGTAGAGTGAAGGGGCACAGAATAGAGTAGAATGTCATAGAGTATAGTAGTGTAGACTGAAGTAGTGGCGTAGAGTGGAGTGGCGTATGGTGGAGTAGGGTGCCTTTGAGTGGAGTGGAGTGGCGCAGATTTGAGTGAAGTGGCATGGAGTGGAGTGGAGTGGTGTAGAGTGGAGTGGCATAGTGTGAGAAGCTGGCCTGGAATATGATGTACACTTATGTAAGTAGACACCTTGCACCAGTCCAGACAACCCTTATGGTGATTTAAGAGGTCTTAGACAACCTTAGGAAGCTCTCTAAGTGGCAGCTGTGGAGAGCAGCCTTCAGGCTTAGTCCAGAAGTAGTGTAAAGCAGCTGGTTATTCCAGAATGCAATCTTATAGTATAGATTAAATGAAAAAGAACCACAGAAGGTAGTTATAAAAATATGTATTTATTATGTAATACTCTCTAACAGATACCAATATCTCCTACCTAGAGATATGCACAGTGCACACAATACTTAGGAAAGAAACACAGTAAATAGCACGTAATACACAGTGGACCCCAGGGGGGGACCAAACCATATACTAAGAAAGTGGTATAAGAACCACTACTTGGGTCAAGAAAATGTTGAGAGGACATAGAAGTGCTGAGGACCCAAGGAACCACCCAAGGTGAGTGACTAGGAACCCCACGGAGAGCGTGTGCAGTGTGAGAACACGACTGCGTGCTCCGTACAAGTCTATGTATAAGTCTCAGTTGGATTTTTAAAGATTAAGGACCCTTCCCAGTGGACCCTGAAGAAACCCCGTGGAAGACAGAAGGTTGGCAAATGCAACCAACACAGGAGCTGAAGAAGGAGCAACGTCGGGACCAGCAAGGTCCAGGGGACTCACCACAAGCAGGGGAGTCGGGCAGGCCCCAATCAATCAGGGGAGCCCATCAGAAGTGAAGGTGACCCTCAAATGGACCCACAGGCCAGACGGAGGCACAGGAGTCACGAGAGGACCTCAAGCAGCTCACCAAAAGATGCAGGCCACGATACACACGATGATGTGTGGCTGAAGATTCTGGTCACAGGAGATGCTCGAAGTTGGGGCTACTTGGAGTCCGAAGATCTTCTTGGAAGGAAGCTAGAAAGCCTTTGCAACTGCAGGTTGATGCGGTGCACAGGAGTTCGGTTATTGCAACCCCCACGAGGGATACTGGCCTCAATCTTGGTGAGAGGGCAGGGCAGGCCTCAGGAGCTGTGGAAAGCCACCAGCTGTGTTGCCGAACCTTTCAGAGTCCGGAGGAGCTCAGGACCAGCAGACAGGTCGACTTAGCTGCAGTGCCTGAGAATGCAGGGGAATGACTCCTTCACTCCAAGGGAGATTCCTCCAGGTGTCTTTGATGCCCACAGGCCTTGGAAGGTTCCTGTATGGTGCACAGACGATGCAGCAGATTGGAAGGGAGATGAAGTCAAGCCCAAACGAAGTCCAGCGAAGTCCAGAGTGCCCAGACGGTAGAAGAAGATGTGGTGTCTGATCTGAATCTTATCCCACGACGAATCTAGGGACCCACCCACAGGTAAACCCTTAAGTACCCTTAGGAAATGGTTTGGACAATTCAGGGGACCCTCAGGGTCTGGACAGGGGGGAGGTTACTCCCATGTCCTTTGTCCAGTTTCGCGCCAGAGCGGGAGCCAACTGCTCCCAGGACTGGTTTGAACTGGACTATGCATGGGGACACCAAATGTGCCCCACATGCAAACTAAGTGGCACTGGCAAGTGCACCCACCCTGCCCCAATACGCTAAATCCTGTCTGGGAGGTGGTCACACCTCCCTGTGACAGGATGCCTATTGTGATGCCTTTCCCTGCTCGAGCTTGGCTCAGCAGCAGGAGGGCATATTTGTGTCTCTGGTCGGCAGCAACCATTTTCTGCTGTCCGGGTCCGGAAGACTGGTACCGGGGACATGGAGAGCCAAACGGAGGGCTCTTCCAGTGCTGGGTGTGGGAGGTATGATTCCAACATGTTTCATACCAAATATGATAGGATTTGTTGCAGCCAGTTTCGAGATGGTCATCACGTAATTACGCGGTGCCCATCTATTTGATATATGGCTACTTCACTCACAACCCGGGAGAATGGACTCTGTTGGCTGGAGGGATGTCCTGCTCATGCAGGGGCACCCTCTCACTTAGAACCAAGCACCCTGTCTTCAGGATTGCAAAGGCCTGCTATAGGGGTGACTTATAGGTTTTAAGTGCAGTGACCATAGATATAGGAATCCTATACCTATAAGTGGTGCTAGCACCAGCTTACGCAGGCTACAATGGCAGGCCTGTAGTTCCATTTTGAATTGGCTCCAATGGGTGGCATAATGCATGCTTCAGCCCTGAGGGGACCTGTGGGGTACCTATGCCCTTGGTACCTTAGTACCATATACTAGGGACTTATAAGGGTACCCCAGTATCCAATCTAGGATGTACCTAAGTACTAAACATAACAATTTAGGGAGAAAGCAGAGAGACTTGGGCCCTGATTAGCAGGATCTCAGTCAGACTAGTCAAAAAAAGCTCAGTACCAGGCAAAGGTGGGGGTAACCATGCAGAAGGATCCTACCTTCCTACTCACAAAGTGGTGTATAGTGTTGTAGAGTGTAGTACAGTGCAATAGGATAGTGTAGAGTGGAGTGGTGTAGAGTAAAGTCGGATAGAGTGCAGTAAAGTGGTATTGGATAGGGTGGAGCAGAGTAGAGTGGAGTGTCTTAGAGAGTGGCATTGAGTGGTGTGGAGTGGCGTAGAGTATCATAGAGGGGATTGACGTGGAGTGGAGTAGAGTAGCATGGGATGGCTTAGAATGAAATGGTGTGGAGTGGCGTAGAGTGTAGTAGAGAGGCATATAGTGCGATGGGGTAGAGTGGAGTAGAATGTCACAGAGTGAAGTGACATAGAGTGACATAGAGTCTTGTAGAATGGAGTGGCATAGAATGGAATATGCATGGTGTGGTAACACACTGCCATTACAGACGACACTTTTTCAATTTAAATTACTGTTACATTTACACAGCCATACAGTTTTACTGATAAAACTATACAGCGCACAAACGATAATGTTTGGAAATCGGCATCACCTAGTGTATTGATTTTTTTGATCATATTAAAATGTTTGTTTCCACCACACTTCAGATTGACCCAAAAATGTGCCTAATTTGTGCTTTCCTAATTCTGATAAATTCTGAAATATTAGTGTAGTTCATTTACTGGCATTTAAATTTTGTTGTGTGCTATAAAAAATAACATCCTACAGCTTTTACTTCCACGCCCCCATTACCCAGCAAGATTTTCAAATAAATCCTGTCACTTTGCAGTCAGAGAAAGAAAACTAAACACCAAGCTCCCTTGGAATACAGAGCCTAACAGTTGACCTCTATCTTTGAATGTAGAACAAATGTGACAAGATAAAAACAAAGTTTAAAGGCCTGTTTATTGCTCATTTACTGGTGAACTACAGCATAATTATTTTGGGGTGCTCTGGCACACCCCACTCCCCTACTTCTAGCGCCTATGACATGGGTGTGAAATTGAGGAAGAAGATTAAGTTATGCTATTAGTAAAGAGCACTGACCAAAATAAAGAAGCTCGTAGACAGAAAATTGTTCCTCACAGGCATGCCAGATTGATGAACTGTTAATGGCAGAGATAAGTAGATCTAGTCAAGCAGAAATATAGGCGACAGGAAACCTTTTCCCAGAAATACCTCACATTTACTGCATACTGAACTAGCATAAAAGGGAGACAACTAAAAGCGCATGTACTCTCCTGGAGTGCCTCATGAAAAAGAAAAAAAGAGTTCCCTAAAGCAAGCACTCATGAAAGAATACAAAGAGCCAGTCAGAAAGGTGGTAATCAGGCATTGCTCCACAGGAGGGACAAAGACATGCTGCATAGCCTAAAACAAATGAAGCCGGAAAATAGAAAGCAAGGAAATATGAGTTACAAAATACACAGCCAATGGTAAGCAATGGCCAGAATGCATTCCTAGGGACGCTTTCAGCATGTCCCCAATATATCTTTGCAACCAGACAGCTGCACTGAATGGTAGGCGTCGTCCTAAAAAAAAATATGAAACGTAGAGCCAGTTTAGGCGCAGCCAAAAGAGATTTTTTTTCAATCATTGTTTTTTTTTTTTTTTGTGAATAGAAAAACGATACAGAATGAGAAAAGGGAAAAAACTGTTACCTTAAATGTAACGCCCAAAATCTCACCTCCTTCTCTTCTCCCCTCTTCCATCATACGTTCTTAGGGTTCAGACAGTCAGGGTTAGTACCCGGCTAAAGACCAGTGGATATCTTTGGAAACATTCAAAATGCTGAGGTCAAGTGCATTCTAGAACCGCTAGCAAAGTTTTTTTAGTCTCTCGGAAATATTCAGTGCTCAAGGAGTTGTAGGACTTTCCATCTCACTGGTGACATATTGGCGTGGTTTGTAAGTTTTACATAGTCTGTTAATGGTGACCACGTTGTCAAACATGTTTTCTCATCTTGCCTGAAATTATGTGTTACTTTTTCCATGGCAAACGACTGCCAAAGTCAGAAGAACCACTAAGTGATGTTAGGTATGTCCCTTTTTTCCAGTTTATTGCAATCAGTGCTTTTTGGAGGCACCAGTCATTTGTTGGATTATTGGTCTGCGCTGGTGTCGTAGGACCAGAGGCCAAGCAGTGCAATACCAGGATGCTCCAGGATTGGGTACCCAGAACCTCCTTTATCCAGATCAAATTTCCTTTCAGTGTATTTAGATTCTGAAAAAAGTTCAACAAATATGAAACATAATACTCCTTGCCCACATCACCAGCATAAGTTGGATAGTTGGATATATACGAATATAATTTTTCAGGTGTCATGTTTCATTGATAGAATACTTTCTGTGATGTCCCTCTGGCGAGGATTGCTCTGCATTGTTTTGGGATATCCAGATTTTCTACCGGGCCCTATTGCGAGTGTCTCTAGCATATTTTCCCATTGTGATTGCTATTTCAATTTTCCTCTCTCATGGTTATCGTCCAAAATTGTATACAACCCGTAGGCTAAGCCCTTTTGTACCCAAATGAGCTCGGGTAAATTTTTCAAGTGGCTTAAGTTCTCGGATAGCTGCCTTTCTGTTAGGTGGAAATAGTGCCCAGTGTCATATTTGAATGTATTGCAGCTTGTCTGAGTCTTGTACTTAGAATTCAGACTTGCGTTGCGGGAACATTTTGATTTGGTAGCTATGGAACATATCTGAGAGTGTAAGGCATCTCCCTTTCTTCCAGGCTTTACACTGGACTAGATGTATTCCCGGTATGAGTTGTGCATCGTCATGTATTGGGGTATTTGATGACGGGAACACAGTGATTTCTTTTCATATGGTTAATCGGTCTCAAATATCTACGACAGTTTTCGTTGAGGTGGAAAGGTATGTTTTTGGTGGTCTTTGACTCCCTGGGAGCCATGCTTGATCCCTCAAGGATGGTCCAGCTTTGTTGGATCCATTGAAGAGGCATTTGTTATCTAACTCCCTTGCTGTTCATTCTATTATGTCTCTCAAGTGGGCTGCATACTAATTATTTAGTATATTAGGGCACGTCAGTCTCCCTTTTTTCAAGGTCCATCTGGAGTTGTTTGCTGGATTGAGCTCTTGCTCAAGACCAGACACAGGGCCTGATTTAGAGTTTGGCGGACAGCGTACTCTGTTGCAAATGTGCTGGATAATACTGGCTGGCAAACTGATGGTATTCCCACTCAGGGCCGTCTTAATAGGATTATAGGACCCCGGACAAAGCAGCGCACTGGACCTTGCCTACACAACAATTCACAGGAATACAAATATAAATTATTGCCCCTGGATAAATTCTGGTCTGTGCATAGATTAGCATGGGCCCCTATGCTGTATGGCCCTCAGGCAACTGCCCAGCATGCCCATGTGTTAAGACAGCACTGTTCCCACCTCATTTGAGCTAGGTGGACCTTACTATTCCATCGACGGGGCTCCTGTTTGTTCGTCGACCGAATATTTTCTCTAACAGCTCTATAAAGTGGGGAGCCGTATTCCTAAATATTTAATTGAAGTGTGTACCCTTTTAAATGGCCATTTGTCATCTACTTGTTGCTAATGTATTTCTTTGATTGAAATAGGCATCATCGTTGATTATTGCTTTCATTTTGAATCTAGTCTAGTTCTTCCAGCAGTGCCTAGTTTGAACTTGAGTGATCCGTTAGTGCTAACATTATGTTATCTGCGAAGAGACATAGCTTGTGTTCTTCCGCACCAAAAGGCATACCTTTATGTCTATGCCTTCCCTGATTTTTTGCACAAGGGGCTCTACTGGAGCAAGAGCTGGCTGCCCTGTCTTGTTGCCTTTTGTAAATAAAATGGTTATGAAGAGTGCCACTATGACATGAGAGATATGTTTTTAAAAGCCTCCTTAAGGTGAGAACTTTAGGGCACGCTCGTAGATTGACAGGGAGTGCTTTCCAGGTTTTTGTGGCTGTGCCAGTCAATGAATGATTTCACCATGGGAGATTTTAAATCTCATTCTCATTAGTTCTAGGTGAATACATATAAGCATGAGGCCTTTTCTTCAAACCCTGCAGCAGCCTTTGGTTAGCGGATAGTATCCTATTGGTGTTTCTGGACCACCAATACTATTGTGTTCCAAATGAGTAACCGAATTACTCCCTTTAGGCACTTGGCTTTTGAGGCACACCTGACTGACTGAAGGTATTTGTAGAGCGCACTTATGCCGAGGCGTCTTGGCACTAGGTAGTATGATCTGAGAGTCGCAATCTGATTAGCATTGCATAAAGAGCCTGGTTTTTATGCCCTTCCTAAAAATGGTGCATGAGGGCTGAAGTCGCAGCGAGACGGGGAGGGAGTTCCATAGTTTGGCTGCTAGGAATGAAAAACGTTTCCCTCCCCAACTCACACTTTTCCTCCTAGGAGGAAGAATCAGCCTGGTGTCCATAGACCTTAGACAGCGCGATGGGATGTATCGGGGGAATAGTGGTTGTATGTCTGCTGCCCCACCTCCATAAAGAGCGTTATGCACAAGGCATAGAGCTTTAAACTCCACCCGATGTCTCACCGGAAGCCAGTGGAGTTGTTTTATACTGGCCGAGGTGGAGTGGTGCTTGTGTAAACCATACAAGACTCGCGCTGCTGCATTCTGAAGTGACTGAAGCTTGTTGAGTTGTTTCACTCCAGCGCCTAGATAAAGGGCATTACAATAGTCTATCCTTGATAAAATTAGGGCACCAACCACCGTTTTCCTCAGGGAGAACGGGATAAATGGGAGAATCTTCCACAATACCTTTAATGTGAAAAAGCAGGCTGAGGCCACTTGGTTTATTTGGGGGGCACAGGTGAGATTTTTGTCCATGAGAAAACCGAGATTTTTAGCCTTAGACACCGGCAACAGACAAGTTCTGGCTTCAGTGGGTCACCAAAGTTAGCTCCAGATTGAAGATTTCTTTCCGAATTCCAGAATCTTGGTTTTTTCGGTATTGAGTTTTAGAAAATTCACATTCATCCATGACATCAACGAGGAGAGACAGTTACAGAACAGCTCAGCTGAACTGTTGTCATTTTGGATGACCAACACCACTAGCTGCATGTCGTCAGCATAGGACACGAGCGCCAGACCATAACTTTTAATAAGTCTTGCCAGCGGGGCTACATAAATGTTGAACAGGGTGGGGAACAAGGCCGAGCCCTGAGGGACTCCATCCGGGAGAGTAAACTGCTCCCACTTCAAACCCTCCCAGTATATTATTTGTTCCCTGGAGTCAAGGAAAGATGTAAGAAGGGTCAGGGCCTTGCCGCTGACTCCCACGGACTGCAGCCTATTTATTAACACTGTATGATTCACAGTATCAAAAGCTGCTGTGAGATCTAACAGTATTAAGGCCGCCCTACCGCCCTCATCCATCACCCTGCGAATCTCCTCTGTAGCCATGATCAGAGCTGATTCTGTAGAATGCCGAGCTCTGAAACCATGCTGGGTGGAGTCAAGAATGGTATTATCCTCAAGGTAAGCTGTCAGCTCCAGGTTTATGGCTTTCTCCAAGATTTTAGAGGGTAGAGGTAGACAGGAGATCGGGCTGTAGTTTTTAGCCTCCAAGGGCTCCAGCAATGTTTTTTTTTAGAATAGGTGTAATGCAGGCCATTTTCCAACCCAAAGGGAAAGTCCCTGCTCCTATAACTAGATTTAATAGAGGGGTCAGCGAGGTGCCAACCTCGTCCAGAGCTAGATGTGTGATATAAGGGGGACAGGGGTCACGTGGGAACCCAGACTTGGTTAGTGAGAGAATGTCTACCACTTACTCTTCTTTCAGAGCGGTGAATTGAGTTAGGCTACAGTGGAGAGAGAGTTCTTCCAGCGTCTCTAAATGATTTGTTCTATTAACCTCCGATGGGTTCAGAAGTTCCTCATAAACCATTTGGACCTTGGTCTGGAAGAAAAACGCGAGTTTATCCACAAAATCTTGATCAGGGTCAAAGACAGTGTCTTTTGGGCGGCGCGATAGGGCTGTTATTGTTTTAAACAGTTCTTTAGAGGAGTTTGTAGCTTCCTGAATTTTGGAAGTAAAGTAGGCAGTCTTAGCCGATACTATTGCTCCCTTGTATTCTTTTAGTACTGAGCGGTATTCAATCTTATGGACCAAACTATACGTGTATCGCCAAATGCGTTCCTTAAGTCTGCATTTGATTTTTATTGTTTTAAGCTCTGCTGAGTACCAAGGAGATGATACCAATCTTTTCCTAGCCGTCTTGGTCACTTCCGGTGCCAGCGGATTTACTGCATGGGAGATCCATTTATTGAAATCAGTTGCTGCCTCATTGGGATTTACACTACAGATTGTTTTCTCCTTCAAGGCCGTAGTCAGTTCTTGTTGAGAAATTTTGTTCCAAGAACGTACTTTGACCACAGGGGGTCTATTTCTACGGCATAGGTTAGTATTCAAGATGTTAATAGTGAAGTGGACAGCATAGTGATCTAACCAGAGTAAGGGAAGCGAGCTGATCACTTCAATGTGGACATTATTAGTAAAGATACCATCTAAGGTATGACCTGCCTGGTGTGTGGATTCCCGTACAATCTGCGTCATCCCGAAACTGGCTAGAGTGTCGGATAGGCTTAGAGTGTCTGAGTTATTCGCTGCCTCTAGGTGAAAATTAAAATCCCCCAGCAGCGTAAAAGAATTCGTATTGAAGCAAGATTCCATACGAGTCTGGAGAGCAGTAATAAAAGATGATCTAGGGCCAGGAGGTCTGTATATCAGAAACCCTTGGAAAAATTCAATGTTATTTAGTTTTATACTCAAAAACATTGCCTCCGCGTCCAATAGGGGTTCTAGTGTCATTCTCACCTTGTAACATGCTCCGTAAATTAAGGCGATCCCACCCCCCTTAGTCCCCATCCTATCCATTTTAGTAACAAAGTAGTCTGCTGGAACTACATCATTCCAGTCAGGATTACTAGTGTCATTTGCCCATGTTTCTGTTAGAAAAATCAGGTCTGTGGCGGGGTAAGATGGCGGTCGACATGTCGGCTAAATGAGCAAGTTCCAGCACTTCCCCGAGAAACACCCCCCTCCCTCTCTCTCTGTTTCTTCGTGGTACGAGGTGGTGAGATAGAGAGGGAGAGAAAAGAAAATACCTGGACTCTGGTGGGCATGATTTGGCACTCGTGGCTGTGGCATCTGGAGTTACTGGCACCTTCGCGCCTGGCTCCGTTGAATCCTCTATTTCGGGCAGTGGTGCAGGTGACCCGGCTACAACAAATTACCCCGATGGCTCCAAAAGTAACCGGGCAGGGAGCCAAGCCCTACGGCAGTCCCGTGAAGTCAGCAGGAGACTCGGAAAAAACCCGAGCAATATCAGGAAAAGCAGGCGGTCAGTTGGGAGATGGCGGAGCCGCAGATCGAGTAGCAGACAGGGTGAGCGGAGGTGAATCATCTGTTCGTACCAGGCATACAGTATCTTCAATGTTCAAAGCTCAGCGCCATAAATCGAAAAACACGGAAGACGCCAAACTGGTGGCTAATTCCTCAGGGAAAACAGTGGCGCCTACAACATTGCTTACAGTGACTGATAACTCCAGAGATTCGGAGGGGCAGACGCAAGGTACTGTATCTACCGTGGTGGATCTTGTGGGGAGTAGGAATGGCGGGCCAATGCAGCACATATCGGTTAGTGATATAGAGACCGCTTGCCCTGATACTAGATATGATGAACTCATAACTCTTGTTGAGGTCGAATCCGGTGGGATTACTGAAGCAGTTGGGCCACAGGAACAATGCCCGATGGGTAATGTAGTTTGTTTAAACAATGCACAGGGTGATTTGCCGGGAACATCAAGCTCAAATGTAAGGGTTATACAACCTCTTATACAACCTCTTATTGGTTCACAAGATTCAGAGTCGGTGCTTTGTGTGCTGGAAGAGATGGAGATGCCGTGGATCCATTTTATTCAATGTCTGACCCATCTATTTCCTCAGGGGATGAGAGCCCTGGGGGGGGGGGCAGAAGATGAGAGTGATTTTAGTGGCCCCGGCCTGGATCATGAAGAGGGAGAGCTTGCCTTTTAAATGGGGGCAACAATTCGAAAGAAAAAATGCGGCCCTTTCACTCTGGATAAAGTTCCTGACCAAGGCGGATCAATGGTCTGGGATTACTCCTATACCCCAAATTTGAGTGAAAACAATGACAGAGTGGTAGTGCTAGGAGATCAAAATCCAAACCAAAGTCAAAGTATACCTGGTGAAATAACTCTTGCCACTATCCACCAAAGCATCTTAGCTCACAGGGAGGAGACCCGGGCCGAGAGTGCACGAATTCAGGGAGGATATCGAAAAAGTGCAGAACGCAATCCGTAGGGTGGCCAAGACATGTTCAGACTTTGCCACAAGAATGGGAGAAGCAGAAACGAGAATATCTGTAGTAGAGGACGAATTAGTGGTACAAAAGGCCCGCACCCAATCTCTAGAAGCCCAAAGGTTGGATACAGCATGGAAACTGATGGATTTGGAGAACCGGGCAAGGAGAAATAACCTACGAAAACTGGGTGTTCCTGAAGGCAAGGAAGGCAAAGATGTTTATCAGTTTGTTGTGGAACTGTTCAACGAGGCATTCCCGGATTTGAAGCAATGGGACTGGAAAGTGGAACTTCAGAGGGCCCACCGATTCCCTTTCAATCAGCACAATAAGAATAGCCAATCTTAGGAAAAGCCCTGTGCCATCCTCATCTGTCTCAATAACTTCTTAGCCCGTGAAGCTTCATATGATCTTGCAAGGCCGGATAGGAAACGGAAGGGAAAAGGGTGCGATTTCTTTGTAAGACCTGATTTCTGTCAAGGAACATTACAGGGGGAGATCAAAAATTGGGTAGAACAATTAAGGAAAGAAGAATGTGAACTAATGAGTAAAATTCAGCAGGGTGCAAGTATAGAGGATTGCCAGCAACAGATTGCTATATTAAAATCCAAAATTCATGGGTATATCAGTATGGAGGTTGCAGCTAAATATACACAGGGCAGAGGCATATGAGCTGGGTGAAAATACTGGTAGAGTTTTGGCCAAGCGAATCCAGCAACGGGAAGTCGCCAATCGAATTCTTAAAATCCAGGATTATGAAGGTCAGGTTCAGGATACCCCGGCAGGAATTTTAAGGGTTTTTCAAAATTTTTATAGGCAACTATATGCTCAGGATTCCGCCGGGATGGAGACTGACTCCCCGGAAGAATTCTTAAGGGAGATAGAAACGTTAAAGGTAACTCAGGATCAAAATGGGGTATTGGAAACTCAATTTACATGGGAAGAAATTGAGCTGGCTCTAACATCTCTAGCTTCAGGGAAAGCAGTTGGCCCTGATGGCGTTCCGCTGGAGTTTTATAGAGTATTTCGGCAAGAGCTTAATAATGACATCACATATATACTAGAACAGGCACGTAACAACTATCAGACTCCCGATTCTTGGCGGAAGATCACTATTATTGTTTTTAGGAAAAAGAGGAAATCTGAGCTAAATCCTGCCTTTTATAGGCCAATAACGCTTATTAATAGCGACAGTAAAATCTATTCGAAACTATTGGCAACTAGATTAGGAAAAGTAATTACCCCTTTGGTTTCCCAACACCAACACGGATTTATCCCAGGAAGGGATACGATGGATCATGTCCGCCGGGTAATTGCCCTTCTCGATTGGGCTCAAGCCACGAGGTCACCGCTGGGAATTCTCCTCTTGGACGCTGAAAAAGCGTTCGACAGGGTCTCCTAGCGGTCCCTCTAGTCTTTTTTATGTTGGAAGGGGTTGGGCATAGGTTTCGTACAGGCGGTTAAGGTAATGTATACATCCCCTGAAGCGGTGATTCGTATAGCAGGACAGGAATCAGCATCATTTACCTTTAGTAGAGGTACAAGGCAGGGGTGCCCCTGTTCACCCCTTCTTTTTGCCCTATATATTGATCCCTTTTTAAAGAAATTAGAGATTAATACTCATATTAAAGCAATTGAGATTGGGAAGGCAGAATACAGAGCGTTGGCCTATGCCGATGACATTGCGGTCCTCACAAGTGATGCTGCTTCTGCCTTCCCAGCCGTAAAAGATTTAGCTACACAGTTTGGTGTCCTTTCAGGGTAGAAGCTAAATGCTGACAAGACCCAAATTTTATGTTCTGGTATGACATACCCTCCCGATTTCCCAGTTGTTTCAGAGGCTATCTACTTGGGTATCACAATTACCACGCGGGTAGATAAAATTCCTGATTTGAACATGTGCCCATTAATCGACTCTACCAATAAGAAATTGGAGAGGTTGGAGCATTTACACTTATCCCTGATTGGGCGGAGTAATGTTATAAAGATGTTGATCTTACCTACGTTTTTGTATTTATTTAGGACTATACCTCTTGAATTTTCTTCTTCTTTTTTTTTGAAGATAGAAAGGGTATGCTCTAGGTTCCTATGGGGATATCGTAGGTCTAGAAGAGCGGCCAAATGGCTGATTCTTCCTAAACAACGTGGGGGCTTGGCCATCCCCAATTTCCTACTCTATTACTGGGCTGCAATTCTCCAACATATGGCCATATTACTTGTTGGCTCCAAGGCTGATATACCAATGGTGAGCCGCCCATCTATTAATGAATTTGGATTGGGGAATCAAGCTAAGTGTTGCTTTGTGTCGATTTTTGAACCCAGCTATTACACAAAGACAAGATTTAAAACTGTGAAAGCAGCATTCAAGATGTGGAAACAGGTTCAATGGAAGCTAAAGATCTCGAACTTTAATGCTTATACCCCATTGGTGACTACACCATTCGTACCACCAATTTTTCGGGATCAGGTTACATTTGAGTGGGGCAATAAGGGTATTCATGCATTGGGAGATCTTTATCGTAATGGACAAATGGCATCTTTTGCAATACTGCAGGAAGAGTATGGGTTGAGTAGGGGTGATTTTTTTAAAATATTTGCAAATTCTGAGCTTTTTGGGGAAAGGATCCTATCGAGAGGCTTCCAATTTTGAAACAATATCCCTGGTCGAATTGGTGCAAAAGAAGGCCCGGTTGGGAAAGCTATATTCCACATTGCTTGACTCCTTTCCAGATGATTTAGTGTTTCAATCAGAAAAATGGGCCAATAAGTTTGGGGAGGAAGAAATGAATATCGAAGACTCCATGTCAATATTTGATTTATATTATACTCCCGAGAAGATTGTTAAATGGGGGGTTACTAGGGGAGGAAAGTGTAATAGATATAATCTTCAAGCAGCAGACACTGTTCACATGTTTTACTCATGCCCAAAATTAAAAGAATTCATTTATGGTATTGAAACCTTCCTCTCTACGACCTTGGCGATCTCAGTCTCAATCAATCCTGCTCTTCTCATATCCGGAATTAGCAATAATGTAACAGGCTGCAGGGTAAGATCAGAGACAGAGTTTGTGTTCATTGCTATGGCTATCGCCCGCTGGTGTATAACCTCCCAATGGATTCGTGTTGATCCCCCGACCTTCTCCATTTGGCGGGCACGGTTATTTGCGGCATATAATATCGAGTCATCCATCTATAAACTAAAAGGACGTAAGAAGAGAGAGAGGGGGCTACGAATTTGGGCACCAATTGCAAATCTTGTTGACTAAATAACGGGGAATACCACTGTCTTTTTTCATGTAATGAAGTATATTTTATTATTTAGTCTCTCTGCCGTAATGTACTACTTTGAATAGTGATCAATATCAACCCCTCCCCTTTAGTAGTTTTCCAGTATGGGTGGTAAGATTATTATTTGCTCGGATTATTCAAATTGCTCTGATGATGTGTATGCTTGCAAAATGCCCTATTCTTAATTCGGGGGAAATGCTTAATCGGTCAAGCTGGGGGGTCACTTCATATCCGATGCAGCTCTTTTGATATTTCTTGTTGTTTATAAATCTTTGTCGAAGAAAAAAATAATAATAAAAAAAAAAAAAGAAAATTCAAGTCTGGTTTTTCCAGTTGTATAAGGCACTCTAAATCGTTTTTGTGCTTAATTACTGACCTAGCATTGACCAGGACACAACTGATGGGTTTAGAGTTGTTAGTGGTCATGTTTTTTGCTTGAGCATTAGGTTGAGGAGCCAACCCGTCCTGCATAGTATTATACAGCCAAGTGTTATTGAACTGTCTTTCTTCCCTGGTCCTGTTCATGTTGGATATGCCTAGCATAACTCCACACCGATTACACTGGCCAGGAGAAGTATTCTTGCAATCCAGCCTTAGTTTCAAGGCAGAACACTCACCGGGATTGAGGCTCATAAGATCATTTCTAGTATAGGCCAGCATGGGAAATTGAGCAGGGGTTCTGGCGCAGGTCGCGCTCCGGGCGCCGACAGGCGCAGATGGGCTTGCCTTTGGCGCGCCACCGGCGCGCCCGCTGTGCGGTCGCTGCATCTGGTGTTTTGTAGCCGGGAGAAAGTGGCCGAATGAGGACTAGACCGATAACCGCCACGCGGGTCCGCTCTAACAGATGGACACCGCAGTCAGCGGGACAATAATTCTCGGCAAGGTAGGCAACAAAAGTCCGTTTTCATTTTCTAATACATGCAATTTCATTACATTTAGAATTTTTAAAAAAAGGTTCCAATTAAAACAGCAGCAAGGCTACAACGCTCGTAATCAGCGCTGAGCCCGGATCAAACTACCGCTGCGCGGTCGCTGCATCCGATGTTTTGTAGCCGGGAGAAAGTGGCCGAATGAGGAGTAGACCGCTAACCACCACGCGGGCTGCTCTAACAGACGGACACCGCAGTCAGCGGGACAATAATTCTCGGCAAGGTAGGCAACAAAAGTCAGTTTTCACTTTCTAATACATGCAATTTCATTACATTTAGAATTTTTAAAAAAAGGTTCCAATTAAAACAGCAGCAAGGCTCCAACGCTCGTAATCAGCGCTGAGCCCGGATCAAACTACCGCTGCGCAGTCGCTGCATCCGGTGTTTTGTAGCTGGGAGAAAGTGGCCGAATGAGGACTAGACCGCTAACTGCCACGCGGGTCCGCTCTAACAGACGGACACCGCAGTCAGTGGTACAATAATTCTCAGCAAGGTAGGCAACAAAAGTCAGTTTTCACTTTCTAATACATGCAATTTCATTACATTTAGAATTTTTTAAAAGAAAGGTTCCAATTAAAACAGCAGTCTACTAAGCAATCAACCTTACTCTAGGAGGTGGAACGGTTAAAAAAAAACACACGCATGACACAGTACATAACGCAAAATAAACTCAATGGCGAGTTGGTGCTATAATTCCAAAGATTATTCGGATTTTACTAAAATAAGTAAAGCACGGCAGACAAAACTAGAATACCAGTACAAAAACCCCACAAAGGTTTCAGCGTCTTGTAAAGCTGAGAAACAGCCTTGGAATTCTTTGAAAAACTCACCAGGTTTACTATATTGTTTATAACAATTCTCAATTAATGGCACAGGTGGAAAAATATAAAGGGTCCTACTTACAAAAAGTGTTATAAAAGTATGGGTGTAGATTGCGTCTCCACCTGAAGGTACATTTATGAATTTTTCATAATCACGAACATTCCCAGAAATATGGGTCTACTGTTCCTGTTGGAAAAGGACTAGGGCTGATTTGCATATGACTGGTCTCTTTTTAAAGTAGCATAGCGGGAAAAATAATGGAGTGGAATGCTTCCCAAGTAATTACTAGCAACTGAGATTAGTACAAGTTTTCCACTCATCAAATGTTTGTTTTCCTCAAAGCCGTACGACAGCGTACTTTTGGGAATGCTATGTGACTTCTTCTAAAGGCTCCTATTCCCCTGTGTGGTGTTCTCCATATTGGAGAACTCCACTCAGGAGGAATGATTGGAGTTTCACAAGACCAGTGTGCAAATACATTTTTTCCCTTAATGAACTCATTTCTCCTACATCCCCAGCAAATCTGGGGGTGAGCCATTCTCCTTTACATCCTAGATGGACTTACTGTAGCCTTTCACTAGTGTAAGTCTCAGACCATTTTCAGGTTGGGAAGCAGTTGGAGAGTAGTTTGGAAATGCCAAGACTTACATATGTCTGGGTTTTCCAAAACTCCCAGAGCAAACCACACCTTGGAACACCCACTTTCCACCCCTTGAGTGGAATTTAGTACTGCTGATTTCACCACACTGGTGGCTGAGAAATCCACACAACTAAATGCATTTTCTCCCTTCTCCAATTGTCCCTTCTTGGCAGGCATATATTAGCTAAATTTGTTTGTAAATGGCTGTTTACAACAAAATGTATCATAAAGTTTTAGTTATAAATGACCTCCCGGATCTCTCTACTAGCAGGTTTGACTCTGGAGGCACTGCTTTTCAATTGAGTGGGTTTGAGGGCCTGCTGCTGGGTTTCCAGTCACAATAGCCCAACAATTCTCTTGGCCTAAAGGAAAAAGCCACCACCCAAACTAAACTACAAAAGAGAGACCTCTAGGATGTCAAGGTCAGTTACTATGGGTTCAGCAGCTGGTGTCCAGCTGGACACCGTTCTGGGTGAGCACAGTTAAGGACAAACTTGGCTCACAGTCTTTAAAGGTTTAAAGGGGGACAACCTATAATAGTGGGTTAGCTTTCATTCTTGACTCCAGTGGGAATAGTCAACTTTACAAGCCTGTATCATAAATGGTGTTGGGGTGACCAGTGTACTTTAGGGACTGGAGTGCTTAATGAACCCACAGGCTTGGCATGTTGCCAGTGGAAATGGCATTTAGGGTTTGAGTCTGACTGTGACTTTAAAATGCAGTATTATGTACAGTGCCGTGGAGCTGGATCAGTTGATTCCAGAATAATGGTGCCCAGCTATGGACACTGGAATGCAACCCCAATGGCAGAGAAAGATCCCAGTGTCCTCCTGTGCCTGAATGGCTGAAAAGGGTTCCCAAAGGTACTGGGAAGGTCAAAGATAGTGCAAGCTCACCACCATAGGAAGTTCAGATGACGCTCCTCAACTTTAGGTATTAGTTTGTCTTGACTAGGTCCATCTGGGCTTCAGAGATTGCATGGCCTGTCAGCCACTTGATCAGTTGAGGATGGCTCCACACGAATCTCCATAGTCAGCTGAACCTTCTTCAGGTCTTCCTGGAAGTCAGGGATCACAGCGTATCCTCAATGAGCAGTTGAACACCTTTCCTTCCACCTGTATTACTGCAGGAAGATGCTCCAGAGTCAAAGGCTTGTCCTCAGCTCAAAGAAGGCAGGTCCTATGTTTGGCAAACACCATTTCAGTATTGATGTACCACCTTCAACGTCTGATGGAGTTCATGTAGCGAGCCTGAGGAGGTCAGTGTTAATCCAATTTTGAAAGCACTGATGAGATGCCTGAGCTTACCAAAGTGCAAATTTTGATTGAAATTTAAAATATTCAATCAAGAAGTATGTTCACCTTGAGGGGCTTTTCTGGGCAGATAGTGTAGGTCAGGTGGATCTGCACCGGTCAAGGGTGTAAGAAAAAATTACAAAAGGCAATGGTTAAAATACTTGCAATTGTCGCAGCCCCGGGCAATTGCTCAGGCTGCATTCCAGTCCATCGTCTTTGTTGCCCACTACCCCATGTTGGGCAAACCTGTCTTGGTCCTTCTGCAGTAGAAACACCCCAGTCCAAATGACAAATCTCATCCTCTCTGAACGGGTACACAAGCAACCCAAGTCTGTTTTCTGCCTCGTTAGGCCTCCTCAGTAAGGTAAAGCTTGAATCCTATTGTACAGTCATCATGGGACCAAAGCCTGGACATACTTGCCACATTTAAGGTATCACATTAGGGCAACAAAAAGTGATGAGGAGGAGTGCGTGCAAAACTAGCAGTCAATGGCTTGTTAGAATTGTGAAACATCATCACGGACATCACAGGAGAAATTGGGATGGTGAGTTTTGGGGAAGAGTAAGGAAACCTGTTCTACAAGGAAAAGGGTGAAATTCCATAACCAGACACACCCAGTTTCAGGGGCAGTTCCCAGACAAATGTACAAGTAGCCCGTTACTCCTGCCACAGATAAGACAAACCTGTAAAGGAACCACCATCTTATGGAACTCACAGAGGATGTCCTTCCTGAACATCTATGCCTACACTGGTCCCTGAACATGCAAACATTTCAAACACTCACACCACACAGTACATACACAAGGAAAAGATCTCAGTAATAGGGGACTCGTCACTCGTGGGACCTTTACAGGGAAGAGCTCACTTAGAAAGAACATTTTATTTCTGGCCGTCAGTCCTCGAGCATACCCAGGTCCTTCTGAGGGGACATTGTACGCTCTCCATATCAAGTAGACATTCAGCTCGTTCTTAGCCTTACTCCCCTAGCTTAATGGGCTCGATCTGAATTATTTCCCTTACAAACTGTCTCAGCTGGAAGAAAGCTATGTGAGATTTTTTAAATCAACAAACTTTTTCTACAGCCCAAGCCTGTAACTCAGCTAATACTCCCTCAGTCGAACTATGCAAAGATCTCTCAGATTTCTTTGAGAATCAAATTTAAAAAATACAACTGGAATTTAGCGCTATCACTCAGGACACCTTTTCTGACGCTCCCTCTTGGACCTCCAAATTCTCACCCAACTCCTCATTTCATCAATTTGAACCCATCACCCTTCAGCAATCAAAACTTGCTATAATTAGTTGTAAATCAGGTTGCCCATTGGATCCCTGCCCTGAGCCCTCCAAGTGTTTTGGTTAAGGTGATTGATGTCATTAACACTGTGATAAATAAATTATTCAAACTCCTCATCAAAGGACTACAGGCTCTTCAATTAAGCGCCAGGCCCGGGCTGTTAAAAAAACAGGCGTTCAGCCGCCACGCCCCAGCTCGCGCGTGAGCAGGCACCCAGCTCAGCCTATGATGAGGCGGCTCTGCCGCACGCGGAAGGATACGCAGCCAGAGAGAGTTGTGGACCTTGGCCTCAGACACATGCCTGTTCTTTCCAGAGAGTCCTGTACTTAAAGCAGGCGATAAAACACTTTCATTTTCACAGTTTCATAAAGTGCTCCGGTGATTTCCTGTCTCTGCGCAGCTCGACCAGACACGTAACGTCACAGGCACACAATAACTGTCGTGTAAATCAAGTGTCCTGTTCAACTATCACATACAGCTAAAGTTTTGATTTCAGATATTTTGAAAGCTTTGTAGACACCGCAAAGGTCTTATTATTAGCACCGAATTTATTTAGCTTCATTGCGTGGTACAGTTTAGCATTTGTCACTTTTTTCACCACCTCATTACTTTCTCTGTGTAGTTTTCCTTAAATTTTTTTATTGTATTTCAGTGCCCAGTAAAAACAACGTTTCACTCTACAACGTGCCCACCCCACCGGTATTTGATGTATACCATGCTCTCTCAGCCCCACCAAGGATCTTGGCCTCCCCCGGCTGTTTTATTTTGTGTAAGCACACATATACAGAGTAGCAGCACAGAGTATCTGCCTCCCAGGGGCATTTCTCCTGTGAAAACCGCACAAACGCAGCAGGAAACCTCTTCAATTACACTGTAGGAAGCGCGGATGCCTCCTCTGGGGGCTGGGCGTGGAAGACAAGAGTCCAAACGCCGGGTGCATGGAAAGAGCTGCCTTTGTTTGATGTCACTGCACCCTGTCACCTGCTAACTCTCTCTCTGCCCCCCCCCACCTCCCTCTCTGCCCCTTTCATGTTGTCACATCCCTTCGACTTCGTTCTTAGCGCCTACGCCTTCTCTTCCTATTGTCTCGTGCAGTGGTGTAATCGCAGCGCTTGAGGGGAGGAAAATGTGCCCAATTTCCGTCTTCCCTCTTTATTTTGCACTACTTGTACCTTCAAATCGTTAATCATGCCGAAAAAGTCCATGTAGGTGTTGTACAATGGATATTATACTATTTCAAGAATCTAGGAATCTTGGTGGTATGTCACAAATTACAACTGGTACGAATGACCCAGGAACAGGCCCTCTGGAATTTCAGGGTCACTGATTTAGCGTTAGGCAATGGCGTTTGGGCAGCTAACATGAAGAAATCACTATGGCTACCTCAGGGATCCCAATGGGCCAAGAGGGGCCCGTGTGGCCCGAACGCAGGGTGAAGAGAGATCGTGGTCACCCTGCCTGCACCAACAACGCCCAGCAGTGGGCCAGAGACTATTCAGAGAGTGCCTCCGAGACTGCCTTAAGACTGCGGTGTGCAGCAGTCCTCTACAGGCATGAGGAGATTCCTGCACTCCGAGTGGCGTGCCGCCACAACTGACGCAAGAGAAGGGAGATACTTACCTCCCACAGCGATCCTAAATTACAGCCGGAATACTGTCAAGGAGAAGAAGGGTGTGGAAGGCATTACAGAACGGATCCATCAAAGCACACCTACCTCTAATGCCGTCCCTGAAATGGCTGACGCACCTGAGAAGACGTCTAGTCCTATTTGACAGGACTGGATCGGTGAGTGGTCCGTGACGGGATAAAATGCGAAGCCCAGAGAACACAACGGAGTAAGCAGGAGGTCCCTGTGAGATTATGTGGCCCTTTGGCCACATATTCAGAGCATGTACAGCCGGAACATGCATTGCATGGCTTTTCGCCACATTTCAGAGCAGGTGTAGAAGCGACCTGCATTGCGTAGCCCTTTTGCCACATTTTCAGAGCATATACAGATGGAACATGCGTTCCGTGGCCTTTCGCCACTCTTCAGAGCAGGTGTTGAAGCGACTTGCATTGCGTGGTTACTGCAGCATGATGCCACTGAAACACGATGCCATTGCAGCACGATGGTACTGCAGCCAGATGCCACTGCAGCCAGATGCTACTGCAGCAAGACACTACTGCAGCAAAATGCCACTGCAGCAAAATGCCACTGCAGCAAGACGCCAGTGCAGCAAGACCCTACTGCAGCACGACGCCACTGCAGCAAGATGCCACTGCAGCAAGAAGCGACCTGCATTACGTGGTTACGTAATTATTAAAAAATTTGTGTTAGATTAAATTGGAACAAACTATACTTAAATTACTTTTAATTAATTCTATACATCACTTTTAATAATTATGCTTGCATAGTAACAAATTACTTTAGGTGGGATTTTTTTATTTAAATTAATATTTTGAGATTGATTTAATTCAAATTTGTTTAGTGCTGTACATTTTTTCTTGTGTTCTTCATTTAAAATAAATAGATACAATTAATTTACAATAGTATTTCACATAAAACATGTTACTAACTTTTCCTAAGTTCATTAAACTTTTTTACTTTTCCCTACACTTTACCATAGGTAGATCACCACAATTGGAGCAGAGACCTCTGTATGGTAAAGTATAGGAAAATGTTCCCTACATGTTACCATAGGGAGAGCTCCACCCGATGGTAGCGATCTGCGTACAGTATAGGGAAAATTTAAAAATTTAATTAAACTTTGAAAAGTTACTAAAATATTTTTTGTTAAATATTATTTTGATTCATTTTATATATTTATTTTAAATATAATAACAAAAGAAAAAGTGCTAAAGCACTATTAACTTAATTTTGAAATCAATTTTTAAATAATGTAAATAGATGAAATAAAAATGATTCTGCTGAAGTTTAAATTAAAAATGAATTCCCATCTCAAGTAAAAAAAATGTTTTATTATGTATTAATATTTACTAAAAGTGATGCATATAATTAATTAAAAGTAATCTAATTATATTTTATGAAAATTCAATCTAACAATTTTAAAATTCAAAAATGGTTGTTGAAATATTTGATAATTAAATAGTAAACATGCTTTTTATTTTTATTTTTTCATAACATATTTTATTAGCATACTTTCAGCAACCTAATTTTCCAATGGACGACATCATTACTTGCGGATATATACATACATTATCATGTTGTATACTTTTAACGACATAACTTTACAACAAAACAACCCCAATGCATTAGCGTGTGCCAATTACATATACTGTAACTAGATGAGAAGCATAGTTCAAGAGTCTTGTCTCAGAGTTTAAGTCAATGCTTTATTTATTTTTAGATTTTTTGAAACATTAAATTATATGTATTCATATTTTAACTAGTTTTAACTATTTTAAACAACTTAATTCAATTTAACATTATTTCCTATTTGGTTTTATTTTAAGTCTCTACCTCTATTATTTTCTATGGGTGGTTGTCACAGTTTCAGTGTTGGCCATGTGTGGTGCTGGACTTATTACTGTTTCTTTTTGGTAGTAGTAAGTTATACTCGTAAATGTGGCTCCACCCCCGTTTTCAGGTGGTGGAGATGTGTAAATCTGCACTTTTGAATAACTGTACACTCGGATTTTGTGAATAGCCCAAAGTAGTGAAGTTACTGAAATGTGTAAGGGTTAATTACATATCTAAATTGTTCACAAATGTAAATTACCTTTGTGAATAGTCCCAATAATTTTCACAGAATTAGAAGGTAAAAAAACAGTTGCCACATTGGGTGCTATTTTCTCTTGAGATGCATGGGCTATCCACACTTTATGCAATGCAGGCACAAGGCTCGAGGAATTTAGCTTGTGCTTGTATTAGAATAAGGACCTGGACATCCTACATGGCTTGTGTACCCTACTAGCATGTGGACAAGCTCACAACCTGCAGTCAGGACCAGGGCCGGACTGGGAACTGAAAGCAGCCCTGGCAAATTTTGCCAGACCAGCCCCCGTCCGGCGCGTTGCGAGCGAGCGCGCTCGACCGCCACTGGGGGGGGGGGGGAGGGGTGTTCTCCCCTAAGAAAATTTTGGAAAACGGCAGGCGAAAATGGTGAATTTTACAGCACATTTTTCATTACACATTCAAATTGTATCAACTTTCAAAGCACAGTAAATAGTAGATGATGACCTTAAAGAACATCACGACGAGGGAGGGAGAGAGAGGGGGAGAGAGTGACTGAGCGATAGGGGGACAGGGATTGAGAGGGATAAATAGAGAGTGCGTGAGGGAGCCAGAGAGAGGGAGAGAGCGAGAGAGTGCGAGAGAGAGCGCTAGAGAGAGAGAGAGAGCGAGAGCGATCACACTGTTCCCTTTTCTGTCCGCATTTGTCTTTTCTTCTTACTTTCTTCTCTCTTCCACCTTGATTTTCGCTTTTTGTTTCCCTCTCGGTCCCTTCTCTTTGTCTCGGACTCTTTTGTACTTGCCTTTTTGTGGTTTCTTCCTCTGAATGTAGATGAAACTTGCAATCAAAATAAACCGATGATGAGATCTTTTCATGCTGTCCAGGGACAGTGCTACGAAATATAAGTGGTGGGCCTTCCAAAACATAGTTCTTTTTTGTGTTTTAGGTTTTCAATATTTCAGGAACGCCTGCATTAAAAATGCATTCATATGACAAGGAAATATAAAGCTGCTATAAAAACGAATAAGGCGCTCTAGACCATACAGATGTTTTATACACTGGAATCGGCACAACCGTAGGCTCACAAACACCAGCTAGTGCGTTATTGTGCGATGGGTGTATCCGGTGGGGCCTCCCATAAGCTTGGAGCCACCTTTTATAAGATATGTAATGCACCTGTGATAATAGGAAATTGAGGTCACGTCTGCATCACAGAGAAGTTCTGGTTGAACACAACGGCGAGCACATGCGCCAAGCCCAGATCTTGTGTTACTACTCTTGCGAGAGGCGTTTTGGAGATTAATTAGTGGCAATGTGGTAACAGCGGGACCCCCCTCCCTTTTTAAGGCGATTTGCTTGTACCTGCTGGGTTTACAGTCAGGCAGCCACTCTCTAAAAAGGTACATTTAAAAGGAGGGCTGCTCACAATGCAAGAAAAAAAAAAAGAAGGAAAAATACAAGCCATTTATTTTCTTTTGTCGGAATTGCCAAAGCGATCACAGTTTGACTTGTGTGCCTCGTCGGAGCAGAGTGAATTGGCAACAACAGGCTCCCCCCTGCAGTAAGGACAGGGCACGCTGGGGTGTTCGTTACATGCATGAGGTTCCATCAGATATGCGGCAGGTGCAGCAGGGAGAGAGTGCCCCCCCCCCCTCCTCCCATGCCACAATTACAGACATGGAAAGGTGGATGGGTCAGTCAGATCTTGCGCAGGCTGGAGGTGCGGCATTTCAAGCCATCTTCTGTAGTGAGCAGAGTCCCTGGCACGGGGATTTGTACTGGCAGGCGCGAGAGTGCTTGTGTACAGTTTACACCTTTGAATGCGTCCGCAGTACCGTGTGCCCAACAGATGCGCGTGACAGCAGACCTTCCAGCCTGCAGCAGGGCATGGCCCCTGCGTTTCTGTAGATGTGGAAGGCAGTGCGAATGAGCTCCCCCTCCACCCACTCCCCCAGTGTGCTCTTTCACCAGGAGTTTGGTTGGGCGGCGTTCTCAGCAAAAAAACGCACTTGCAGCAGGTAGAAGTTAGAATGTGTAGGCGCTAGAATTGCTGGGAAGGCAGTTCTCTCTCCCATATGCCTGCCAGTCAGTAACATTTTGTGGTTTCTCTGATAGAAACGGGTACCCACAGCAAACAACACATGTCACAAAGACTACATACATGGGCAATCACATGCATGGCCACTGTTATGGCATAGTTGTTCTAGAAGGAAGGATAAGTACATATGTTCAGCTGCTTTGAAGAGACAACTCATGACTGCATGTTTGGGGGCATGTCTGACTGCTAAACGTTTTCATATCAAAATAGTGAACACTGCATGCAGTCTCATGGAGTGCACCATGTTAGTAAACATTCTCTGGTCGCTTTCACTCCTGCAGTGTGTGCATTGTCTAGTGGCACGACCTCCCAGGAAGACCCACACATACACTTCACATTTGGGGACTGCGGCTGTTGAAGCGTGTCATGTAACCGCGTGTAACTATAAAAAAAAACACTGCTTGTAGGTTCATGTGCTGCACTATTTTATGGGTATGGCCACACTTTTTAATACCACTTTAGGCAGAATGCGGAAGGTGACATATAAGGGTATTTACATAGGTAAACTAACCCCCCTAGCCAAAGAATGAAAAAAAAAAATCCATTCGTATTTCTCTCGGTTTCTCCCTTTCACACACAGTCTCCCCTTAATCTTCTCTCTCACACCCACACTCTCACTTGCACGCACACACCCCCATTGTGTATGCGTGTTTCTGCTTCCCACTCAAACATACGAACAGAAACAATATGGCTTTTGCACACATGTAAATACATACATACTTTGTCTCGCTGTCACACACACACAGATTTGCACCTCTGTCTCGCTCTCACACACTAACAAAAACACATTACCTCCCAATCTCTCATTCCCCACCCCTTCTACGCAGTGAAACACCTGTATGTCTAAGCCTGGCCTGCCATTATTACAGCCACCGTATGGTAATGCTCGTGATATCTGCACAGATCAAACCAGACCCAGTGTCGCAAGGACAGTATCTGGTCGCACAAGCATCTTTCTTCCCCAATGGCTGAACTACTGAGGCAAATCACGTTTATGTGGCTTCTGAGTTTAATTGTTGAACATTAAAGAATGTATAATTTGCGACCACAACACACAGCAGCCATTTCTGCATTTTTAATACAACCATTCCGACTTTGAGAGGAGTAATCTAAACATCTTTTAATTGGGCCTGTGATTTACTTTCGGTGGCCCCCGGCCGGTCGCCCCCCCACCCCCCCCCATCCCCCCATCCCCCTGCAGTCCCGAGAGGCTGAGGCAGCAATCACAGTAGCCTTCTCATTCTCTGCATGATCGGCTCTCCAAACGAAGTCACTGTTAGCCACACTCAAGTAGGCTCTCCACCCCGACTGGCTCCACTTCAGCCACCTATGGGGCAACATGCATGCCAGACAGAGCACGTCCCAATATTGACAGCAGGCAACACTTAACTGAAAAGGTCCATAGTCATAGAGACGTTTTAAGGTTATGGCCATGAGATAAATGCACATCCACCGAGTCTGAAATGAAACACATTAAACAGTCTGTGCTTATCCCAACACCAGCCAAGGATCTAGCCTTCCTGGACCAAACTTGGACGCCTCCGAGTCAGCATTTCAAAACTTGTTGTAAACTGCAGCAGATCCAAAGTAACAGACAACTTTTTTTACATTACGTTTGTCAGCCTCACTTTCCTTTGCTCCTCAAAGTGCAAAACAAATGTGTGATCATACGATTACCTCCGGTTTTTAGTCAAAAATAAGTAGATTTTACTGTTAGGAGTTATCACTAAGGCACATGATTGATATGGCAATTTCAATGGACACCATGGGGTCAGGTTTGCAGGATGCACCGCTGGGTACAGTTGTACTACAATGATGGCCTTTCTGGCTCTAGGGTCAAGAAACCCTGCCGACTGGTCATCATGACCTGTGTTTTAAATGGGCCGGTACTCGTCGTTATGGAATTCCAGCATTTCTCAGTTCTCTCCTGGAGGACTGGAGCTTCTCCTTAGACAGGGAGAATACCGGTGCTCACAGGGTTCCAGCAGCAGTGCAAGCGCTCCTCCTGGGCCTTGATTATACAGTAGGTCACTTGTTTGGCAAACCGAGAGCAAGCTCTGGTGCGCGATCACACGCTGCCAACCTTACCAATCAGTTAATTTATTGTGTGCGGCCAGCGAGTTCCCTGTTCAATTCTAAATCAGATAGGGAAATGTATGACTTGACATACCGCTCAAAAGAGGGAGAGAAGACATTGCAAAAGTATTGTAATGGCACATAAACACGATTTTGCTCATTGTATTCGTGTAAAAACAGAAACAAATAGCTACGAAATTCCGAGCCACCAGTCGCCAATGAGATGGAAGGAAGGTAGAGTGATGCAGAAGCAGGAGGCAGTGAGAGGTAAAGATGGGGAAAAGAGACGACAGAACCCCTATAAATTCAAGAGGAAGAGAATTAAGAAAAGCAACTGAGCGTAGGTAGAGAGAGAAAAAAAAAAGAAAAAAAAAGGGGAAGAGACTGAATAGGGGAGAGTAAGACAGACTTGGCAAAGGAGAGAAAGGGAGACAAAAATATGAAGAGATACAAACAGGTGTAAGTTTTGAGGGACAGAAAGGAGGAATTGACATGGGAAAGGTTTAGAGATGGGTATGGATAAAAGGAAAGCAGTGAGATTAAATGCCCATGAAAAAGGTTTCATGCGTAGCTTTGCCAGTGATTTACCACAATAAAGTGTGTCTGCATCTTACTGAATAGTTTCTCAAACTAAGAGCAAAAATAGCTCGGTGCAGCCTACAGATTTCATGCCCAATCCCTCAAAGTTACAGCAACTGCTGATCACTAATATTAATCAAACCCATGCCTAGGCCGTGATTAAAGTAGGAGAACGAAAAATGCAGCCAGCCAGCCTGTTGCATTAGCTTAGTTAAATTCTCCTACTTTAATCGCGGCCTGGCCGCCCCCACCATGCGCGCCACCAAATCAAAAATTGTAATCATGATGATGATTGATTCATCATCATAATTACACATTTTGATTTATTGCCTGCACCCGCGAAGGTCCAGTGAGAGGCTGAGCGCACAACTCAGGCTGAGCCTGAGTTGTGCGCTCAGCTCAGGAATGGGTAGCTCAGTGAAGGTTAAACAAGGCGCTAGCAGGCGAGAGGCCTCAACATGTACACAGAGGACAGAGCTGTGCATACACGGTAATGGAATCTCCAGACCACCACCCGTCACCACCACTGCACGAGGCGCGACGCCCGCCAACTGTTTGTGCCACCCACCATGATGAATCAATGTCATATTAATTGATTTGGTGCCAGAAAAACGTTACGTACTCACCTGCTGTTGGTGGCAGTCTGCAGACACAGGGGGGCTACGTCGGCGGGCTAGCCTAGGAAAGAATAATTAATTTATGGCCGTCCAAGATCAAGAAGTGCGGTCGGACCTATGCTCGTCGTCACTCCTGATGCTGCAGGCAGTCGCGCAGTTTAAATCTCGCGACATCAGCCGCACCCTAGAGAGGCGCGCAGACGCGGCGGAGGAGGAGTCAGTGCATCATTCTGCGCGCTGCGCAGAGGCACCTCCTCCTCCTGAAGTTCGGTTCCACTTGCACACTGCACGGGTCAATCAGGCTTGCTGCTGTTTTCCCTGCAGCTGCACTCAGACAGCGGACTCGGTCGGAGTAGTAGTCTTGCTTTTGCTGGGAACTTGGAAGTCTGACTGACTGTCTGTCGGACTGAGAGTCAGACAGTCAGACAGTCTCACGGTCCGACGACGGTCGGACGGAAAATCGGCCCCCAAAGCCACAAAACCGGCCCCCTATCGGAAAACCAGCCCCCACCCCATCCAGCCTACCGGGGGATTGCCCGGTGCCCGAAAGCACCAGTCCGGGCCTGGTCAGGACACAATTAGAATGGAGAAGAGGAATTGCAAAAAAGAAGAAACAAGGCAACATGCCTTCTCCATTTATGAAGTTGTGATCTGAAACATCACTGTTAACGACAGGAACCACATCATCTGCTGATATGCTGTTAACAGCCATCTGGAAGTCTGAAGTACTCATTGATGACAATCAGTAAATACAGTTTGGTTAAAATGGTCCAGAAATCAGTGCCATCTTTTCAGAAACCCTGTGATAGCAAAGATATCACTTTAGGCTGAAATAGTGACTGCTTGATTTGACTTTCACAGGTGACCGAAGCCAAACATCCCTTCCACCAGTTCTTCTGAGAAAGAGTCCCGTCCCTTCAGTCTTAGAAGGCAAATTGTCAGAAATAAGCTAGGATGACCCCTAAATGCCAGGTCCCAGCCTCCTTTCACTGCCACTTTGGAATCACCAGATGGGTCATTCTCAGCAGCAGCCCCTTCCTGTGACAAAGGTCACTTTGGCCATGCCTGAATGCCTTCATCTCATGGAGATCTATTTGTCATTGGTTATTATTGGTCTTGTTGCAGTCTCTTCAGCCCTAACATTGGATGACATCCAGATGAGAATCTGTTACATCAGTCAGCATGGGGCCCTTAGGGGTAGCTTAATCGATTTCACTTTTGCTGATATCTACAGGGCAAGCCTTTTTCAGACGTGGAATGTATTCTTCTGCGAAGTAAGGGTGAGGCTTCATGGAAGGCAAAGTAAATCTCTAGAAGACGTCAGCAGTATTGTAGCCCTTCCCACGCTTGTGCAAAATGTGGCAACCATAGCCCTCGATTCGCAGGCCATGCACCTTTCAGGAAAAGGCTGAATTGTATTGTTAGGTTTTCATAGATGGTCTCAAGGGCATGGTGGTCATTCATGGTTGTATATGCCTTGCTAAACATGGAACTGTTCATAAGCCACTCCTCAGCCTTGGGGGTATGCCTTCTAGTGTGCTCTCTTTTTTGGCACAAGCAGTGATGTATTGTGTTAACTCAAGGCTGGTTCATGTTGAGTCAATGTGTATGTTTGCCCTTATATTGTGAGATCCCTCGAGGGAGTACTGAGTAAGGCCAAGTAATGAATGGACTTAACACAGTAGCTAATGATGCCCAGAAGTGAACAAACAAAGGAGACGTTTGCAGCCGCAGCAATTGCAGACTGAGGGTCCCTACTTTCTGTGGATCAGGCCACATGCTTTTACAAGAGAAAATGTGTCTATAAAACTTCAACTGGGGCTGGGAAAAAGCACATTTCTTCTTGTTAAGTATAAAGATGACATATTGCGAGGTCTCCACACACTTTTCAAAAAATGTATCACTGTATTTGAAATAGTTAAGAATTATATTGATGACTTTTCTTATGCCCTAGTGAAAAACTCAGATGATAAACCAAAGGTAAGTCATCTGAACCTGAACAAAACCATGTGAGCTGTGAATGTGGCACTCTAACACGACAATTCCTTCAGATCAAATTGATGATAGCATTTTTTAAGGTCGAGTTTAGAGGCAAGTGCCATGAAGTTAGTGTATCATGTCTTGAATACAAAGTATGAGATGTAATTTTCTTTGGTTGTGATATTCCGCTACTGCGCGCCCACACACATCCTCAATTGGTCTCACAATAGTCTTTAGGGCGCAGGAGCAATCTGAAAACCCCCTGGATTAAGCCACATTACTGGCTCAATAACAGTTTGTTTAAGCAAGCTGTGGATTTCTGCTTCTAGCTACTGCTGAATATTAATGGGGATGCCACTGAAATGCTGAGCAACAGACTTCATAGACCAACCTGTGTGCTGTTAATCTGTCTATATTTGAACTAGCCCAGACTTTTTAAAACTTCAGGAATCTTTCCACTAAATAACATACCAATGATGCCTTAATTCCTCCTACAAGCCAGCAGAGTACCTGTAGCTGGCCCAACTTGACTGATCTGAAAGCCAACAAACACCTTGTGTCAGCAGATCCTTTGATTATATAAATGTCAAATTGACCATAAAGCCATTTGTAGAGAACACCATACTAATGAGCTCTTGTAGGAGAGCTGTGTGCATAAGCCATATGCATAGATTCTTACATTTGTGGTCTGTAATTGTGCACCATCAGACGGCCGGGCAAATGGTGGCTTCCAAGAAAGGAATTTTCAGATCAGCAACTTGAATGCCCAGCACCAACTATGTTATGTCATCAACCTCTGTCAGGGCCCTGCTTATGATAGAACACACTTTGTGCCCTATTGCGATGTCGATCGGAATTGTCTCTGACCAACGCCGTCTCGGTGTGGGAATCGACGATCGTAGGTTGGCAGTTCTGAACACCGTATTACAATGAGATGGTTGCAAACTCCCATTTCTCTGTGGGAGCTTGTAGTGCGGGCAGAAACCGCCTGCAGCACAAGCTCCCATAGAGAAATTTGAGTTTTTGTAAATTCCTGCACCATATGGCAGGCACCTCACTCACAGTGCCTGCAGGGATTTTAAGGAAGGCACCATAAGTGCCTCCCAGGCCCACAACCGTAGGCCACGGAAGGTACGGGGCCCTGCTAGGGGCTCCCAAAGTCACTTTCTGACAGGCTTTCCATGTCAGAAAGCCAGAAATGGAAAGTCTGTTGGAAACCGACATCATAATCTCGATGGCGGAAACGCCGTCCGTTAGGGATTATGTGTGGCTTCCGACTGCCCGACAGGCTCCTTGAGCCCATCAGAAGCCAGTCAGTTTGACCGGCCAGTTTAAACTCCGACAGCGCTGGCGTAATGAAACTTGAGAGGGCCACCCTGCAAGGTACATGGAGAGCCCCCCACTGGACTCCATCAGGAGCTCTCCAGCCAGAGTACAGTGCTGCTGTAGGGCCCCCTGGAGCTTGGGGGCCCTACCACACCGCGGGGGCTGTGGGGGCTTGTGTTACGCCACTGTCCGACCGCTGTCTTTGTAATAGGGCAGTCGGAACTTAAACCTTAGATGTCGTTCGGAAAGCGCAAATGAGGCCGTTTGTCTTTTGCAAGTTCAGCCCACTCTGACAACAGAGACCCACTTGGGGAGTTGTCCTTATTTGTATCCTCCTGGCTCAGTATTTTGGCACCACAGTATGTTTCAGTTTGTTCAGTTCATGTCTCAACAAACCTAGAGGTGACAGATGTATTTAATCTTTTTTGAAGGTTGTTTGGTACCTGTACATGTTTTGAAAATATCCTTCCTGTCCGCATCTACTACACCTTTCATCTTGTGCTTGGCACCTGCCCTTGTGCTGAATATGATAGCTACGCTTACGGCATACATTGCAAGGTGCTTTAAAGCTGAAAAAGAACCCTTTGACAACACAGTTTACTGTGTCAAGACACCTGGAGCATTTCATTGCCTGGGCCTGAAGCTCAGCAGTGTGAGCAATATGTGCCAAATTCTGAATGTCCTCTAATTTCTATGATTTTTGGTGCACTTTTTTTCAAAATTATAATGTCTCACATCTACCAAAATTTGTAAGTTCACTTCAGTGCCTCTTCACAATTATACCTGTTCGTCATGAGCATGTTAAAGCACCCGACGAACAAGTCAATGGTTTCACCAGGATTCTGGCCCACAACATGGAAGATGTAGCGTTTGTAATCAACATTTTTTTGAGGTGAAAAGTAATGCATATGTTTTAGGACTTAAAAGTGTCAAAGTCAGTGTCGGACAGCTCAAACCTAATGTTCTTGATGGATTCGGGACCAATACAGTGGCAAAGGAGCCCTTTCTTCCTCCCTTCATCCTTTATAGCCATATTGGTAATGAAGATCTTGAATTCTCTGATCTACTTAGTTCACTGAGGAACCAGTTTCTGGGCTCATCAAGGTCAAAATGGGGAGGAACACAAACCAACAGTGCCTCTGAGGAGAAGGTGGTTCTCATAGTGATACCATTGAAAGCAACCATTTCTTTCTTGGATCAAATAATCATTTTCATTTAATTTAATCTTTATTTCGACATTATTTCAGCCATAAAAGATTACAAATAAAACAGGCATTTCAACACATAGTATAAAATTGTACATTCATATTATACAATACAATTCCATAAAAACAAGAATAAGCAATCAGCCCTGGCTACTATTCGCCATTATAAAACATCTCTTGGACCACATGGCTATCAGAAACTTCGATAGTGCAAAGACAATATGCCCTGAAGTATCGGTCTTGAGAATTCTCAAAGCAACCAAGCATTTGTCAAAGCCCAGGTTCTTGCATAAAGGTACTAACCAGAACTTCCTGGCTTTACTATAAGCAGGACAAAAAAAGAGTATATGGAGTTCATCCTTGTGGACGGCACCACAGCCTGGGCAAGCTTTATTCACAGAGGAGGGCCATTTACTTGTAAAGGCCCTTAGTGGTAGTGTACCATACCTCCATTGAATATAGTGCTTCCTTGCTGCTACTGGATAGATAACATTCAGGAAGTCCTCAAACACATAAGCAGTCTTATTATTTAGAAATAATTTTGTCATAATGCCAACTCGTGAATCGTGCAGCCATATGTTGCGTTTGTAAACCCTGAAAGACTTAGTAAGGGATTTACCTGAAACCTCCCTACACACCTGTTCTGGTTCATACCACAGAGCAGGTAAACCCATTTTCTCCAGTTCCTGTTTCACAAATGCAAGCCAAGGTATATAATCAGATGATTGCTGTCAGAGGAGGACACCGCTAAAGAAGTGCGATGCGCCACAGTAAATAAGGCCAAAGTCATGAGATCACACTTGTCTCGGAAGACCACCTCAGTGCCACTATATTGTCTCAGTAAGTGCCGACACAGACAGTATAGTCATTGTTATTACACATGAAAGTAACTGCGAAAACATAACCTTGTATTTCTATTGCTTTTATGTTTTTAATGTCAAAGTCCCTTTGCTCCTGTATATGACAATGCGCACTGATATTTTATCTATAAACAAGAATGTTGTTGCTTTATTGATTTGAAGTGCCCTTTAGTCTCAAACCTCCTGCTAATTTTCATGGCTTTGGTAGCATAGAAGCTATCTATGCAAAGCAATGCATTTGCACATTTCCTAGACCTCATAGAAAAGTGTAGCCTCGCTTTCGATATTGGCAACCAGAAGCACGCTTTCAAGCAATTACTGAAGTCAGCAGTGTGTTCATGTATTATTATGCCTGGTTCAAGGACATCTTGCATTTCCTTCACGAGAAGATCCTGTTACCAGCTCATTAGATATCTTTAGCTGAAAATAACACGTTTCTATCACATGCTTGCACTCTATAGACTTGTATAGAGGGGAAAAAGTATATAAACTGTTCATTTTTGCATGCATTTTCCCATGATATGCTCCAACTAGCAGTTTTGGGTGAGAGCTCTGGCCTGTTGAAATGGCAGTTGTCTCTTTATTATTTTCTATGCTGCTCGCTATTTTTGCATTGACGCATGTTAGACTTTTGGCTTTACTATATGTTGTGTTTTACTTTAACAGAAACAATCAAAGCACTGGAGTTAGCTACTAAGGGCCTTATCACGAGTTTGGCGGTCCTCCTGTCAGCCCGCCACCGCCGCACTGACAGGAGGACCGCCAAGCCTTTCATGCGCCCGCATTATGAGTGTTATCCAGGGCAGGCAGGCGGTGTTGCGGTGGTCTCACAGTGGTGGCTGTGTAAGGCTCATAGGTGAGCCTTACCAGCAGATCGCTGCTGTGAGAGCACCTGGAGCACATTCCTGCATGGTGTGGCATGTGGGGGTGCAATTCAAGGGGGGCATCACACGTGCGTCCTCCGCATGCACCCCCAGGCCCAGAAGCAGAAGGGGGCCCGTTGCCTCTCTGCCACCCTTTTCATGGTGGGCTCACTGCCATGAAATGGCTGGTGGAAAACCAACTCGTAATATGCTCGGTGGTGCCAGCATGTACTCCGCCAGCATATTGAGGTCGGTTTCAGACTGCCGGCGCAGTGGGATCCTTGATTCCGGGCGCCACACTCAGAATAATACTGGCGGACCCGCAGTGGTTGCAGTCGTCGGACGCCACCGCAAGTACGGCGGTCCTGATGACCGCTGCACTCGTAATAAGGCCCAAGTGGTGCCTTCCTCCCTTATTGACTGAACATGACAAGCAGATTCAATGAGTTTAGGAGTAAGCTGGAGCCTCGAGAAGGCAAATGAATTTTCAGACACTCACCCATAGTCACAGATCTTAGTTGAATCCACCATCATTCTTTAGCTCACTTCGCCACCTCAGTTCAGACCCAGCTATAGGCAAATAAGTGTTGACCTTGTGCCTCATAGGAACAGTCCAGCCCGAACTGCCAAGCCTTCCCTGAACCGGAAACAAGCATGTTGGGACAAGTTTCAGGGTAACATCCCTCATCAGCCACGTTAACCGAAACGCGCGTAGATCATATGCATAAGCCACATACATATTTGATTGGATGTTAATCATATGCAAAATCCAAATATTAGATTAGATGTAAAAGCCACAGATGTGATGTAAAATTATAATCAGGGAAGAAAATGTACCAAAAGGTTGGACATACAAATGTATAAAAAAAAGTTTAAGATGATAATGTGGTGCCTTGTTGCTCTTGTTTGATGCTCAACACCAAAGAGAAACAATTATATGGAAAATATTACATTTTATATGAATACTGAAGACTCGTTTTGGAATTCCTGTATGCGTTTTAAGAAATGTTGATTTGAGGCATTTGTATGAATGATGGATTGAATGAGGAGAAAGTGGTAGATGAATGAAGATTGGAAGCGGTGGTTTTTAAAGAAGTCACATTTTTTGTTGTTGTGAACTTTATGAAGTATTAACGAATGAAATAATGTATGCTATATAGTATATGTACATTGTATAATAGAAAGTTGACATGTGAAATTCAGACATGATATATTGATAGGTATGATATGACAAAAAACGAATAAAGAGAGAAACACAAAAAAAATTTTTTGTTATTTAGACTGCATGTATATTGGAGTGTATGAATGAGGGAATGATGAGCCACTGATGAAAGAAAAAATGTTGCAGGGGGACTTACTTCTTATTATAGTTTTTGCTCTGCTCCAGGAGCCAATAGTGTAAAGCACGGGGCCTGTTCCATTTTAAACATACACATGAGATTGTGCTGAGTGTACACGCTAACACACAAGAGTATGCTCAGTAAATAGAATAACAGACAAGAGTATGCTGGGCGTACATGGTAATACATGAGGTAAACAAACTAACAGGAGGTCACTGGAATTATGCAGTTCTGCAGCAGCAGCATTTTCAGCATAATTACGGTGTTGCCGAATTTCCACATACTCCATGATCTGCTAAACAATATGGAGATTTTAAGAAAAAAATGTGCTTCTGGTGCAAACGGATCAAAAGTTACTAAAAACTGCGTGACGTAGAAGGCCATTCACTAAGGTTGACTGGTTACCTTTCAGTAGCTTATTGGTGTATTTGGATGTTTGAGGTGGCACTAATGAGTTGAAAGATTTTACCACACAATGTTAAAATGTGTCAAAATGGCCAAATAATGAAGTAATAGTATTACAAAATAAGCGACATAGGCCGCATTGTTTGACTTTTCTTGCCACATAATTTAGTCATCTGTGCTGTATACTTGGTCCTCACCTCCCACAGTATTCCAGTGACCCTGGCTAACACTTGAGAGTATACTCGGGGGGGAAAGCTAACATAGGTCCTTGCCACTTTCCAAACATCTTTCGAGTTCCTATGTGAACAAATTCAGGGACCCTTTTTGGGCGACATTTTGGAGCGACGTTCATTTTTAATTAGAAGTCCCCTAATATGAGAACGCAGCCCTTCTCCTCCGCAAGGGGCAGTGCCCTAGCATGCCCACTTTGTGAAAACGTCATCATGTTCTCGTTTGCCGCATCATATGCGCGAGGTCGCCGAGGTCGCCCTGTCTGCCTTCCCGCTCGTGACACACCGTTTCAAGAGGCTCGGGCGCTACATTGCAGAATCGGAATTAGGTGGTGGCTTGAAGCCCCTGGAGTGAGTGATTATTGAGAGGAGCATAATGAATTCAACGTCACACTGCCCAGATTTGAACGCTAGTGACGTAAAATCAGACAGATGAGGAGGAGTGGAGTCTCGTCTATTACCTTATGGCTAACGATATTTATAAGTGGTTGCAAAAATCAGTTTCATCTGGAGTGCGCCCGAAACAAAAATATGGTCTACAATTTTGTACAAGTAAAATACACTATATTTATGCTGTGTACTTATAATGAAAACACAGAGCAACTATGTGTGCACTTCCTGGACTACTGATCTGCCGAACCAGGTGTCACTGAAGAGCGCACGTTAATTTATGATGAGCTATCGTGGTACTATGGGCAGCTAAAGGATGTTTTTGTTCCCCAAATTCAATGTACTGGTTTTTTGTAGAGAGCCACTCGGCCTCCACACTACAATGTATAACGCTGTACATGCATCCCCCACCCCTCGAGGCGGGCTCGCCTCGAGGGTATAAATAAAGTTACGGAAGACCGCTCGGGGTCTTTCCGGTTAAACAGTATCTAGCCCACCTGTGGTCAATCTGTCCCAGCACCCAGCACTCGTGGCCTGTACCGGGCCACCACACTGGCGACAAGGCCGGAAGTCCCGCTGCGTGCTACCTGCGAGGTGCAGCTGTTGCCGCGGCGTCAGCGCAGCCCACCCGAGATGCTCCATCGCTGCCGGCATTCCTCCGGCCCGGCTGCGCTTCCTAGCAGCGGCGCCCCAGCCGCCCTGCTCCTCTGCGCCTGCCCGCGTGTCTCCCTCCCTGTCGGAGACACGCTCCAGAGGCGGGGCGCGTCCTTGCCTGATCCCCGGTGAAGACTAGGTGCGCTGCGTCCGCGCCACCGGCTGCCGTTGCTGAGCCCGGAGACCCTCGCCTGCAGGAGTCTGCCTCTCCACATGGCTGCCAGGGCGCCCCGCCCCCCGATGTCAGCGGAACGAAGGCTGCATGTCCCAGCGCGCTGGGAGATAAGGATCTGGTAGGCTGCCGAGACGGTCTGCAGAAGCGTGTGCATCTTCCCCAGGCAACAGGCATTGGCAAATGCAAGGACCCCTGCCTCCAACAAGCATTGGCAACGGCAAGTTCCCCATCTGATGCTGTGGGATCCTTCCGGTTTGCTGAACTTTACCGGCCGGGTGTGGGGATGCCTTCCCCTCCCTACCTGCTGCCAGGAGCAGACTGCTTAGAGGGGTTTCGGAACTTCCTACGCCGGAGTGAGTACGCCAACCTGCATGCGCCGCGCCTGTGGGCCGCCCACTTCTCCCAGCCCAGCCGCTCATCGCGTGCGCGGCGCTAGGCGCGCCGGCGCGACCCGCAAAACAGCATGAGCAACCCACCAGTAGCAGGTAACAACACCCCACCGCCCCAGCAGGCGGCCCAAGGAGGAGGGGGTAGGGCGACCGACCAGCACCACAACCATGCAACAGTGAACCCACTTCCGCCCTTCAGCGAGATGGCGGATCCAGCCACTGCGGCCCCCCGATGGAGAGCGTGGGTCGGCCAGCTCAACAACTATTTCACAGGGACCCGTGAAACGGACGGCACGGTGAAGCGCTCCCTGCTAATCTTCTATGGGGGACCAGAGATATATGATCTGTTTGAGACCCTTCCAAACACAGGTAACGCGGATGATTACAACGCAGCGGTGGCGGCTCTCAATCAGCACTTTGATCCGCAATTCAATCCGGGCTTGGAGAAATTCAAATTTCGACGCTCTCTTCAGCTAGAGGATGAGTCAGTTGACATGTTTCATGCGCGCCTGCGGAAGCTAGCGGCCACATGCGGTTTTGCCGACCAGAGGGAGGAGATAAGAAGCCAGATCATACTGGGGTGCAAATCAATACTGCTCAGGAAGCTGATACTGCGTCAGCCCGGCATCACGCTGGACCAGATCCTGGTGCTGGCCAGGTCACATGAACTCTCGGACGTCAGGGCGGAAGAGATGGCCGCAGCCCTCCACAAACCGCCTCCGGCACAGAGCACCACACGGTCTCCTCCGATCAAAGAGGAACGCGTCGACGTGATCCGGAGGCGATCAACGTCCGCACCAGTCAGGGCACGACCGCCACCTGGAGGACCCTGCAGGAATTGCGGAGAAGATCACCCTCCCACGGCCACGTGCGGAGCAAAAGGGCGAGAATGCTCCCTCTGCGGGAAATTGAACCACTACGCCAAAGTGTGCCGCAGTGGTCAACAACGGTTTGCCCCCAGAAGACCAAGAGGGTTCACACAACGGGTCCGGCAACTGTCGATCGCTGACCCAGATGAAGCAGAGAAGGGGGCAACGCACCACCCGAACCTCGACCTGGAAGACGAAGACGACGAGGTCTACTAGGTCTCTTTTGTAGGCCAATCAGGGAGCCGGCGAAGGCCGCCGCCCATGTGCTCAGTCAAGATATTTGGTACTGATCTCCGGGCACTCATAGACACCGGGGCAATGGTGAATGTCATGGACTCCCAACAGTTCGAAGCACTGGCACACCGACCCCCTCTGCTACCAACCACAGCGAGAATATACGCATATGGAGGAGTCGACCCCCTTCCCTTAAGAGGTACCTTTGAGACAACGGTCACCAGCAGTTTTCTCACCACCACGGCCAGATTTCAAGTGACTGAAGGAAGGAAGGGCACCCTCCTAAGCTGCCATACAGCTGAGGACTTGGGACTTGTGTTCTTCACAAACGAAGTGCATGAAGCACACGCCAAGGACATGCTGAAGGAGTTCCCCGAACTGTTCATAGGGTTAGGAAAGCTGAAAGGAAAACAATTTCGGCTCCACATAGATCCTACAGTCAAACCGGTAGCCCTGCGGCACCGAAGGGCACCGTACAACTTAAGGCCCCAGGTCGAAGCGGAGCTGGCAAAGCTCGAAGCGCTGGACGTCATCGAGAAAGTTACTGGTCCCACGCCCTGGGTATCCCCGCTAGTGGTCGCTCCTAAGCCAAAACAACCGGGAGCGATTCGACTGTGCGTCGATATGAGGCTACCCAATGCTGCTGTCAAGAGAGAGCGCCATGTAACACCAACCATGGATGAAATCGTGGCGGACCTAAACGGCGCTAAATGGTTTTCAAAATTAGACCTTAACGCGGGGTACCACCAGTTGGAGCTGGAACCAAACAGTAGGTACATTACGACCTTCGCCACACATGTGGGCCTCAGACGGTATAAGCGGCTCAGCTTTGGAGTATCTTCGGCGGCGGAGGTATTTCAGAATGCCATTAAGGAAACCCTGTCAGGCCTGACAGGAGTAATCAATCTAAGCGACGACATCCTGGTATTCTCGTGTACGCTAGAAGACCATCATGCCCAGTTGAGAGCAACACTGCAACGGCTCAGAGACCATGGCCTAACACTACACAAGGAGAAGTGTGTGTTCTATCAAGAATCGATTAACTGCTTCGGTTACACGTTCACGCGAGAAGGCCTTAAGGTGGATCCGAAGAAGGCACTTGCCCTGCGGTCGGCAAGCATCCCCAAGTCACCCACCGAAGTGAGGAGTTTCCTCGGGATGGCAACGTATTGTGGGAGGTTCATCCCAAACCTGGCCGCCCTGTCTGAACCCCTTCGCGTCCTCACGCGAAGTGATCAGCCCTGGGTATGGACGGTGGAAGCCAATGCAGCGTTTGCAAAGATCAAGGCGGCATTGCAAGATAAGACCGTCATGGCGTATTTCCGCCCCGGAAGGCCGACGGAGCTCGTCGTGGACGCAAGTCCGGTGGGTCTTGGAGCAGTGCTGCTACAGGAACACGAAAGAGGCACGTGGAAACCAGTCGCCTATGCCAGTCGTGCGCTGTCTGATACAGAGACGAGGTACGCACAACTTGAAAGAGAAGCTTTAGCAATAAAGTGGGCATGTCAACATTTTCATTTATACTTGTTTGGACAAGACTTCAACGTGATCACGGACCACAAACCTTTGGTCCCACTGTTTGGAGGCACCACACGGCTAGCACCACCCCGCATTGAACGGTGGGCAGTACAGCTGCAGCAATACCGGTTCACAGTACTTTTTCGCCCAGGGGCACACAACCCGGCAGACTACCTATCCCGGCACCCAGAAGACCTTTCCCTGGCATGCGTCCCCACGGATGTCAGATACTCCGACGCCTACGTGCGGATGATAGGCCGAGACGCCTGCCCAGATGCGATGACCCTGGAAGAAGTTGGTCAAGCCACGGACCATGACGAGACCCTGACCAAAGTCAAGGAGGCCCTGGCATCTCACGACTGGAAGAGGTTCTTGGAAGGTAACCAGGCGCTCACGGGGGAAGCAAAACACGCGCAGCAACAGATGTGGCAAGTTCGTCATGAGCTAAGCATAGGGGAGTGTGGCGCAGTTCTGAGAGGCCATCTCCTGGTCGTTCCAAGAGCGTTGCAAGAGCGTTGTCTGCACCTGGCACACGAAGGCCATCAGGGCATGGCGAAAACCAAGGCACGTCTCAGGAACAAGGTCTGGTTTCCAACCATGCACACAAAAGTAGAGGAGCTAGTACGGCGGTGCCGAGCATGCACGATCACAGGAGGTGACCCACCATCAGCGCCGGTCCTCACCGAAGAACCATGTCATCACCCGTGGTCCAAAGTGAGTGTGGATTTCGGCAGTTTTCCGGATGGAAGACAGATGCTAGTACTTGTGGATGCTTACACGAAATTCCCGGTGGTGGAGGTAGTGGAGTCCACGTCGTTCCAACACATACAGATGGCTCTGGAAAAGACTTTCGCCATGCTGGGGAACCCTAAGGTAATCCGATCGGACAATGGGCCACCTGTCCACGGCCAAGAATTCAGAGAGTACATGGCGAAGCGAGCGATCAAACACAGGCGGATAACCCCTCTGTGGCCGCAGGCAAATGGGGACGTCGAGAGGCTGATGCGCACTCTGAACAGGGCCCTGCGCATTGCAGTCGAACAAGGACAAGATGTGGAGATAGCGTTAACCAAGTTCCTCGACGCCTATCGACACACGCCTCACTGCACGACGAAGTGTGCACCAGCCCATCTCCTCTTCAAAGAAGCCCCGCGAGACGGGATACCGACCGATCCGTCCTGGAGCCCACCGGCACATGACGATGAAGCGGTGCAAGATCGAAGGGAACAGACGAACAACAAGGCCAGTGAGTACCGGAGAGCCCGAGAGCATCACCTAGTGGCTGGAGACAAGGTGGTAGTAAAAGATCGGCACCCTGGCTGGAAGTTCCGTACACCTTTCGAACCTGAGGTGTGGACAGTGCTATCAACAAAAGGAACTATGATCACGGCTAGAAGATGTGATTTGAGAGTGACGAGGAATGCATCGTACTTCAAGAAGGTTGACGGCGAACTAGCAGAAGAACAGGACAGCGAAGAAGCAGGAATGGAGTACGACGTGTCCCCAGACTGGCCGGCCGCCCCGGAGAGGGGATCCCCAAGGCGACGCAAAGGCGTACTGCCAGGCGAACCAGGGCAAACCGCAGGCAGCCACCAGGAAAACCGAGCTCAAGGAGAAGAGTCAGTTTCCCGGAACCTGGAGGACAGAGGTGGTTCCAGCAGAGGAGCAGGCTCCCGGCTGCGAGGTAACCCTGCTCCAAGCCAAAGACTCAGAGACTTTATGTGCCCCTCGCCTTGAGGGAGAACTTTAACGATTGACATTATCTAAAGTGTTGGAGGGATGTAGAGAGCCACTCGGCCTCTACACTACAATGTATAACGCTGTACATGCATCCCCCACCCCTCGAGGCGGGCTCGCCTCGAGGGTATAAATAAAGTTACGGAAGACCGCTCTGGGTCTTTCCGGTTAAACAGTATCTAGCCCACCTGTGGTCAATTTGTCTCAGCACCCAGCACTCGTGGCCTGTACCGGGCCACCACAGTTTTGTCGACATCGGAAGGATGAACGGCTGTTTGGACCCGCCGTGATAAGAAGCAGCGATGTGCTACATATTGCTTAATTAATAGGACACCCGGGAGCTACTGAAAAAAGAGTTGTTGTTTTTCATTGAAGTTACTGGCTGTGGCCAGTGGGTCGTTTAAACGGTTGACTGTACTACATAGGTTAATACGTAGCTGTTATTGTACATATATTGAGCTTTTCGTTTTCCGGGTAGTTGTATTTTGCGGCTTTAAATAAAACAGAGGCTTTTGCGCCAGAGTTCCGTTGGGCAGTTTATAATTCCACATTTAAATGGTGTAGTTTCAAAATACGATTTGTCGATTAGGTTGTACTTTCCTTGCCGTGCATTAACCCAGCTTTGTATGCTTCGTAGGTCGATAAAAACATATTTAATAACTGCACCAATTGACTGAGCACCCAGAGACGGCTGTGTTCGCTCTGTGTGCCATAACATATTAGAGATTAAGAAAGACAACATTGGTAGGATAAAAATCAGTTGTATTAAAACAAAAAAGTAGAATTGAAGGCTGCGGAAGTCAAGTTTTAAGTTTAAATGTCTAATTCTTCAATAGAAAGATGAGCGCCTCCACCCCAGCGTGATCTTTCATAGAGAACACATGGAAAGATGACCTCCCGTAAATTCATGTACTTCTTTGAATAACAATTGTTTAATACAGATTTAAGTCGTGGGAACTCCCGTGTCCTTCGAGTGGGAATGAAAGGGAAAGTCGCTCGCTGGTTTAAAGCAATGTCTGCAGAGAGTTTTGTAGGCGCGGTATAGGGTCGGAGTCTCCTATCCAAAATCACTCAGCCTTTCATCCGCTGCACGACTGATGAAATTAGTAACACGTAGATGAGGAATCTTACTAAAGCTTCAGATAAGATTCATATTAAAGCCAGCGACGGCCCGTGTAGGGCGTTTTACCGGGGCGGTGACGTGGGGCAGAGGAGGGGCAGGGTGGGGGGTTGCAAAATGCGGCATACGGCCGATTGCAGGTAAGTTACGAAAAAAAAAAGAAAACGAATTTTGTTACGCGCGCTGCATCGCATTTGGCGATGCTGCGCGCGCAACGAAATTCGTTTTTTTTTTTTTAACTTACCTGCAATCGGCCGTATGCCACTGTAGCGGGTCGGAGGAAAGCTCTGGGACACGGGTGGTTTTCAGAGAAGCTTTTATTGTTTTCAAAGAACGTCTGTGTCTCGGGGTACTCCTGTAGTACGGAAGGGGGGATTCGGGGATTCTTTGGTCCGGGCTGGAGCGGCTTCGTCTCTCCATGCTGGTCCTGCTCTTCTCCAGCTTGTCCGGTCTTCAGGGGAGTCTCAGGTACCGGGCAGTGCCCAGGGAAAAAGAGAATGCAGGGTGGTTTCAGTTTGAGGGACAGTAGGCGTGCACAACCGGGGAAGGGAGTGAGGAGTCACACGGTGCTCTTTTGATGCAACCCAGGCGGTGATACGGTGTGTCGGAGGTGCTCAGGGGGGGGGGGAAACAAAGAGTCTGGCGTCACTCTAGAGGGGTGATCGGTCGCGTGCTTCAGGGAGGCTTTGAACCCTTCCTTCCCACCCACGCTCTGACACGACTCCGTACCTGCTGAAGCCACACTTCCCTTGAAGTGTGGCACGGGGATTCTCCGGTACGTTGGCCTCCTGGCTCTGCAGCGGGCGCGTCCTCCACGTCCTCGTCTCCTCTTCGACTCGTCCACTGTCTCCCGGTCCTCTCCTTCTCGTCTCCTGCCTCTTCCGTATTCTCGCCTCCAGGTGTAGAACACACCTCCTCACGGTCCTTCCAGGGAATTTCACGTTCCGGACAGCCGACGTCACTGAAGGGGGCGGGTCCCAGGTCGAGCTCAGCCCAGTTAAAGAAACAGTCCCCGTTTCTTGCCTCAGGCTCGTGTATAGAATACCTGCTGGTTGTCCGGTCCAAGTGTGGCTGTGTGGGGAGAGAAGAAAGTGGTGATCGTCGGTTGTTTGGCACGCGATCCCGCCTCACATCGTCACACACGTCCTCCCCAGGAATCTCCCGATCGGGGAGAGGAAAACGGGAGAGGAAGTCCGCACTCCCATTTTCGGACCCTTTTCGGTGACAAACTGTAAATGAGAAGGGTTGTAACGACAGGAACCATCTCATTACCCGTGGATTCAAGGAAGCGTTCCTGCTCATCCACTGCAACGGAGCATGATCAGTGTATAAAGTGAACTGGTGACCCTCCAGGTAATAACGGAGCTTGTCGATCGCCCACTTCACGGCGAGACATTCCTTCTCTATTGTAGGGTACCGCACTTCCCGGGGAAACAGCTTTCGGCTGATGTATAGGATGGGATTTTCCATCCCGTCTGACCCTATCTGAGACAGTACTGCTCCCACCCCATAGTCGGAGGCATCTGTGTGTACAGTAAAGGGCTTGTTGAAGTCAGGGGAGGACAACACAGGGGCGGTGGTAATGAGTTTTTTAAGGGCGGTGAAGGCGTCCCACATCTCCTTGGTTGGGGTATGAAACAGGTGAGCTTTAAAGTCCGGTTTCAATGTGTGGGTGAGGGGAGCTGCGAGGGCCGAAAAGGAGGGGATAAACCGGCGATAATAACCGATGAGCCCCAGGAAGGCTCTAATTTCTTTCTTAGAGGTGGGAAAGGGCGTTTCTGAGATGGCTCTGATTTTTTCGATTTGGGGCTCTATCAAGCCATGCCCTAGTACGTATCCTAAGTATTTTACTTTGTGGAATCTGATTCGGGATTTCTTCGAATTGATGTGTAATCCGGCAGCCTGTAGTGTTCCACAAATGATCTCCAGATGTCGGAGGTGCTCTTCCCAGGAAGGGCTAAAAATAATAATATCGTCCAAGTAAGCGGAACTGTAGTTCTGATGGTTTCTCAACACCTCGTTCATAAGGCGTTGGAACGTTGCGGGGGCTCCATGCAACCCAAAGGGTAACACATTGAATTCATAGAGCCCGTTAGGGGTGGCAAAGGCCGTCTTTTTTCTGTCTTCCTCCCGTAGCGGTACTTGCCAATATCCCTTGGTCAAGTCCAGTGTGCTTATGTATCTAGCCTCTCCGAGTTTTTCAATCAGTTCGTCCACTCTGGGGATGGGATATGCGTCGAATGTGGACACAGAATTGAGAGAGCGAAAGTCCATACAAAAACGGGTGCTACCATCAGGTTTGGGCACCATAACTATTGGGGATGACCAGTCACTTCGGGAGGGCCGGATGATGCCTAACCGCAGCATTTCTTCTACTTCTTTCTGCACGGCTGCTCTCTTGGCTGCTGGAATTCTATAGGGCCTTACTTTCACTGTGGTTCCCGGCCGTGTCTCTATCCGATGTTCTGCAAGAGATGTCAATCCGGGTACGTCAGAAAGGATAGAGGCAAATGGTTTTAACACATGCAGTAATGTCTTCTGTTCTTGCTCCTTCAGGTCTTCGTTGATTTCCAGTTGTTCGAGGGTGGAGGATGTGGACGTTCTTGTCGGTAAGGTCAAGCGAACCTCCTTCGGTGGAGGTCCCAACCATTTTTTTAGGAGGTTGATGTGATACGTTTGTTTTTTTCTGGAGGACACCTGTAGTTGGTAACTGGTTTTCCCTATAGTGTCGAGGACTTTATAGGGCCCCATCCATTCAGATTGGAACCGTTTCGTAGAGGACGGTAGCATCACCAAAGCCCAGTCGCCTACCTCCAGCCTTCTCCATTTCTTTCCTTTATCGTAATATATTTTTTGTTTGATTTGACTTTTCTCGAGATTGGTATGTGCGAGGTCTCTCAGTTTACCCAGGGTGTTCTTGAGAGAGAGGCTGTACTCCAATATGTTTTTTCCTCATTTTTTTCTGCCTCCCAGGCTTCCTTAGTCATCTCCAAAAGAGACCAAGGCTGGCGTCCGTAGAGTAGTTCGAACGCCGAGCAGCCGAGACTGCTTTGCGTTTGTCCCCTTAGAACATATAACGCTAGCGGTAAAAGGAGATCCCAATCTCGTCCGCTTACCGACAGCATCTTTTTAAGAGTGGCTTTAAGGGTCCCATTATAGCGCTTCACGAGCCCATCGGTCTGGGGGTGATACACCGATGTTTTTATTTGTTGCACATTCAGGATCTTACATACTTCATGCATTAGTCTAGACATAAATGGGGTACCTTGGTCAGTTAGGACCTCTTTAGGGAAGCCCACTCGAGAAAACAATTCAATGACTTTTTCGGCTATGGCCCTAGAGGTCGGGGATTTGAGGGGGAAGGCTTCGGGGAACCGTGTGGCATAGTCCACTACTACGAGGGCATACAGGTTGCCTTTCCGACTCTTTGGAAGGGGCCCGATGAGATCCATCCCAACCCTTTCAAACGGGGTCCCTATGATGGGAAGCGGTTGTAGCGGTACTGCAGGTTGGCGGTGAGTGTTCTTCCTTTGGCACACCTCACTGGACAAGCAGTGTTTTTTTTATCTCTTGGTATATCCCCGGCCAATAAAAATACCGCAAGATACTGTGGGTAGTTTTTTCGCTCCCCATGTGACCTGCTAGTAAATGTGTGTGTGCGTAAAACATGATCTGTTCCCTAAAGGAGGAGGGGACCAGTAACTGTAATGGGTCGTCCGTTTTTCCCTGTCTGTAAAGGAGCCCTTCTTGAATTAAGAACCGGGGATAGCTCGGGGATGGTCTGTCTTGCTCAACATGCGCTTGTTCCCATGCGTTAAACAAGGAGGGGTCACTTGTTTGCGCGAACCTAAAACTCCTGTCAGAGACCCATGGATCGGGAGAGAGTAGGGCCGGTACATCCGTTTGTGGTGTGGGAGGGGACCCGTTAATGGACGAAGAAAAGAGGCTGTGGAAATGGGGGTTGTCTGTGCCTATGATGATCTCTTCAGGCAAGGTTTCGAGTACCCCTACCCTTACTTCTTTTGTCTTTCCGTCCTCTATTTCTAGGGGTACCTGGGCCAGGGGATATGCCCTTACATCCCCATGGACACATTTAATGTAAACCCACCTGTTGGGGAGCACCTGAGTAGAATGCACAAACACCCCCTGGATTACGGATTGTTTACACCCCGAGTCTAACAGGGCTTTGGCGGGCCGCCCATTTACTGTAACCCTTACATGATAAGCTCCTCCTAGTTCTGCTGAGTAGAGGACAGTCTTCGGTAAGTATCCCACTTCCATGGGTTCTTCAGATCCCTTTTTCTGTGGGCATAATCGAGCAATATGCCCCCAGGCCCCACATTCGAAACATTGCGGGCCTCTATAGGTGGGAACATCCACTTTGTGGGGACGAGGTATCATCATGTCCGTCGGAGCTCTGGGTTTCCGCTCAGGTTTACAGGCGGGCTTCGTGGGTTTTTCGGGCTCCCACGCGTACGTTCTTGGCTGAGCTCTTGAGAAGGTCACCGCCATATCTACTGCTTGAGCGGTAGTCAGATTGGAGTGTTGACGCAACCATCGTTGCGTCCCATACGGGAGAGCATCCAAATATTGCTCCAAGTAGATTTTGTCCATGATTTCCTCCTTGGAGCTACTTGTAGGGGTGAGCCATTTGTCGGCGGCCGCTTTCAATCGAAAGAAAAGGGTTTTGGGGTTTTCGCCGACAGCCCTTCTTTCTTTGCGGAACCTCACTCTATATGCTTCTGGGTCCATGCCCAGATGGTCCAAAATATTCGTTTTTATCGTGGCGTATGCGGTATCGCCGGTAGCATTAGCGACTTGATACGCTGATTGGGCTTCGCCGGTTAAGAAGGGGGCTAGAAAGAAGGGCCACTTTTCCACGGGCCACCCACAGGCCAAGGCGGCTCTCTCAAAGTTAAGTAAGAATGCATCGGGGACTTCTCCCGGCACATACTTCTGGAGGGATATCCCTGAAGGTGTGGGGGATGGACGTGGTTCTCGGGGTAAGGGGTTCCCGGTTGCGTCGGTCACGAGCTTCTGCAAGCCTTCAAGTTGAGCCGACACTGTATGGGTGAAGGTTTCGCAGTCAGCTTTGGCCGAGCTGAGTTGCTGTTCTACCATCCAGCCCAGCTGTTCTTGTCCTTTCACTAGATGATGCAGTATCTCTTCCATCTTCGGAGGGCAGATGGCTATCGTGATGCCCGCATTCTCCACCACTTGTAGCGGGTCGGAGGAAAGCTCTGGGACACGGGTGGTTTTCAGAGAAGCTTTTATTGTTTTCAAAGAACGTCTGTGTCTCGCGGTACTCCTGTAGTACGGAAGGGGGGATTCGGGGATTCTTTGGTTCGGGCTGGAGCGGCTTCGTCTCTCCACGCTGGTCCTGCTCTTCTCCAGCTTGTCCGGTCTTCAGGGGAGTCTCAGGTACCGGGCGGGGCCCAGGGAAAAAGAGAATACAGGGTGGTTTCAGTTTGGGGGACAGTAGGTGTGCACAACCGGGGAAGGGAGTGAGGAGTCACACGGTGCTCTTTTGATGCAACCCAGGCGGTGATACGGTGTGTCGGAGGTTCTCGGGGGGGGGGGGGAAACAAAAGAGTCTGGCGTCACTCTAGAGGGGTGATCGGTCGCGTGCTTCAGGGAGGCTTTGAACCCTTCCTTCCCACCCACGCTCTGACACGACTCCGTACCTGCTGAAGCCACACTTCCCTTGAAGTGTGGCACGGGGATTCTCCGGTACGTTGGCCTCCTGGCTCTGCAGCGGGCGCGTCCTCCACGTCCTCGTCTCCTCTTCGACTCGTCCACTGTCTCCCGGTCCTCTCCTTCTCGTCTCCTGCCTCTTCCGTCTCCTCGCCTCCAGGTGTAGAACACACCTCCTCACGGTCCTTCCGGGGAATTTCACGTTCCGGACAGCCGACGTCACTGAAGGGGGTGGGTCCCAGGTCGAGCTCGGCCCAGTTAAAGAAACAGTCCCCGTTTCTTGCCTCAGGCTCGTGTATAGAATACCTGCTGGTTGTCCGGTCCAAGTGTGGCTGTGTGGGGAGAGAAGAAAGTGGTGATCGTCGGTTGTTTGGCACGCGATCCCACCTCACATCGTCACAGCCACATTTTGCAACCCCCCACCCTGCCCCTCCTCTGCCCCACGTCACCGCCCCGGTAAAACGCCCTACACGGGCCGTCGCTGATTAAAGCTAGTGCTGTAACCGAGAGCCGGCTCAGTAAATGAACACACGCTGTGGGCAGATGCCCACCACCGATGCCCCCTATTCTTCGAAAGTTGTGTTAACCCGCTCGCCACTTGCTGTATCAGTCCATAAGCCCCTCCCCCCACCCCCGCTCCCTAGAGAAGGTCTGTCAGTGATTACCGGCTACATTACTGTGACATCCCCTCACACCTGTGGTGGAGGCTGGGGGTCCTAGAGAGCCGCAATTACCCGGTGTGTGGGTGCTCTCGAGGTCCGCCCCCGCGGTCAGCTCTGCAGCACAGACCCCAGACTCTGCTGGGTGAACTCGGGGAGCGCTCAGAGGAGAGGACGTCGCAGCACACCGCCATCTTCCTTTTAAGATTGTGAGTTCTGTTCTTATCCAAATTGTCAATGCTGTTCAACCCGTTAGATTACAACAAGTTCCATGCATGCCAATGGGCAAGTATATCCGATGCCCCGTCATTGAAAATGTGTATGTAAAAGGCTCAAGTAAAGCGCTCTGATACCTTCGGGTCGTGTTCGCGCTATATAAAACAGCAACAACAACAAGGCAGAAGATGTATGTGTCATTCTTTCTGCCAGTGAACGAGACAGCTGATCTCCTAAGCAATTCCTCAAGACAGGTGAGTGAGAGCTGCGTCTGGGCCTCAATTCACTACAAGCATTTTAAAACAAGACAAATTGGTCCGGACGCGAGCGAGCGCCCGCCACGCGAAAGTGAAAGCAAGCGCGCGCGCTTGGCGAGGGCGGGGGAGCGCATTCCAGGCTGGTGAGCGGACCCTTTGAAGTATGATGCCGATAGCGCCAGTGGGCTGAAGCGCTTCTCAAAACGGATTGCATGGCGGCACGATGCACGTGATTGTGCGCGTGCTCGCCATGCAATCCACTTTTGGGAGCATTTTGAAATGCCCCTCTTACTAGAGTCTCGCATAGCGATTGCGTAAACGCAATAGCTAGGCAAGTTCCATGCATGCCAATGGGCAAGTATATCCGATGCCCCTCCATTGAAAATGTGGATGTAAAAGGCTCAAGTAAAGCGCTCCGATACCTTCGGGTCGTGTTCGCGCTATATAAAACAGCAACAACAACAACAAGGCAGAAGATGTATGTGTCATTCTTTCTGCCAGTGAACGAGACAGCTGATCTCCTAAGCAATTCCTCAAGACAGGCGAGTGAGAGCTGCGTCTGGGCCTCAATTCACTACAAGCATTTTAAAACAAGACAAATTGGTCCGGACGCGAGCGAGCGCCTGCCGCGCGAAAGTGAAAGCAAGCGCGCGCGCTTGGCGGGGGCGGGGGAGCGCATTCCAGGCTGGGGAGCGGACCCTTTGAAGTATGATGCCGAGGGCGCCAGTGGGCTGAAGCGCTTACCAAAACGGATTGCATGGCGGCACGATGCACGTGATTGTGCGCGTGCTCGCCATGCAATCCACTTTTGGGAGCACTTTGAAATGCCCCTCTTACTAGAGTCTCGGATAGCGATTGCGTAAACGCAATAGCTAGGCGAGACCTAAAAATCAAAGGCGAGTGAAACCACACCGTTCCAGAATCCAGAGTCTCTGAAAAAAATATTTGGAGACCCTCACCCACTAGTTTCTATCAGTGGTGTGTATGATATCCACTGATGTACTTGTAGTGGATCGTATCAGCAGGAGGAAGGGTTTGTAGGTGTAGAAATATTGCGGGATCATCTAGGGTAGATTAAAATGATCTCCTATTCCAAAGGAATGCCGCTTTAATAAAACAGGGCTGGGGGTAAGATTAAACAAGCATTTGCAATGCAATTGGTCTCGCGTTTACACGAGTTTAAGCTATTGGCATTGTATATGACAATGCCTTTTATTTATGTTTTAAAAACGAAAACAAAAATAACAGGTATTGTTATTTGCAACGTCAATAGCTCAGACTCACGTAAATGCGAGACCTATTGCATTGCAAATGCTTGTTAGAGCATTTGTAAACAGGCGCAGGGCCCAGGCGCAGAAGGAAGGCCGCTTCTCACAACCGAGTGTCTGCTCTGCTGCACTTTTTTCCCAGTAAGTGGAGAGATGGTCTTTGACGCAGGGACGTACCTTTAATTGGTGCAGCAGTTGCAGGGGCACCGGGGCCCCTGATTATTGATGTATTTCACAGTTCAAACAAACTGCTATAGGGCACATTTCCTTCCTTGCACTAGGGCCTATAATAACACACTATCTACGTCACTGCTTTGACGTGTTTTTTTCTGTTTATTCCCCAGGTCCGTTCGTGATGAACACCCAAGAGGAAATCCGGCAAACCATTGCTGATTTTCAGAACGGTACAAACGGGTTCGAAAGAGCCAAGGCTTGGAGGTCAAAGATTGGAAGCAAATGAGGGGTTCGTGGCCTCTTGCGTCATCGAAGGAAGCGTGCAGATTGTGTCTACAGAGTGGGCATTATTTTACTTGCATACTGCACTATATATTAAAAACGTGTAGAATCATAATCAAGTGTGCACACTGCACACCTAATAACCAAAGTCTAGATGCCGTTGCCAAAATGTGTTGTTACTCAGAGAATACACGTTTGTGGTGTCAGGCCCGGCTCCAGGAATTTTTATTTGGGTGGGCCAAGGGTGCATTTGGGTGGACCACTGCGGGCTCGATTTTTCGCATATATGTCTAGGCAGGCCTGCTTCCGGGCCCTCCTTTATCTCTTCTTAGTCTTACAAGGCCCAGTAAAACGCACTCTTTTCCAAATCTCTTTCTAAATATTATTACTCTCAAAAAGTGTTTTTTCCATGTAATGTTCCTTTGAGGGGATGAGGAGGTTTCTGAGGTGGGAGTATCAGGCAAGTGACACTTGTCGGGCTCCCTCTGTGTGAACCTTCAGGGAGAATTCCTCTTCATTACTACCTCCACCTGACCCCGGACTCTGCAACGCACTCCCTTACAGGCTCCATCTGTGCGAGCCTTCAGGGAGAATCCCTCTTCATTACTACCTCCACCTGACCCCAGACTCTGCAACGCACTCCCTTACAGGCTTGATTATCCACTACTCCTCTCCAGTGCACCTTATCTCACAGCTGACCTTGGGCCCCAGCCCCATATCAGGCACCATTGGGCTCCACTTTCATTTTTCCCGGTAAAAACATTAGGTCTTCAAACTTAAAACATTGAATATAGCGGTAAATATAATTAGCCACGCACTTTAAAGTATGTTCCACAGTAGCCCTTATGACCCGACTGCTAATTAAATAAACAAAAACAGAAAGGCCATGACAGGGCCGGCTTCAGCGCTGATGCGAAAGTCTTTTTTGGCACCGCACCAATAACCTCTTTCTCCGTAAATAACCTTTACTACCACCTTCCAACAGTGCCCCTCGTCCCTCCATGGCCCCCCTATTGACCACCTCCTCGGATTCCCTCACTGCCACCCTCCACTAGTGCCCCTCATCTCTCTGTAGCCCCTCCCCCTCGTGACCTCCTCCTCGGATTCTCTCACTGCCACACGCCACTAGTGCCCCTCATCTCTCTGTAGCCCCTCCCCCTCATGACCTCCTCCTCAGACTCCCTTACTGCCACCCTCCAGCACTGCCCTACATCTCTCCCTAGCTCCCCCCTCGACCCCATGACCTCCTCCTCGGATTCCCTCACTACCACCCTTCACCAGTGCCCCTCATCTCTCCCTAGCACCCCCCTACACCCCATGACCTCCTCCTCGGATTCCCTCACTGCCACCCTCTACTAGTGCCCCTCATCTCTCTGTAGCCCATCCCCCTCATGACCTCCTCCTCAGACTCCCTCACTGCCACCCTCCAGCAGTGCCCCTCATCTCTCCCTAGCTCCCCCCTCCACCCCATGAACTCTTCCTCGGATTCCTTTACTGCCACCCTCCACTAGTGCCCATCATCGCTCCATAGCCCCTCCCCCTATTGACCTCCTCCTCAGACTCCCTCACTGCCACCCTCCAGCAGTGCCCCTCATCTCTCCCTAGCTCCCCCCTCCACCCCATGAACTCTTCCTCGGATTCCTTTACTGCCACCCTCCAACAGTGCCCCTCATCGCTCCATAGCCCCTCCCCCTATTGACCTCTTCCTCGGATTCCCTCACTGCCACCCTCCAACAGTGCCCCTCATCTTTACGTAGCCCCTCTCTCATATGCATTTCATTTGTTGTACAGCTCTACTCATATCAGTGTAGTGTGTGTCAGTACTTTACACCACGCACACATTATACAGGGACAATGAATCCTACAAGTATATAAATCAATCCACAGGGAATGTCACATAAGCCAATGAGGATTACAAGGTATATGAATCACATGTCATCCATACTGGTGAGCAGTATATTTTAAGAGGGTTTGGTCTGGGGAAACAACCTCAGGATTTAAAGAGTATTCCATGGGGGTCAGCTTTACTGATAACAATGTATATCTGCCCAAACATACTCATTTTAGCAACATTAGAATAATGAAAGACTGGAGAAGTTCTAACTATATCAGAAAAAAGCAAAGTTCTAACTATACCATTCATGTTTGTATGCAGCTCTTTGATGACAGTTCATTGGTCACTGTCCTATGTTAGGATTGTAACTTCTGAACTGCAAGTGGCACAATGATCTCTGTGACAAAGGCAGTAACCCACTGAGCTTCCACATAAAATACAGTTCATCAGCTTTTAAAAACTACTAACAGACAAATGATTGCTCTCCAGCAGGATCATTTATCACCAGCGTTATCTGGGCATTTTGTATTGTTTTATAGTTGTCCTGCATCGGCCACGATAATGATACAAACTGTTTAAATGAAGCGCACAACTATGTGTCCTGCTGGGCCTGCGCAGATTTTAAAAAGAAATAGTAACACATTCTCTTACCTACTCCATTAGTCAAGCTTTGTGTCACAGCCTGATGTGATAAGCCGCTGCAGGGGTCAGGAAAGGTGAATCAAAATAAACAAACTTCTTTTCTCCTGCGCTGCATAGAAAAAGAAATATCCACCAGCAGAACATTGTCGCCTTTGCCATGTGGAGAGGAAGGGGTGAAAAAATAAACAAAGCCTGGTTAACATGTAAATGGTCTTTCAAAGACCTGTGAAGTACTCGGGTGCGGCTGCGATAATCTCTAAAACTGTCTGTGTGTGTGCGCGCCCAGGAAGCTGTCTCGGCCCGGGCTGACACGCACGAGGTGTGCTTTGCGCGCCTGCCTTCAAGCCCTCACTGCGAGGGCCAAGGCTCCTGTTTCGGTGGGCCACCAGGGCCAGGCTCATGTTTGGGTGGGCCTGGCCCACCGGGCCTGTGTGGTGTTATGAATACACACAACGTTTTGCTATTTACATGCGTAGCTTCCAGCTGATCCCATGTCACAAGGATGACTTAGTCGGAATGCTTCAGCCCACTGCACGAGGCGTGTTGGGACTCGTAGTTTTAATTTTCTCATTATACGACTTGGCCTGCAAGAACCAGCATGCCTACTGATTTGGTGGAAAATACAGGACTGGCTGGGAGTCATCTTCGGGACACGAGGCCCGGTGACAACTGTGCAGAAATCGTGCTTATGGCTGCACGCGTTTAGGGATGTCGTGTATCGTTTTAGCAACTGTGATGCCTCAACCTTAAAATCAATTCTTGGTGTATATATACTTGTATCATTCCGTTATACCAACCATGTGTAATAAAGTACCTGACTGCAGAGCGCATCAGCTGTCCTCCGCTACATTTTATGAAGTAAAAAATCGTTCGAGGAGTGAGCCGCCTTCGAGGCGCGTGTGGAGTTTGGTGGCCGGGGTTTCGTGTTTCAGGTAATCTGTTTTGGGGCAACGGTTGGCGGGAGAAGTCGTTTAAAGTGACCGCGCTATTGGTGGCTGGGAGTGCACCCTGTCAGAATGGGATGAGAGCCAACATGGGACTGTGTTCTACCAAAGTCTGTGTCAGATTTAATTCACGTGCTTCTCCTAGTTCCCCTGGAGGCTGCCGAGTACGGACGGGCTCCGAATAGGGTCTCAGCCCTCACGAGCCCAGGACATCGGGGGCTGCCACCGAGCATCCTTCAAACAAGCTGCAACCTTGGAACTTCATTCAAAGCGGTTTTAATCCTTAAAGATTTTTGGCAAGAGTTTCGTGATTACGGCGGCTCGCTGGTTTCACCTGAAAGATACCTCCGAGCTCCAGTCTGCACCTGGCTCCCCCAGATGGAATATGTAAAGAAACGAAGGGAGACGCAAACAAGTGTTGCAAAACTATTCGAAAACTAAGTTAGACCGCTGCATGCAAGTGATCGGACTGAACAGTGCTTGCTCCCCGGATTCCATTTCCAGCGTGTTTCCTAGTGGGGGTTTGTTGCGTTGTTATTATTATTTTAAGAAAGCATTGTTTTAAATTCTGTTTTTATTTTTTGTCCCTTTTTTTCGCTATTTGCTGTTCTGGATGTAATTGTAGTACTATGGATGGATTGTTTTTATGTACTTTGCATGTTTGTACTTTTATGATAAATATCTATCGAATAAAGTAAAAAAAAAATATATATATTTTATTTTTTTGCTGCTATATTTATTTTATGCATCAGAGTGTCGGGCTAATCTAGTGAGGATATCACCGAACACAATGAGTAGCCTCTGGGCTGTTGTGCATCTCTGCATGCTGTCATTTCTGCATTTGCTGCTGGGCTTTGACTGCCAGCACAGCTCTCTGAAGGTAGGTGGATTTTGTCTGCCAATCTTATAATAGTATTGTGTCTTATAAAGTGCTCAACGCTTGGGCTATCCAAGCGCTGCAATAATAGGTGCTGCTGGTACCCACCTGAATTGTACTAATGGTATGGTCTGCGCGGGATGGGAGTCCGAGCCTGGTGGGCTGCCGTGTATGGAGAAGTGCGACTTGCAGGTTAGGCACACATTTCAGCAGTGAGTACATTAACCCACTGGGCTTTTTTGCTGAGAATTGGAGTCTGCATTAGCCCCCACGCGTCCTACGCTTTTGCTATATATCTTTTGCCGGATAAGCAATAGCGTGAAGATCTTAAGAGACAATCTTGTTCTGTTCAGGTTGATGCGAATATGCAGTTTTTTATGTTGGTCTGTGTACACGTCACAAAGTATGGATGGAACATTGTTTGCATGAGCATGGAGGTACTTTTTTTTTTGTTGATAATTAAATGTATTGGTTTTTCAGAACAAAAATACATCGGTAGCAATTCAAGCACATTATTGAGATGAATTACATTCGACAGAAGACAACAGAAACTCATAAGGCACAGGTGAAATGAGTGCGACATTTGCTTACAGATATACATGCTCTCGACACAATCGAACCCCTCAAGCGGGTAATAAGTTGAACCATTTGCCCCACACTTTGCCAAAAAGTTCGGGGCAACCCCGGGTCTCAAAGAGGGGCTCCTCCTGGGCTCCACACCAGTCCACTCCCCGCCTCCATTGCCTCACAGTAGGGGATTTGGCTTGGGACCAGAGTGTTGCTATATCCCGCTTCGCCACCACCGTTCCCAGGAAGCGTGGAGGTACTTTTACATAATGAAGAAAGAAAAACTGAAACATTGTAACAAACACAGTTTCAAATAAAATAAAAGAACGAAGCCGCGGGCGGTATAAAAAACAAAGAATAATATGCGCAATGGAATCGTTTATTATAATGAAGTTAAACCACGTGCATCCAAGTGACAGGCAGCCCCTTCATACACCAAACAGTTCACAAAAGCAGCGTTCTTCCTAAAACCAGGGTAAACAAAACAAGCCAGCGAGTGGTGCGCGCGCGCCACAGCGAGCGATCTGGTTTCAATTATCGCGCCCGTGTCTGGGCACGATAATTGAAACCACATGGCAGCGGTGCTTGTAACAGACACCAATAGGCCATGGGCGGAGCAATGCGCCCGCCTTTGGCCAATTGCGTGCTGTCTTGGATAAAAAGACGCAAGCAAAGGCCAATCGCGTGGCCCAAAAGGATTCCTAGGGCCATTTTCAAACCCCCTACAAGAGGTCTCTCGCTGCGCACTGCAACGCTAGGCGCAAGACCTAAAAACTAATGGAAGTGCTAGGGACAGATTGTTAATCCTTCACATCTCACAATGTGGTCTACTTGTTTCGGCCCTTCTGCGCCTAAGTAGGTTGGTAGGCTTTCTTCAGGTGCTCTGGTTATCAGATGCCAATGCTCACAGCTAGGACAATCCCTTCTGAAACCCTATATACCTAAAAGTAAATACATTTACTTACATATTTTGAGGAATTGGAGAAATAAAAGGGAAAAATCAATTGCGAAAAAATATACATATACAATCAACATCAGTAATTGCTATGAACTAGTCCCGATGTGAAATAGACACTATTCTGCACCCAATGTAAGTGAAAAAGATGTGAAAAAAAAAGGGAAAGCAATGTTGACTTTCATTTGTGTACACATAACGATTTACATATGTCATGCACAGCGAACATATGGTGATAGGGGTCAAAATCATGTGGTGGGTGTAGATACTTTATAAGACTTCATCATGTAAATTACTCCTGCCAGCATTTATACTAGGGCGTGAACCTAAAATCTCAGTTTATTCAGATTTTGTTCATTTACTCGTGTTTGTGACAAAACTAGCCTCGTGATCATTAGCGTTCTCATACTGTGGTCTTAAGAATGGAGTAAGACTTCAATATGTATGTAAGCCTCCCGCTAGACATGGGGTGGGGGGGAAGAAAAAGAAGAGCAGTCACATAGGGTGTGTAATACTTAACTGACCTTGACAAGAGGTCATATATATTGTATGGACTGGGGGAGGATGCATGTAGATCTGCCTCATTACTTATTTAGTGTAGTCTAGTCCTCTATAGGTTACAATAATGCGGATAGATGCTGTGACAGCACATACTACAGTATTATAAAACTAATAATCAAGAGGATTTTTCTGTTTTCCGTCACAAACAAGTGTAAATTAACAAAATCTGAATAAGCTGAGACTTTAGGCTCACTCGCTTTCTCGGCTGGATTACTGTAACATCTTATATCTGGGAGTCTCTCAGTCTTGGCTTATGAGGCTCCAACGTGTCCAGAATTCTGCCTCCCAGCTTTTGTTAAATCTACTGAAGCGGGTCTCTATGGCCCCAGCGCTCTGTAAATTGCATTGGCTCCCTCTGAAGAAACGTTTTTCTTTCATAGCCCTTTGTTATTGATACAAGGCTTTCAGGAAGACAGGTGCTTGCTACTTGCACCTTCTCATTAAACCCTGTTCTCCGTCGAGGTGCCTCCGGTCCTCTGGGGCCTTGTTAGCTCAGGTCCCCAGAGAGAAGAAAGATCGTATTGATGGCGGTTCTTTTAGTTTGCTTGCACCTAAGTTATGGAATTCTCGTTCGCTTTATCTGAGAAAATCAAAGACAGAACTTCTGTTCTGGAAGAACTTAAAAACCTGGCTTTTAAGATAGGCTATACTCTTAGGCCTTCTGTGACCTTTCTCTGGAGTTTTACCTACTGCCTGAGGGGCCTCAGCTTTACACATGCAGTATACTTGTGAGAGCCTATCACCAACAAACAAAGCGTAGGGGCTGAGTTGTACAGTGCCAAGTGGCAGAAGGGCAAGCAAGCACGAAATATAAGCAAGTAAATAAACAAGAGACATGCATGCGAGCAGACCAGAGACTAATTAGATGGCAAGCCAAAAAACAAGCAAGTAAGCAGCTGGCAAGTAATCAAACAAGGTAGCAATAGCCAGACATGCAACCAAGCAGATAGGCAGGCAAACAAGCCAGTAACAATTCAGTAATACATACAAACAAATAGGACAAGGACAAGCAAGCAATATATTGTGTTATAGGTACTTGCAAATTATCCTCGGGACACTTACCCTCAAAAACTGGAGACAATATCAAACGCTAGTGCTAAAAACAACCTCCGACTAAATGGTTCCTAGAGTGCTCGTCCACATGAAATGGGAAATCTTCAGCTAAAAAAAGATATATTGTGCACTTTCAAGGAGGCAGAAGTGCAAGCAACCCTCTTTCATCTATGAAGTAACTTGACCAACGGACTCTAGCTGATACCTTTGTATAAGTGAAATTATTCAAAACTTTTATGGCCTGTGGCTTAACCATTGTACATTTTATTAAAGGGAAATAGGACAACATGGAAAAAGGGATTACCTGTAGCAAAGCTAGAATAGATAAACTTGAACGTCTTCCAAGGAGGGCTCAGGATTAAGAATTCCTAGTCGACCAACTTCAGCAACCTCAAGAAGATTTGGGAAACAGAAACTGGAGGGACAAAAATATCAGGCTTTATAGTCTCCCAACTGGGAAAGAAGGAAACATAAAACTCTTCTTATTAGACCTCCTGATGAGGTTGCAGCAGATCCTAACAGGCAGGCCTCTGAACTTTTAAAAGGCAAACGCCTTAACCCACAATTAACCACCACAAACAATTCAAAACCAAGGGATAACATCATGTACTTCCTGGAATTTACACAATCAAGCCAGGTCTTGGAGGCTGCCACGAAATTGAAGAAAATTACAAGAGGTGGACAGCACCGCCACAGTTCCCAAAATTTGGCAAAAAACAGTGTAGTACGGATCAAGAAATTCCTGGCACACAATACATCTTGGGAAGTGCAAAAGCGAAATTATGATGCCTCAGAAAGTTGTAGCTCTTTGAGAATTCCTGGATTTTCCCTGAGCAGAAGAAATGGATACTATTGAGGCAACTAGACTAATAGCTGAACCTCGTCATAGCTAGGACTGCAGATAAGTGTTCATTCATTCATTGCACTTCTCTTTAACCCCACAAAATACTTAACACAATATTATACAATGTTGAAATGTGTAGAGCACTAAAAACTTTAGGACATGCACTGGCTCTGCACTCAGGTCACCCAGTACATTATACATCTGAAAGCGAAATACCAAAAGGGTAAAATATCAATCAGCGATATTTGAGAAATGTGGCCCGCGGAAGAGCATGGGAAAAAATTACTCCGTCACGGAAAGAAGATGAGAACCTGAGATCTATTAACATGGTAAAAGGAGAGTAAAACAGGAGTGAAAGAAAATAGAATAGGAAGGAAGGATGATGGGAAAAAGGGAGAGGGGAGATTTTCCATGGACAGAAGCAGCATTAGGAAGTGTATGCTGAATTGTTTATCTGTGGTTTTGACCATGAACCTAACATTGCAAAATATGAGAATTAATTGATTTGCTTATAAGTGAGAAGTGTTGATGATAGTTTCTTACCCAAGGGAATTTTGGAGTAGTAGGAAAAATGCAAGTCTTTGGGAAAATTCAATACAGAAAAGGGTGTTTTTGTGAGAAGAAAATAAAATGAGCTCACAGGCTATCATTGTGAGACTCTCTCAAAAGTCTACATTAAAACTTTCAGCAGCATTTTTGGTAGCGTTCGGTGTTTTTTTATTTTTAAGGAGCTACGGCCTGATACAAGACGGGAAGAGAGTGTAAAACATTACATTGCATAATCAGTGGGATTTAACATATTCTAGACAATCGGATGAAATGGAAATAGAGCTGTGTTACTGGTCTTCAGTAGATGATTTGATCCAGGTTGGAGGTGGGTCAAGAGTACTGAAGTAACATTTTCCGAGAAGTGCTGGAGAGTAATCTAGCACAAAACAAAAGGCAGTGATAAGATGCTGACCAATGATAGCAGCATCTTAAAAAACAAGCATTGGCAAAAACCAATAGGGCGTACTTTGAGACCTATCGGCTTTGCCAATGACTTATCGCCATACTGTGTATGTAATGAAGTATGCCTGTGCATTCTTCATTACCCTTGCGTGCGACCTACATAACGACTTGGGTGCCCTTGTTATTTTGTTTAAAAATTTGAGATGGATTGGTTAGTTTAAAAAAACAAACCAATACAAGTTGCGTGAAAGTGCTTTATTTAAGGCGGAGTGGCCATCAACAGTTTGCTGCCTGGTACTTCCAAAAAAAAACATAAATAAAGGAATAATAATAACAACATTTTAAAATAATGATTCCGGGTGATAGGCAATGGAAGACTGGGAGAGGGAAAGCACTGCAGAGCGAGTGGGTTAGGGAAAAAGAAGCACGTGAGGGAGATCAACACTGGGGAAAAGGAGAAGCACACAAGCAAGAAAGCAACATGGAGCATGAATGGAGGGGCTGTTTAGCTTGTCAAAAAGCACACAAGAGAGCTTGCAACATGAGGGAGACGGCAACATGGAGCCCAGGGTGGAGATGTGGTGGGGAAGAGAGAGCTTTAAGACACATGGTCTACCAGGGAGTGGTTAAGCACAAAGAAAAATAAAGTTCCCTAAAAGTGAGCAGTGAAACGATAAAAGCAGGCAAAACCTAAGTAAGGTAACGAAGCTAAACTCCAGGTGAGGGACAAGAATTGGATGCACAAGGAAGGCTATTGAATAAGAAGCAAGAACATGAGTGACAATACAGCTAACTAGTGCTAAGCAATGAGTGGACTCAGCACCCTGTAACTTCTTGGTTATCCCAAAATAGTTTCTTTCCATTCAGATTCATTAAATACATATTTAAAGATGTAATTTAATGTTCTTCTGTATACCTTACTATTTAATACCTTAATACTTAAAAAACACTCAGCTTCAAAGAATCACGGGATGCATAGTCACAGTTTTATAATTCGAGTGGTATGCACAGACCTTGGATCATTTTAAATCAAATAATTGTTACACCAGCAATATGTAAGCATGGGTACTCCAAACATTTATATATATTTCATTTGTATTACATATATTCAAAATATTTCTTTAGGATTTGAACTCCAGTTTTTTTCCCCTTCCAAAACATGAAATACTCCAAATAGCACTTAGTTCAAGATCCCTCAAAAGTAAACTATCCCTAATCAATAAGGACAATGAATACAAAGAAGAGAACCTATTCAATAACAAATGAATACAATAATGAAAATAATTATCAAACACAAACATGAAAAATAATTTTCAAACAACCTAACTGCTGTGATCAATCAATATAAAAATCATTTTAAATTGTCCCCTTGCGTGGGTGTTTATGGGTGTCCATCTGTCCAAAGATAAGGGAATCAGTCCCCTTATAGAGGTTGCACCACAATACTCCAATGCCATGCCAATGTGTTTCGATCTCCTTTGGGGAGTGAATTTGACGAGCTCTTCCTCGGGCCATGTACTTATGAACAAAGCTTGTATAATTCACTACGGGGTAATTCTCTAGGTTCTCTTTTTTTAATTCTTTGTCCTTATTGATTAGGGACGGTTTACATTTGAGGGATCTCGAACTAAGTGCTCTTTGGAGTATTTCATCTGTTGGAAGGGAAAAAAGAACTTGAGTTCAAACCCTAAAGAAATATTTTGAATATATTTAATAACACATGAAATATAAATTTCATGCAGATATGATGAAAAGTGTCAGCATGTCATATTTTGAATAGTAATGTTGAAAAAATGGTGAATGAAGGTGCTCTTTTCATCACCGTGTTAGGGGGCACATCGCTTAGCAGTGTGATGGGTGAAGGAGTGCGAGACACGGGTGCACAGTTTATGTTTTGCTAAGCAGGCAGCATCTCTGGGCCCTTTATGGTATTTCTTATGATGACAGTCACTAAAGGGTCTACCACACAGGGTTGTCCATTCTGAGATTGTTGCTTGTATTTATGGTCCTGCGCTGGCATAAGTTGGAGGCGGAGATAGACAGGACATCTGCTGGGGTGTTCATGGTTATAATCATCCCTGGGAGTATCCATGTTACCAAATAATGTGGAGCCCATTTCAGGGGAGTCTCGTAAACAGGCAAAAAAGAGGAACAGGAAATCACAATGTCACTGGCCCATGGCTTTTTGACCCTGCAGTTAGGCAAAAAGATGACACTTCACATATTTCCCAGTTTATCATCACAAGTGAAACAAGGGGCCTCGAATAATGTATTGTTGAAGACTGAAGAGGTAGGGCTTAAACTGCAAAAATAAATGTGCCCAGTGTGCAAAACATATTATAAAAAGTAACATACTATTTATCACAAAATCAAATATTTGCAATGTAATTCACTTCGACTAGCGGAAGCTGGACATACACTGTTCTAGGGGATGTGTTACCAAACAGTAAAGCCATTCTGCAAGACTACAAATGAACTCAAACTTTGGAGGGAAAACATAGCCATCTTCAGAACCCATGGTAAAACTACTTGAGGTGCAAATTTGAATCTGATGTCACTTATTGGATAATGTGTGGTGAATGGTGCATTCAAAACACACTGCAGGGGGTAACACAAAAGGATGGGGCCCCCCTGTAGAATGGTATGAGAGTTCCTTAAGTCTTATATATCTCACAGATATTCATTGTCCTTGGCTTTAATGGATGGAAAGTGTTGGACTTTGAAGTGGTCAAATTTATTATCCCCACGCCAACCCCAGCAGCAGTTGGGAAAGTGTGGAACTTTGGAGGGGTCAATTTTACTATTCCCACTCAAACTTAAACAGCAGGAAAATTGTTGGACATTGGAATGCTTAAATCTACTAATTTTACGCCTACATTTTAAAAACATATGTACATTGAAAAATTAACATAAAATAAACTTTAGCAAATATATTTTTTTAAATAAATCACTTCTTAGTTTATAACATTTATAAAACTAATTGCAAATTAAATGTAATACAGTAACAATTAATAATACAAAAAAGATAAATATTTACTACTTAAAAACTTTACAAGTATTTATATTTTAAACAATCCCCACCCACACTTCGATGTAAAAAATCCAACACCCAAAAACAAATATAAGTACGACTTGAAAAAAATTAACAATACACTTTAGTTCAACAAATATTATAAAAAAGAATATGGGTCGATGCGTCGGAGTTGAGCCTCGTAGTCGGTGTTGAAGGATCAGCACTGTGCTGAGTTCGAGCCTCGCTATCGGTGCCAGAGAATCTGTGTTGCATCGAAGTTGAACCTCTCAGTGGGATCTTTGGATCTGCAAAGTTTCATCATCTGACCTCGCAGTCGGGACCTGCGTTGTTGTTGTTGTCGAATCGGCACTGCATCCGCGTCGGAGGGCTCTGCATCAGTTCCAATCGGCGCACAGCGGTCACTGCATCAACCTTTGCTGAAAACAGCTGCAGAACCCACTTCTGAGGCCCAAGACTGTTGACTCGCAGATGGTAGAGTCCAGCAGCAGTAGCAGAGTTTCAAGAAGTCTTTTGTCACCCTGAGACTTTAGAGAACAGGAAGAAAGCCAACAAGCCTTTGAAGAAACTTGGGTTCAAGGATGTAGAAAGCAGGTCTAGTCCCTCTCACTCCCAGGCAATAAGTAGCAGGCAGACGGCCAACACAGCCGAGCAGTTAGAAAAGTGGCATTCCCCACTACAGCACAGCAGGCAGCAGGGCAACACAGCAATGCAGGTAGTAAAATGACAGTCCCTTCTAAAGCACAGCAGCTCTCCTAGGCAGAAGGTTCTTGGTTCCAGCAAAGATCTGATTTGGTGGTGTCACGGGTTCAGTACTGATAGCCAAATGTGCCTTTGAAGTCGGGGAAATTTCAAAGAGGCCTTTGAAGATCACAAGGTCTCTGACTTTCCTGCCCTGGCTCCAGAGTCACTACAGGGGGGTATGCAGTTCTTTGTGTGGGGACAGGCACAGCCCAATTCAGGGGCAAGTGTCAGCTCCTTCCACCCAATCTATCTCAGGAAGGCCCATCAGCCTGGTGATGGGCCATCCGGATGCAAATGTCACACCTCAGCTCCTTTTGTGTGACTGTCTGGGGGGAATGCACAAAGCCCAGCTGTCACCCAACTCAGACGTGTATTCAGACAGGCAGAGACACAGAATAGTTAAAGTAAGAAAATGCCAACTTTCTAAAAGTCACATTTTCAGACTTGCAATTCAAAATCCGATTTCACCACAATTTGGGATTTTAAATTGTGAGTCCTGAGACCCCAAACCCCAAATCTCTGTAATTGGCCAGTAGGAAATTGCACTTAAAAGATGTTTTAACGCAATCCTAATGGTACCATATGGGAGAAATAAGTTGTGCAGTAGTGAAAAAGGAATTTACCGTGTTTTTTACTGCCAGGGCATGTAAAACTCAAAAGTACAAGTCCTCCGTTTTAAATGCACTGACCCCTGCCAATAGGGCTGCCTAGGGCCTACATTATGGTGACTTGTATGTGATTAAAGGGAAGGTTTGTGCTTGGCAAGTAGGTTTATGTGCCAGGTCGAAATGGCAGTTTAAAATGCACACACAGGCTCTGCAGTGGCAGCCATAAGACATGATTAACGGACTACTGACATGGGTGGCACAATCAGTGCTGCAGGCCCACTAGTAGCATTTAATGTAAAGGCCCTGGGCACATATAGTGCATGTTACTAGGGACTTATAAGTAAATTAAATGTGCCAATTGTGGATAAACTAATGTTACCATATTTTGAGTACAGAGCATATGCACTTTAGCACTGGTTAGCAATGGTAAAGTGCCCAGAATCCTAAAGCCAGCAAAATGAATTCCCCAAAAGGGGAGGAGGAAGGAAAACGGTATTTGGGTGGCCCTGCAGAAAGGGCCATTTTCAACATATATATATTATCTACTGGTGAAAGCCAGTAGGTAGTTATAGTTAGGACCAACTTTTCCCATAGACAAAGCATTTTTTGTTTTGCTAATAACGTTTGTGCCGTTTGACGAATCTTCACGAAATATTCCAAAAACATAGCCTACTTTTTCTAGTTCAGCATGGAAAGTTTCGGAATGATTCATCAAGTGGGAGCTGAGAAAAAGGGGGGTACCAAAGCGATTTTTCTCTATGCAATTTCTATGGGGAATTTGCAATTTTTACAGTTGGCTGCAGGCCAAACCGCTGAATAGATTTACACCAAGTTTAACCGGAAGCTAGATCTTGGGCCAGAAAGAGACCATTTTGTAATTTGGTGTAAATCTATTTAATATTTTGGAGTTATTAAAGAAATTAAACTTTGTATATCTAGGGACTTGGATCCTCTGCGGATTCAATTATATATTACTTTAAAAGAAAACCTACAAATTCACTGAAGAAACAAAAGGTTAGAGGGATGTTATAGACAGGTTCCGATTTTACCCATACAATACCATAGAATTTTAGCAGTTATAGTTATACTTATTTGTGAAAACTATAACTTGTGCTGTTAAGCAACTTTAAGCCACAAGTTTTAGGGCCTTGTGTATGAACACATTTTCCCATAGACACAGAATAAAACCCTTTGATACATCTGGCCCTTAGTTACTTAACATAAGTATAACTATAACTGCTGAATTTCTGTTGGTGTGGGTGGGTAAAATGTGAATGAAACTATAACGTCCCTGTAACCTTTGTTTGTTTCAGTGGATATATATATATATATATATATATATATATATATATATATATATATATATATATATATATATATCGCACAGAACCTCCTCGCAAGAAAAGGCAGAGGCCGCAGTAGGGGAATCCATGGAGGCATCTTTATTCCAAATGTACAAGGCGAATGCATTTCAGCTAGGTTTAGCCTTCTTCAGCGCCAGGAATTATCAGGAGGTGTAAACGCCATTGTGATTTTAAATGTCCTGCCACAAGTTATTATATATATATATATATATATATATATATATATATATAGCCACATCTTAAAAGGAGACACTGAGCACTCCAGTCTTTGCAATTTCAGATAATTATTTTATTTGTCATACAACCATCGATAAAAAGAAACTGACAAACGTGTTTTGGCCTCCTGGCCTATGTCAATGTCAGTGAACCTGAGTGAACAATCACCTTATATAAACAAAAACTTAATTAATTGGGCAGTTGTTGGTCAAAACATCAAAAAGGGACTTAATTATTTAAAGCCCATGGTTTTATTACAAACATGGTGGCCATTTTGTAACATGCAAATTCATTTTTTATAGGATGAACACATTTCAGAGTTACCTATCTAAAATGGCATGCTCCCTAACTCATGATTCCAATAATTACATTCTTATAGGAAAATCATAAATAACCCACAAATATACCAGATCGTAACAGCTCGATACCAATCAATTAGACAGAATCTCAAAATTGAAGAATAAAATAATGGAAATGGAATCATATATCCTCTGTATTTCTAACTCTTGTATATAGTCTCTAAACTCCGAGTGTTGAGACAGAAATCGCACCCTGACTGGGCCTCCTCTTAATCGAGCATTCAGTCGCCACCATTCAAAATATATACTCTCCAAACTCCGAGTGTTGATACGGAAATCGCGCCCTGAATGGGCCTACTCTTAATCGAGCATTCAGTCGCCATCATTCAAAGCACAGAATTGTAGTGGAAGGAAACCATGTCAATGCATATTATTGACATACTATCTAGGTATGTCTCATAAGCAAATCTAATCTATGCATAAATAGCAATAAAGGTACTTGGAATACTTATTGTGGTACTAATAATGGGGGTAATAATGTGCAATATGTTAATCTGTAATGTGCTTATTAATGTACCTACTGAAGTCCACGCTCTTTTTCATATCCTGGGGCTCAAGTACTCTGGCTCTGAGAGTGCGCCTAAATCTAAATATGTTTCTCTAAAAATGAAAGTGAACATCATCAAGATTCCAATACGATAAAAACATACCAACATAAAGCAATGCCGAACCGGACATTCAGCTATGCAAGCCCCAAATGGAATCAGGACACCATGATAATCCATAGCCTTAAGTAAAATACTTTCTGCAAGTACATCCTGTTGTGTGCCATTGTTAATAGAGCAACACTTTAGATGAAATGCCGGTAAAACACTCCTTAGTAAGAACTCACAGCGCTTCAGCAGTAACAGGGTTTTTAGATATAATTTGAGGCAGAAAGAACTTAGTGGTTTCTCAACAGGTGGACTTTCAATTGCAAACTCGCCTGCTCCCATGCTGTCACATTGCAGCACGTTCTGAGGGATAACAAAATACAAATCGACCATACATATTGTACAAGTCCAAACATTTGCTCACCTCAAATGGCATGCAGTGCATCATACCTACACAGCTCTGACGTACGGGGGTGCTTGCAGTGCAACCCTGGTGACCCAAGATATGGTACAGCCAGGCTTGCATGCATGCCCCACTCTGGAAACACATCAGAAGGCACAGAAATCCATGGGAAGCTGTGTTCAACATGATTGCAGTTTGTTTATTGAAGACACCACTATCAGTGGATTCACGCGGCCAGGCTTGATGAGCTCAGCTCCATTTTTAGGTCGAGCTTGATCGACCTGTTATATCTCTTCTGTGGGGTTTGGCACACCCACCAGTTGCCATTGGCTGTTATCTGGGTCATTTACAAATGCTAGCTTGTTACTGGTGCATTTGCTTAAATGTCCCTCTTTTGTGGGCTTAGCTCCCTCGCTGGTGATTTCACTAAGAGATTGTTTTGTTTGGCCATCACACTGTACAGCGTGTGATGGCCCCTCCTCCCTTCATGTTTTCTATTTTACTTTCAGTTCTGGTTCAGAACAAATCTTCACACATGCAATTGTGGGTACTGCCCAGAGTTCCTTGTTTTAAAAGTTTACTCCCCTGGAGTATAGCCGGGGGAAGAGCAGCCTTGCACACACAATCCTTGCCTTTCCTTGCGATGCATGTCTTCGGCATTGCGCTCATGTAGCGTGCTTTTTACACAGGCAGGGACCAACTAGAGTGTTGCTGTATCAGCAAAACACTCTCTGGTCCCCCCGGGGCACAAGCAGGCATCCACTCCAATGCGCCTTTGTTGTTGGGAAATCAGTGTGCTGCAGGGTTTCCCAGAGACTGGTGTCTTTTCTAAGGACTCATGTTCCACGGATGGTGCGGGCTGAGTCCTCCAAGCTGCCTCCTGACATCACCGCTGCATTCAGGAAAAGGTATTTTTTGTTTTAGTTTTCTGTGCTTCAACATTGCACTCCTCATTTTATTTCGATTTCTGATGCTTTATTTGTATGTTTTCAGTACAGTCATGCTACTTATACAAGTTCTGTGATCGGAAATGCTTCTTAAGTAGCATGTTTCTCATTCACATTTGGGGTCATGTTGGATAACTAATCCTGATTACATCGCATGATATTTATAGTCTTTTCTTCCATTATCTTAAATGTATTATTTACCTTTGACAGTTTATGGTTATGTTTTGTAAAGCGCCTGGCTGCCCGAGTGCTTCCCCACGCTAGTGAGTGCTGCAATATATGCTATGACCATCAGGAACTTAACGGGAGACTAGCCAGGTCTTTAGATTTTTCCCAATAGAGATTTCATTCGGCAATGATCTGAGGTCGAGTGGGAGGCTATTCCACAACCTCGTACCAAATGAGCAAATGATCTTGCCCTTATGGCTCTGGTTGTCCTGAGGAGCTGCAATTTAGAGGATCTTCGATGTCTAGTCAGGGTGTACCTGGTTATCAGTTGTCTGAGCTTCAGTGGGCCATTTTTGTTTATGGCCCGGTGGGCAATGCAAGGGGATTTAAACTTGATTTTGGCTTCGATTGAAAACCAATGAAGCAGTTTAAGCGATTCTTTTACTGATACATGGTGTGGGATTTTTAATAAAAGCCTGGCTGCCACATTTTGCACTACCTGGAGTCTTCATGTTACATATTTTGGCAAGCCCACATAGAACGAGTTGCCGTAGTCCAGGCGTGAGACTATAAGGGACTTAATGGTTTTTTTCCTTAAATGATCTGGGATCAGTTCAATAATCTTCCTGATCATTTTAAGTAGCAAGAAGCAAATTCCTGATCATGTCTTGGCTTGATAGTCCATTGTGAGCGTATCTTCCAGCCAAAGTCCCAGATTTTTTCCGACCTGTATGGGGCAGGTGGATTGCCCATGTCACTGGGCCATTGAATCAGGGGTTTGTGTATGGCAAGATTTCCCACTACCATAAGCTCCGTTTTTTCTCGCAACTGTTTGGCATCCAGTTTGCCACCTTCTCGAGACAGTGATTGAGCTGGTGGTTTTCTGAATTAGGGCCATTTGTCAGAGACACAACCAACTGGTTGTTATGTCAAACTCCTGCATTATATTGGTGAGCTGTCGCACGTAAATGTTAAATAGTGTGGGGCTAAGAGACGAATCCTGTGGGACACCACAAGTGATTGGTAGATAGTCTGAGAAACAGTCCTTCTCCATCACTTGTTCAGATCTCTTCTCTAGGAAAGAGGTGAGCCAGTCCATAGCTTTGCCCTGTATTCCCACTTCCTTTGGTCTGTCTTGTAAGTAGTGAGTCATGCAGTCCCACTATGCACGTAACTATGCAATATGTTAATCCAATAGACTCATGTGACGCCCCCCGTATTTGGATGATAGACTGGTTGTGAATAACGATTACAGTACAATAGGCTACTTTGGATAATTTCCGTTGTAAGGCAAAATAGGTTCATAAGAATCGGGGTAATGTTTATGGCTGTGGTCCCACTCCACTAAAGTTTAAGCAGAGAGATGGCTGGCAGTCGCTGACTAACACAAAGTGCATGGGTGGGAAATTATGGGACTCACACATTATGGAAAGACAAGTTCAGTGCCCTAAAATAAATAGCGTACAGTGTGCAAAAAAATATGGTTTTTTTTCAGAAAACGTGGCAGGAATATTTAACATGCGTGCCGATTTAGACTCATTTCCCTAATATATATATATATACATTTAAAAGCACTTTGCTTCTGTAGACTTCTTAGATCACCATATTTGGAAAACTGCATTCTCTGCCAAAAGATGTTTTTACCCCTTCCCATTCACATTTATGGTCCACCACTAACTCTAATTTGACAGTTGCTTTGTTTTTTTTATTATTTTTCCTCCGCAGCGTGACCAGGTGAGTTATTGAATGCTGAGTATCGGATCAACTTCTGAGTCCAAATTAGTGGTCTACTGGCTGAAAATGGTACCTGGTACGACAGTATAATCTGAGACCCATTTAGTTACTGAAGTCTAATTCATTTTTAGGTCTCGGCTGCGAAAGGCTGCGCTTGCGCAGTCTCGCTCCGAGATTTAATGAGTTTGAGTGACTTTGAGAAGAGGGGCTTGCACCCACCCCTCTTCTCTCCTGTTCTCCATTGGCTGGCCTCTTAAATGCTGGCCAGCCACTGGAGAAGAGGTCCAGTCACTCCGTTGAAGCCCCGTCCTTTTCGGATCGGGGGGCGTGTTTTTTGCGAGAAGTCTCAGGGAGGAGACAACAGCAAAACACGCCCCCGAATCCGAAAAGGACGTGGCGTTTCTCCGAGGCATTTTCTTCTCAGCCTCGGAGAAAGGCAGTGGTGTGATCGTCCGCTCCCCCTGCGTACAGCTGCTGCCCTGGTCTCCTCACCCTGTCCTCTGCGGAGCTTATTGTTTACTTTTTTTCCCTGCAACTAGTTCTAGAGCGTAAGCTAAAGAGTCAGTAGCAGAACTCTGAGAGGAAGTAAACAACTAAATGGTGTCCTGTTTTTATGATGCTTCGCGCGGCGCGTCAACCGTCAGGCTCCGAGTGATTCGTTGACAGGTATTAATAAGCTAATTGGGTTGGATGCGGGTAATCCATTCGCACAGCTGCGACGTGCCAGTCATTCGTGCCGCCATTTTGGAAGAGGGTACTGATTTTGTGGGAGTGGCAAGAAAGCACCCAAAGTAGTGTACATGCCTTCCTAATGCTGCGTCCAACCCTCTGTAGAGCGTGCGTGGATTGTTATCTGTATCAAAAACTTGGTTGAAATGTTTCTACAGATAAGGCTACCGTGTTTCTTGGCACCCTTCATAATAGCAAGGCCGCCAGAGACACGACGAGATATTGTCTTTCGTTTGTTTTGCCCATGCTACCACCAGTGGCATATACTGTCCTTTAAAAGTTGTTTCACGTGATACTTTTAATCGAATAATGTAGTAGCATTTTGGTTTTAATTACTAAGTGAGTGGTCCTTCTTCTCTGCCCACTGCGGCTCACAGTCCCTCGCCTATCGTTACTAAGTTGGTAGTCCTTCCTTGATGGCTCTGAGTCCCGGCATGTAGTGTACCGAAGAGAGCGGAGAATGCACTTTTCAGCCCTGGTCCGGAGAGCTCTCTGGGTTCAGGAGCCGATCTGTAGGTGCATCACCAGCAGGGTGCGTGTGCTTAAATTTTCTATGCTTCTGGCGGTCTGGTTTTCAATTGCCTACACTGTATGACATTTCCACCTTTGCAATTTTTCAGAGTCTGACATTTAAGTACTTTAGAGGTGACACTTGGTGAGTTACATCGCAGTTATGTCGCATGAACAAATTACAGAAAGTAATGTTTTTGTATAATTAAATGTTCCAGAAATTCAACAGCAGTAACCACTCATCGAGATAGATGTTTTGTATAAGGAAACCTCAACTACATTTTTAGGTCGAGGCTAGGCAGCTATGAACATTGTCCATTTACCGATCTTCTGCGGAGGCCCTGTAGTGCATGGTTGCCCTGTGAATGACATGCCTGCACTGTAGGTATTAACTTCCTGGCAATGGTAAGTGAAGCAGTGTATGATGTCAGGTTGTTCAATGCTTGAAAACATTTAGGCAGGTTTCACATGGGGTGCTACGTAGGAGACTGGCTGAGCTGATGTTGCTGGTGGGTTGTGTATTGATGAGAAATCCACCAATGGGATATTTGTCCCTGTATTTCGTTAATAAATTAAGTCAATGCATTTGACAATGTGTGAACAGTGCTCTTTACAGTCAGATTGCGTTGCCTATGCCGGATGCCTCTATTTTCATCCCATGCATACTGAGTCTTTAGAACACGCTGATCAGCTGTTGAATTTGGCTGTCTTATACTACTTATATAGAAGGGCAATTCACATGACAGCTCCAGAAAAGTATGACTGACTTGATTATCACTAGGGCTACTCACTTTTATCTGTTCATACATTGATGAACTATCCTACTTTATGACCTGGCATTGTTAAAGTTAGAGCTATAGGCATTGCTCATGACATTATTTTTGTTTATGTTTTTGTTTTTAAAACATGTAGAGAAAAGGCATTGTTATTTACAATGTCAATAGCTTAATCAGTGTGTGTGTAGGTGCAAATGCAATAGGTCTCGCATTTGAGAGTGATTAAGCTATTGACATTGTAAATAACAATGCCGTTTCTTTAAATGTTTTAAAAACAAAAACAAACAAAAATAATGTCATGAGCAATGCCAATAGCTCTAACTTTACCAATGCCGAGACCATTGCATTGTAAATGCTTGTTTTGTAATGTGCAGGTCATCTGATTTCCCAGCATCTGTCCATATTGAAATGTAGATTGCATCTGAGTCTTCATCGCAAAGGATGTGCTGAGCCCAACTGTTTCTGCTTTGGGTAGAGTCATTACCACCCTATTTTTTAATTTAGCCTCAGACAAGTGTCTGAAAAAACTTGGTTCGTTTCCCTACACACACGTACTGGACTTCTGCAGAACACCTAGGTTGTGGTGTCATGCAATATCTAGATTCACATTTATTCCCAGGGGTACCCCAATAAAGTTGGAATATTCAAGCCCTTCATTTTCCTCCAGGCACACTCATTAGATGGACCTTTTTTTAACCACATTATTCTGATCATTATTTCCTCATATATCGACCTGAGCACTATTTAATGTGAATTTAGCTGGTATTGTAGCATCATTTTGATCTGCAGTAATTAAGTACTGTTATCTGTGATGTTAATGTTTGTGCTGATAAATCATTGTCTGTGCAGTTGTAAAGAGATTAAACACTATTTTAACTTTATACCTAATCAAATCCAGACTTAAGAGTACCTTAGGTTTAAATCTGCGAATAGCACCTTTTTCAGGCAGGCATTAGTATACTTTCGAGGGACTGCTATGGCATAGCAAATGTTATGTTACAAACAATGCATGACGCAGTTGAAAAGTGTGCTTCTGGAGCAGGTTTAGACCATTCTAATATCTCTTTTCATATACTGCATTTATGAAGTAGGAAGCTATAGAAGTGTGGATTAGCCTAGTTTGGGGGTTAGAGGAGACAAAAAGACACAATTATGCCATACTTGAATTTTGTGCTCCTAATTCAAAAATGACAGTTTATCATTGTGCATAATCGTGCACTCAAGGAAGCCTAGCAACAAGCTTTCTGAAATTGAATCTTACCAAGGAATTCAGTGACCAGTTAGTTGCAAGAGTAGCATAGCTTAGGTAATGACAACATGCTATTTACAGCAAAGAAAATGGCATAAATGTAGTATGTAGCACTATATAAACCTAATTGATCACGTGGTAAAGCCAGGGATTTGCAAAACACTAATGCCTCACTTAAATTGAAAATACATTTCAAATTTATCATTTGATGGTTCCTCCACATTTAACAGTGTAAACAGGGTCGCGTGTTCGTTCCTTAAGTGGGAGAAATAAACGAGAAACAGAGGAACGAACACGCGACCCTGATTAACGACGACCAAGGGAGACGATAAATTATACGCTCGCCCCTATATAACAATTAGAAAACGCGATATATGGATTTATACCCACATGGAATGAATGCGGTTCCAGATAGAAGAGCGACCGAGATTGTATCCGGCCACTAATATGAACTCGGACTGAAGTTAACTTTCTCTATGCGTCCTAGGACAAGGATCAAGTAAACTTTGCAAGTTCGCAGCCATCCGCCAAGGACTCTAGAAGTACTCCTCTGTAGGAGACATTCTTGCCGAAGTACGGTTGTACCGGTGAATTCGACATCGTAGTTGAACACATATATACACAAGGATAAAATATTTTGGGTCCTGAGGAAGGTGGTCCTATGTGGAGTTTTCACCACCGAAACGAGTCGACGCCTGTTTTTTCTAATGTGTTAAATTTGGTGCAGTTAGGGAAAGACAGGGATCAGTGAATCATGTCTGACACTGCCTTTGGTAAATCCAAATTGACATATGTATGACACATTGCTTGTTTATTATTGTTCTCCTTTTTATGGCATGTAAAAAAAAAAATTCTTAAAAAAACTGCAAAAACGTTTTTGCGATTTTAGCATTTTAAATTGTGTATGACTTTTTGTGGATGATTTATTGTGTTATACAAAAGATTTTTTGGATGAATTTACATTGATTATTAAAACACAGATATATTTTACCCTTTTTGGTTTCATGACAAGTGCTTCTTACAGATTCAGCATTGAGGGGAAAATGAAGTGGAAATATAAGCTTGTTTGATGATTGAAAGGATAGTAATCTTTGACCAATAGCCAAGAGGTACACATATTCTTATACTTGTATTCCTGGGTGCTCCAGCCTTTTGGCTCTGAGAGTCCCCTCTCCTTATTTTCAAGGTTACCATCACCTCAGACAAATGGGTGAAACAAATAATTCAGAACTAATATCTACCCCCCCAAACATTCCACCCAGGCGGCGCCCAATGTCACAAGAACATTTAATACTCCTAAAGCAGGAGGTAATCTCCCTCCTACAAGAACAGGCAATAGAACCGGTTCCTACCAACCAACAAAACATGGGAGTCTACTCCCTATATTTTCTCATACCAAAAAGGGGCGAGACTCTGCGGCCCATCCTAGATCTCCGGCCCCTAAACACGTACATACACTCCGACCATTTTCATATGGTAACGCTTCAGCAGGTACTTCCGCTCATATCCCAAAACGACTTTTTGACTACCTTAGATCTAAAAGACGCGTATTTTCACATTCCGGTGCACAAAGCTCACCGCAAGTACCTCAGATTTGTAGTGGACGGACAACACTTCCAATTCAAGGTGCTCCTGTTCGGAGTCACAACAGTGCCAAGGGTATTCACCAAGTGCCTAGCAGTGGTAGCAGCACATTTGCGAAGACAACACATCCACGTCTTCCCATACTTAGACCACTGGCTGATAAAAGCCGGGTCATACCATCAATGTGTTCAACACACATCTACCACCATTCAATTACTCCACCAGCTGGACTTCACAGTAAACCACCAGAAGTCCCATCTCCAGCCATCCTACATAAAACAATACCTCGGTGCCACCATAGACACCTCAAGAGCACTGGCCTACCCCAATCCTGCCAGGATTACAAGCATTCAAGCTCTACGCGTAAAATTCGCACTACAACACTCCCTTCCAGCTCGAGTGTTTATGCAACTAATAGGGATGATGGCCTCTTGCATTTTCATAGTGCCTCACGCAAGACTCCAGATGCGTCCTCTCCAAGAGTGCTTAGCGCGCCAATGGAACCAGGCCCAGGGTCAATTAACAGATCTGGTGTTGGTAGACGGTCGCACCCATCGCTCTCTGCAGTGGTGGAACACCACAAACCTTTCCAAAGGTCGACCGTTCCTGGACCCGGTTCCTCAAATAGTACTGACAATGGACGCATCGTTCTCCGGCTGGGGAGATCATCTACTACATCTCACCATACAGGGCAAGTGGACACCTCAACAAAAGTTACTCCATATCAACCATCTGGAGTTACTAGCAATCTTCCTAGCCCTAAAATTTTTTCAAACTCAAATTTCAGGCAAGGCAGTCCTGATCCGAACAGACAAAATGACAGCCATGTATTATATTAAAAAACAAGGCGGCACACACTCTCCACAGCTCTCTCACCTAGCACAGAGCATATGGAGATGGGCAATACCCCAGAGAATCTTTCTCCTAGCCCAGCATGTCCCAGGAGTCCAAAACACAGTGGCAGATCTGCTCAGCAGGCAGACACAACAGATCCACGAGTGGGAGCTTCACCCGCAAGTTCTTCACCTGTACTTTCAAATGTGGGGGCATCCACAGATAGACCTCTTCGCCACCCATGATAACGCCAAATGCCCAAGCTTCACCGCCAGATACCCTCACCCATTGTCCAAAGGAAATGCGATATGGATGAACTGGTCAGGCAGATTTGCGTACTCATTTCCGCCTCTCCCACTCATTCCACTAGTGGTGTGCAAACTACAACAACACTCCCTCACAATAATTCTAGTAGCTCCAACGTGGGCCAGACAACCGTGGTATACCACACTGCTGGAACTATCTGTAGTGCCGCACCAAAAACTACACCTCTCTCCACACCTCTTAACCCAGAACCATGGGGAGGTCCAACACCCAGACCCAGCGCAGCTCGACCTTGCGATCTGGCTCCTGAAGTCCTAGAATTCGGATACCTAAATCTTCGCCCTGACTGTATGAACGTCATCTGAGAAGCTAGAAGACCTACCACTAGAGCGTGCTACGCCGCCAAGTGGAAACGTTTTGTTATTTATTGCCATAAAAATACCATCAATCCACTGGACGTGTCCATTCAACACATAATAGGCTACTTACTCCACCTACAAAGGTGCAATCTAGCCTTTACGTCCATTCGACTACACCTCGCAGCTATTGCAGCTTACCTACAAAACAGGCAACATCTCTCACTTTTTAGAGTACCTGCCATTAAAGCCTTCATGGAAGGCCTTAAAAGAATAATTCCCCCCAGAGTGCCACCGTCACCTGTGTGGAACTTAAATATCGTTCTCACAAGGCTAATGGGGCCTCCCTTCGAACCTCTGCATAAATGCGAACTACAATTCCTACATGGAAAACCGCTTTTCTTGTAGCCATCACTTCTCTTAGAAGGGTCAGTGAGATACAAGCACTTACCATTCAAGAACCCTTTCTCCAAATGCACCATAATAAGGTTGTTCTCTTTACCAACCCAAAATTCCTCCCTAAAGTCATTTCTCCCTTTCACCTAAACCTAACAGTAGAACTACCAGTATTATTCTCGCAACCACAGACCGTTGCGGAAAGGGCTCTTCACACACTGGATGTCAAACGAGCCTTACTCTACTACATTCAGAGAACACAATCTTTCCGTAAGACCAAACAACTGTTTGTTTCTTTCTCTCCACCACACAAAGGTAACCCCATCTCAAAATCGGGGATAGCTAGGTGGATTGTAAAATGCATTCAAATCTGCTACCATAAAGCAAAGCGAACGCTATCCATTTCCCCGAAAGCCCATTCTACACGAAAAATAGGGGCTTCCATGGCATTCTTAGGGAACATCCCATTATATGATATCTGCAAAGCAGCTACATGGTCAACACTGCACACTTTCACCAAACACTATTGTGTAGATGTGCAAACTAAGCAACAAGCTAGTGTGGGCCAGGCTGTACTCAAAACGTTATTTCAAACCACTGCAACAGATACGGGTGGTCGCCGCTAACGGTGGGTACTGCTATATAATCTATGCACAAGTGTGTAATCTGCAGCTCATATGCCTCGAACGGAATATGCTACTTACCAGTATGCATCTGTTCTTGGCATGTAGAGCTGCAGATCTACACACGCCCACCCGCCTCCCCGGCTACCTTTATCTGTTCCAGTTTATCTTATTTAGATAGCACACACATGGGCATCTTCACTGTTACTACTACGCTCCATCTGTCCCTGCTGGCGAAAAACAACCTGAGGATGGAGCCGAAGCCCATGCGCAATACGATCCAAAGGAGGAGTCACCGACCTCGTGACTTCCAAAGACTTTCCAAGAGGAAAAACAAACTGCAAACATCCAACACAAGATGGCGATCTATGCACAAGTGTGTAGATCTGCAGCACTACATGCCAAGAACAGATGCATACTGGTAAGTAGCATATTCCTTCTCTAAAATGTCCCTGAACCAACTAAATTGACCTCATTTGTAAAAAAAAAAAAAACACCTCCTTACCTGCTCGTCCTCTGCTGGGTTTTCTTCGGCATTTCCTCCATTGCTTTTTCAAAACTGGTTCTCGCGGACACGAGGCTCGTCGCTGGAGCCTGGTTCTGCCGGGCTGAAGGGAGTCCTCTGTGTCGGCGTTCAGTGCGTTCAGTGGCTGAGGCGTTCTCTTCCTGCCTGTTTTTTTCCCGCTGCCTTCTGTGCTTTATTTTGGTGGGTTTGTCTATTTTTTCAAGGGGGGGTCTCCCTGGTGTCACGGGGGTCTCAAGGTTGCATGATAGTTTTCTTTTTTTGGCAGCATGGCCTGGGGCGTGCGTGGGTGCCCCTGTGCTTCGTCGGGGGTCGGTTGCTCCAAGCCGCCGGAAGTATTGCCGTCGAGAGACGGGTGGGGGCAAGGATTCCCTTCTGGGGCAGTCCGGGTAGAGTTAGCTGCTGCTGAGTGCCCGATTGACTGAGTTGACAGTGCATAGAGCTGAGGGGTTGATATCTGCCTCAAGGCATTCCCATTCCTTTACAGATTGTTGAGTGGTATGGTCATTATTGATACTATTGAAACAGATTTGTAAACCACTCCAACAGTTACTTCCTTTATTCCTCACATGAGCCCTAGACGCCCTAAAGGAGTGCTTAGTAGCGACCTGCCTTCACCACAACAGAACCCCCAGAAGAGAGGGGAAGGCAAAGATAAACAAGAGAGTCTGGTGGTCTCTCATAGCCCACCTACAAACAACTCCATACTACATATTAATATTGACACTACGGGCCTCTCAACTCAGACCACGGGCGTTGCCAGCATAGCAGACGTGATGGGGGGGGGGGGGGGGGGGGGAACAGGCCTCTAGTAAGTATGCCTTAAGAAATAAAATCTTTGGCTCTTCAAAATCTATAGGAAGCGTCATCGCTGCTCCTCCGGCCCCAGGCCCTGGCAGAGCTGTGTCAAAAACATCTGGCAGGAAGGCAGCGGGCAAGATTCCTACTAATCTTGAAAAACCCCAATTATCCGCTACAACTCCCTCGGCACGGCAGCGGAAGGAACTATCCCAATTGAGAATAACCCTGTCTCTCAGATCGTACTTTAAGATGCTCCTAAAAACTCAGCAAATAAGTACACCCCGATTAGAAATGGTGGAGTCTTCTTCTCAAGTTGTGACCCCCCCTCGGAAAAACACCTGAAGCTACAATGGACTCTATATGTGATAATGCCTTGGTTGCGCAGGCAGCTTACTTGAATCTTCCAACCTCAAATAGGTATCAGGTGTTGGGGGACTGTGATAGCGACCCTGCTAACCTCCCTGAGGAGACTTTGTGATTGACCCCTAATGCCCCCCCTGAAATCTAACAGCTCTAATCAATCTGAACTGATGAAGATGTTAGAGGGACTATCCAAGGAGATTAGGAGTAAGTTTGTGATATCAGAAAAGAACCAGGCAAAAATCCAAGACATGTGAAGCGCTAGAGGTAAAACTTTCCACAATCACAGAGAGGATTTGTCTGATGAAAGCCTCTTTTGAGGCCTTAAATAAGGAAGTAGAGACCAACCGCGCCGAGATCCAAACATTAAAAGGTGGTAAAAAATCTGGTTTGGACAAAATTGAGTCTCTTGAGAACAACAGCAGATGAAAACATTAAAATTCAATTCAATTCAATATTTATTCGGTTTTAAAAACCATAAAAGATACACAGTAAAAAACAAGTAAACATTCAGAAAAGAGAAATACCACCAGTTCAGTAATCATTTCTTTTGGCAGTCGTTTTGTGCATATTCAGTGTTTGTTCTGTTTAAAAACCAGGCTCTTAAGCAATTTAAAATTTTCTAACACAAGTAGATAATTTACGAGTTCAAACATTAAAAAAGTTAAAAGAAGTCTTTTAGACTTCCAGGCTAGGTTTTAGGCTACGAAATGCTGGCAAAGACAAAAGAGAAAACAACTCAATGTTGGGGTCTCGACATAAAGTGCAAATGCTATAAGGTGCCAAAGATGTTTATAGTTCCTTATTGTTGCAAACAAGCCTCTGTGCAGGCATATAATATATGGCTAACAAGTCATTAATTAGAATTAGAATTTACCCTGGTTAAAATGCAAGTGTTTGTAGTGTGCAAAGTTCTTAATGTCCCAGAGGGTTTGGAGGGTGATAACATTAAAAGCTTTTTTTTGTTGCAGATTTATATAGCACAAGCTCGACCCGAAGGTATTGGAGCGCTTACATAAGGGCCAGTTATGTTACATAAGGCCTCTTAAAAGAGTATATTCCGACCATTGACTCTTTGGATCTCAAAGCCGACATTCAGAGAATCCACAGAGACCCCTTTTCAAAAAACCCAATCAGGAAAACTCCTAGAAGAATCCTAGTTAACTTTAAAACCTTTCTTTTGAATGAACGCGTCCTATCCGATGCACTTACAGCCAGCTCCTTCAACAAGGGAGATTGGTCGTTCCAGATTAGATCGGACCTCTCTAGAATAACACAGGATAGACAATGGGAACTGGGGAAGTTCATCCCAACATGAAGATCTTTAGGTGCAACAGTCCAATTGAGGTTCCCCGCTCTTCTGAAAGTAATGTGGAAGAATAAAATGTTTAACTTTAGAGAACCTAAGGAGGTGGGGCTCTTCATAGATATAATCAAGGTTCAGGGATAATTTGACGATTTGGTTCTCCGAGCAAGTATTTCCGGGGGGTGAGCTCTACTGGGTGGTTTATTATCAGGCCCAGGCTATTTTTAGGGAGGGTTCCCTTGGGGGGGGGGGGGGGGCACATTTAGAGAAAGTTATTTTTGAGTTTCACTGGGTGGGGAGCATATTATGGAAAAAAGAAGAAAAAGTCCTCATTGGCTCAGTACACAGGATATTGCAAATAAAAATGGAGTGGTCTCTGAGCAACTAACTTGCTGGCTGTCTATGACATTTCTAATTTCTGCAATGGTGAGTTAGTTAGAAACTTTTGAGTAGACAGAGGAGAATCTTCCAATATCTGAGCCAATCGAAGTATGATATAGTTATCCTCCAAGAAATCCATTTAAACTTTGACGAATGGGAGTTGATTTGTGCTAAGCAGAGACGGATTGAATTCTCTATTCATACCCCACAACCCTGTTATACTAAAGGAGTGGCTTTGATTATCAAGCACTCGGCTAAAGCAACACTAGAAGATGTTATGGCAGACTCCAAGGGGCGATGGATCATTGGCGATATCAAATCCAAAAAGAATGGTGTACCCTTGTAGGCTACTATGGTCTGAATATAGATGATGAGGGCCCTCTAAAAACTATTTATAGTCATCTGATTCAATCTAACTTTCCTATTATTATAGGGGGTGACTTTAATATTCTCCTGAATCCCGCTCTGGATAAGTCTAATGGGGGCAGGGTAGTCACTACAAAGATGGGCTCTTTTGCGAAAGTCTTGATGAAGGACTAGTTCTTCAAGAAAAAGAATCAGAATGTGGGGGATCTGGGACAACTGGGTTAACAACTTGATAATATAATATTCTGTAAATTCACAAAACCTATAAGGTTCGATGACTATGTTATAAGTGAGATTTACGAAAGAGATATCATCCTCTATATATACCTTCCCTAGGATTTAGGCAGCTGGTTTCGTTGGAACCCTGGGTACCCAAACAATCAGACAGTACCATTACCTTTGTCCGGGGACCCAAGAATAAACCATTGGCTTGCTTAAAGACTTTTCACTTATCTATAAATGTGGACTAAAAAAAAAAAAGAATAAAAACAATAACACTCCAAGCCACACAATAACACTCCACTCGATGCCACTCCAAGCCACACAATGCCACACCACGCCACTCCAAGCTACATGATGCAACTCCACTTCCTGCAATGCCATTCCACATCACACAATGCTGCTCCACTCTACTTCACACAATGCCACTCTACTGCACACCACAAGATGTCACTGCAGTTAATGCCACATTAAGCCCATCTGCCATTCCACTTCAAACAATGCCACTTCATGCCACACAGTGCCACTCCATTCTACTCCACTTCACACAATGCCACGCTCTTCCAAGCCACGTAATGCAACTCCGTACAATGCAACTCCACACCATTTCACCGAATGCCAATACACGCAATGCCATTCAAGTCGACACGAGTCCACACAATGCCACTCCATGCCACACAACGCCACTCCACTCAAAACAAGGCCACTAAACTTCACTCAAAGCCACTCTAAGCCACACAGTGCCACACCAGGCCACTCCAAGCTACATGATGCCACTCCACTCCCTGCAATTCCATTCCACATCACACAATGCTGCTCCACTCTACTTCACACAATGCCACTCTACTGCACACCACAAGATGTCACTGCAATTAATGCCACATTAAGCCAGTCTGCTCCACTCAATGCCAGCCCACTCTATTCCATACTACACAATGCCACTCTACTAGATGCCACACAATGCCACTACATACAATGCCATTCCACTTCAAACAATGTCACTCTATGCCACACAGTGCCACTCCATTCTACTCCACTTCACACAATGACTCTCCCTTCCATGGCACGTAATGCAACTCCATACAATGCAACTCCACACCAATCCACTGAATGCCAATACACGCAATGCCATTCATGTCTACTCCACTCCACACAATGCTACTCCATGCCACACTACGCCACTCCACTCTACACAAGGCCACTAAACTCCACTCAAAGCCACTCCACGCCACTAAACTCCACTCCACAGTACCACTACACTTCATGCCACTACTCCACTCCATACAATGCCACACAATGCCACTACATGCCATACAATGCTGCACACTCTACACAAGGGCATTCAACTCCTCTCCACACAATGTCACTTCATGCCACACAATGCCACCACTCTGCACAAGGCCACTCCATGCCACTCCACACAATATCCCTCCACTCAGCGCCACTCAACTCCACTCCAGACAGTGCCACTCCACGCCACAGAATGCCACTCCACTCAATAGCACACAATGCCACTCCACTCTGCACAAGGCCACTCCATGCCACTCCACACAATATCCCTCCACTCAGTGCCACTCAACTCCACTCCAGACAGTGCCACTCCACGTCACAGAATGCCACTCACCTCAATAGCACTTCACTCAATAGCACACAATGCCACTCCACTCTGCATAAGGCCACTCCATGCCACATAATGCCACTCAACACAATATCCCTCCACTCAGTGCCACTCAACTCCACTCCAGACAGTGCCACTCTGCGCCACACAATGCCACTCCACACAATGGCACTCCACTCAATAGCACTCCACTCCATGCATGTAGTAATTGTATAGCTCTTAATTCCTTGTGGCACAGCACCCAGGATGATGTGCTGCATGGCTTAACACTTATAAGGCCAAATGAAAAGAAAGTTTTCTTTGGTTTATAATTACAATACAACACTTCCTACAAAAATCCAACCACTACTTCTCACCACAATTGTACAGAAGAGTCTAGTTGTAAACCCAAGGCTCAAACACAAAGGAATAAAAAATATATCACTCTTATTTGCATATAGTTAAAAACAATTAATCATAAAAAGTCAGTTAAAACAAAGTTGCATAAAAGTTACATACATTTCAAAGTCATACATCACTTGTAATGGATACAATACTACATGTGGCTGAAAAAACAACCAATATGTCTATAAAGCAATTCATCAGGATAACATTTCATACAAATAAAGGAAAGACATACATAAGAAAAGACAACTCAACGTGGAGAGTACATTGAAAAAGACAGTACAATTTGTCATAAGCAACACACATCCGTGTTATAGACACATTGGACCTGGAACCCAATATATTGTGCCAAATTCAATATCTGCAGTTCCAGCCACTACACAGATTATGTACCCAGGAATCGACGCGTTTCGATGGTGAAAAGTCCCATTAAACGATCTTTATCAAGACATGGAATCTGACTCCCACAACACCTGTGTGATGCCAATGTTTGGTCTTATAACTTTACGTAGGTGCCTTTCTTGCATCCGGTTTTCACAAAAGCTAGGGAGTCTGCCGCCCTCCTGAGCAAGACACCTTACTTGTAGAAATCTGCTATCGTTGATCTAGGAATTCCTCTAGTTGCAATCTAGATTTTGGAAATTATTATCCTTTTTCTACGTCTCAAGTTCCTATATATTTGATGCTTGGACTACGCCCTTCATCAATTGGGCCTTATATTAAGCCGTCCAGCGCGTCCTCACGCTACATACAGCGTTCCAGAAAAGAAACACTTCTAAGGTCCCAAATGGTGAGACCGCTTGGCTATACCAATGCTTTTTTTTTTTTTAGGGACATGACATTTGCGCTGGCGACCGCACTGGGGTTACTTTATTTGTATTTACTATGTCACCTAGTTAATTGTGACCATAGTAAAACAAATGAGCCCCAGGCCCTGTCGGCAGAGCGTTCTGGCTTTGTTTTGTTCAAATAAATGCAGTGCCTCATGACTTCATAAAGCCGGAGTTCTAATTATGCGTGACTAATGCATTTTAATGGCGTGATGCGGTCATCTGCATTAAAATGCGTTAGTCTAACCCCTGATACGTGGTACTTGGCAGAGCTCTCCAGGTTTGCAGAGGACCTTCGTGTCACCTGTACTGTGGCAGTAAAATAAAAGGTATGTTCATTTATTTGTGCATTTTTATATAGCACAACCTTTACCCAGAGGTGTCAGACCGCTTTACAATAGAACGAAGTATATTACAATAGAACTAAGTAAATTACATAAGGAATGAGAGTAGAATGGAAGGTAAAACTACTTATAGGTACTTGTGGTAGAATTTACACATTAACAAGTTACAGATATATTTGTGATTATAAAAAACGAAAGGTGGCACGATAAGGATAATACAAGTACAGAATATTTACAAAATTGAGCTCTTGTGAGTGTCATGTGGCAATCAGGGTCATGACCTGGGTTGAGGCAAATTGGTGAATATGGCATTAGAGCTACTGCTTTTGGAAATTTGGAACTCCGAACAAATCCAGGTCGCCATTCAACGTCCCATGAAGCCGTGCACATCACATAAATTTCGGTGCAAAAAAAAAATGTTTCAAACGCGTGGCAAAATCTGGCTATCAAATAAAAACAATCAACAACGTGCAGCCTATGTAGGCTGCAAACCCATTCGCACTGCTTCAAAAATACTGTTTTCCAAACTTTCCAAATTTTTCAAATAATTAGTCATTTATTATTGTTTTTCAAACTTGACTTGATGTTGTAACGATGAAGTTATCCAAATATCCATAAGCTTCACACAAAACAGTTGTGCCCATCCAGGCCTCTTACTACATTGCGACAGGACATTCAGTTCATGGATTGCAGCAAAAATCTTTTTATTCCCAATGCATTTCGGGCATCTTTATTTGCCCTTCGTCAGGGGAAGCTGTTTACAAAAAAATGAAACCCATCTTCATTATCCATATTATCACACGTAAAAATATTTGCAACATAGCGAATAATAACCTACAAAATCAATCCTTCTAACTACCTGATTAACCTTTACCCCACTGTGAAAAGTTAATTCAGCACGGTGACGTCCCCCTCTCCTCCTCGATGTAAAACCTACCTAAACATTTCCGCATTGCTGAATACCCACTTAACATCACCCAATCATTTTAACGTGACTTATACATCAAATACTTACATCCCTCACCCCAAACATTAAACTAATGCTGACTACCTGTGTACCCATGCCAAACTAAACTAATGCTGACTACCTGTGTACCCATGCCAAACTGTTACATGATTGTACATCCCAAAGCCTCCAGTTTACCTGCGAGTGTAAACGTTGTTCGTCTGCTGTTTACCGCTTAACTGGTCAAACTGTCAAGCTCTTATTGCGCGCGCTATTTGAACTCTTACTTACGCGCCACTCACACCTGTGACTCCGATTCTCTTGCCTTTAGTCAGAAACAATTAAAGGGCACCACCCCTTATTGGCCACGTGTTTCCGCCTTATGTTAGTTATTCTATACTACATGTCCCATAAATCTTTGCTTGCCTGCAACAATACTATATTTTCAACTCAAACATAAACATCGTGTAAAAAATGCAATCAACGTGATTATAACGAAAACGCTCGACAGTTTAGTGTCCTGAGTAATGATACAGGTCAGTTATTGCTGAACATCAACTTGCAGACATCCATATGGTTGTGATATGCTTGTCCGATAATGCCGTCTCATCTGCTCAACAGAGTGCACGAGTCTCATAATCGTTATCCCTGAATTCTAACAACTTCAGTCGTCAAGGTGTTCAAATAACTGTATTCATTCATCTTTCGTTTCCAGTTCACTGGCGGGTGCAACACGGCTACTGAGGCGAGAAAATCATTCTGAATGCACATTGAAGGAAGCCGTTGCACACCTTTTTTTTCCATTTCATCTTAATTCTCAATGTAATCCTTAGCTCTTGTTTTTTTCTTTGTTGTGCGTGCAGTCTGGGGCCGCGCTTCACCTCATTGCGCGGATTATGTATAACAATCAACAACGTGCAGCCTATGTAGGCTGCAAACCCATTCGCACTGCTTCAAAAATACTGTGTTCCAAACTTTCCAAATTTTTCAAATAATTATTCATTTATTATTGTTTTTCAAACTTGACTTGATGTTGTAACGATGAAGTTATGCAAATATCCATAAGCTTCACACAAAATAGTTGTGCCCATCCAGGCCTCTTACTACATTGCGACAGGACATTCAATTCATGGATTGCAGCCAAAATCTTTTTATTCCCAATGCATTTCGGGCATCTTTATTTGCCCTTCGTCAGGGGAAGCTGTTTACAAAAAAATGAAAACCATCTTCATTATCCATATTATCACACGTAAAAATATTTGCAACATAGCGAATAATAACCTACAAAATCAATCCTTCTAACTACCTGATTAACCTTTACCCCACTGTGAAAAGTTAATTTGAAAAACAATAATAAATGAATAATTATTTAAAAAATTTGGAAAGTTTGGAACACAGTATTTTGAAGCAGTGCGAATGGGTTTGCAGCCTACATAGGCTGCACGTTGTTGATTGTTATACATAATCCGCGCAATGAGGTGAAGCGCGGCCCCAGACTGCACGCACAACAAAGAAAAAAACAAGAGTTAAGGATTACATTGAGAATTAAGATGAAATGGAAAAAAAAGGTGTGCAACGGCTTCCTTCAATGTGCATATCAAATAAAAACAGCCATAATGCTTTCAGGTCAAGCTCGAATTGTATGAAAACTGAAAAAAAAGTCACGTTCGCCTTGAATAAAAACTGCGAAAAAAGAACACTTATGTTGTACTTACTGTCAACGCTGGCGCGTGACAGCAAGGTTCTATTGCTCTCCTGCGCAAGAGCCCCTAGTGTTATCCCTGCCACCTCATTGGTCCCCAAACATTCCACATTCCACTCCCATATTCCCCTGACACCCCTAACGGTTCCAACGGTCAGTGGGGACCTGTTACCTCGAACCGCACAGTTGTGTAGGGGCTGTTGTAGAATAAAGCTTCTGAACCCATACATTCGCCTCCGCTTCGTTTCTACAAGTGGCGATGAGCGGACTTCAGCAACAGGCCCCACTGCGGTATGCCTGATGTCGCTGCGGGACCTGTCGCAAGTCCGGAAGATTCACTAACCTGCTAACGCGACCGGACGTTCTGACCAACTTTGCGAGGTGCTGCATCCGATGGTCAAAAGCAAAACCAAAGGGGATGATGGACGGAGTGTTGAACATTGCAAACACTCACCCCCAATCAACTGATCTGGGTTTAATCCATCATCATTCTTTTGCTCACTCCACCACCCCAGTTCAGACATGGCCATATGCAAATCAGTCTGACCCTGAGCCTCATGGGAACAGTCCAGCCCGAACTGCCAAGCCATGTCTTCCCTGGACCGGAAACAAGCATCCTGGGACCAGTTTCTGGCTAATCGGCTGTCATCAGCCAGGCTAGCTTGAATCCAGTGCAAAGTGAGCAAGAGACCCACGTCTGGGCATAGCCTGCCAACATAGGGCGAACAAAGCAAAACCACAGGGATGATGAACGGAGTGTTGAACATTGCAAGCACTCACCCCAGTCAACTGATCTGGGTTTAATCCATCATCATTCTTTAGGTCACTCCGCCACCCCAGTTCAGACATGGCCATATGCAAATCAATCTGACCCTGTGCCTCATGGGAACAGTCCAGCCCGAACTTCCAAGCCATGTTTTCCCTGGACAGGAAACAAGCATCCTGTGACTGGTTTCTGGCTAATCAGCCGTCATCAGCCAGGCTAGCTTGAATCCAGTGGCAAAGTGAGCAAGGGACCCACGTCTGGGCATACCCTGCCAACTTAGGGCGAATTAAGCAAAACCAAAGGGGATGATGGCTGGAGTGTTGAACATTTCAAGCACTCACCCCAGTCAACTGATCTGGGTTTAATCCATCATCATTCTTTAGCTCACTCCGCCACCCCAGTTCAGACATGGCCATATGCAAATCAGTCTGACCCTGTGCCTCATGGGAACAGTCCAGCCCGAACTGCCATGCCATGTCTTCCCTGTACCGGAAAAAAGCATCCTGGGACCGGTTTCTGGCTAATCAGCCGCCATCAGCCAGGCTAGCTTGAATCCAGTGACAAAGTGAGCAAGGGACCCACATCTGGGCATACCCTGCCAACTTAGGGCGAACAAAGCAAAACCAAAGGGGATGATGGACGGAGTGTTGAACATTGCAAGCACTCACCCCCAGTCAGCTGATCTGGGTTTAATCCATCATCATTCTTTAGTTCACTCCACCACCCCAGTTCAGACATGGCCATATGCAAATCAGTCTGACCCTATGCCTCATGGGAACAGTCCATGTCTTCCCTGGACCTGAAACAAGCATCCTGGGACCGGTTTCTGGCTAATCAGCTGCCATCAGCCAGGCTAGCTTGAATCCAGTGGCAAAGTGAGCAAGGGACCCACGTCTGGGCATACCCTGCCCCTGGCGCGTGACAGCAAGGTTTTATTGCTCTCCTGCGCAAGAGCCCCTAGTGTTATCCCTGCCCCCTCATTGGTCCCCTAACATTCCACATTCCATTCCCTTATTCTCCTGACACCCCTAACGGTTCCAACGGTCAGTGGGGACTTGCTACCTCTGAACCGCACAGTTGTGTAAGGGCTGTTGTAGAATAAAGCTTCTGAACCCATACATTTGCCTCCGCTTCGTTTCTACAAGTGGCGACAAGCGGACTTCACCAACAGCCCCCACTGCGGTATGCCTGATGTCGCTGCGGGACCTGTCGCAAGTCAGGAAGATTCACTAATCTGCTAACGCGATCGGACGTTCTGACCAACTTTGCGAGGTGCTGCATCTGATGGGCCTGCTGTCTCTGGGAGTCCTGCTGCACCCTTTCTGCCCAGAGTTGCTCCCTTCATGTTATTGGAGAGGAGTTTCTTCTTACACAAGGTGAGACCGGCACTGTCTGCGAGCTTGTTGAGGGGTTTTGGCGAACCCAAGGGAATCTTTAGCTGCGTCATCTGACGCACCCCTCATTGCCTTCCTACGCTCCACCCTTTGTGAGCTTTCTCTGGCGCGGTTTGCTGCTCGCCTCACGCCACTCGCCGTTGCATGCGTCTGCCTCCTGTGATCCTGCTGTTGGCCTCCCGCTGATCCTGCATACAGCTGATTTTCCTATCAGGGAATACTTCCCGCCTTCCTCCAGCCCTGACGCTTCCCTCACAGAGACTAGCCAGTCTATGACGTCACTGAAACGCACACGTCCGGCACCATTTTAATTTGGGCTGCACAGCATACATAATGGCCATCTTGTGGCATCTTCGTCACAGTCACCTTTGCCCTCAACCTATCAGTGCGTTCCCTGTTCCAGTGATACGCACACTGTAATTGCTGTGTCATCTCATTGTCAAGCTGCCAAAATCCTCTCACGCATGTTTCTCTCATCAATAATGCACACATTTGAAAGCGCATTTGATGCACACATTTGAAAGCGCATCCTGCTCATAGTCAAGTCTGACATCTGAGTGAGTGACTTCCACTCCACAATCTGTGAGTCTGATTCACCAGTGATGCGCAACCATCACTAGTCAACAGTGCGTTTCCTCCGACAGTGACACGCACACCTTTGTCAGTTCTAAGCACACCTTCCACTGTGTATTCAGAGCATACCAGTGCAATATGTGTGCCCTAAGCTCTTTGAATCTCTCTCAGCCACAACCTTTCCTTCCACTCAAGGGAGAACAATGCATGCCATGGAAGGAGTGGAAGGAATATTTCTGCAATTACATTGAAACTAGAAGATGAGGATTTTACTTCTGAAAAGAAAAAAAAATATTGTACTGCCTCGGTCAAGGTGGTTTAAAAACATACAACCAGATCGAGAAGAAAGTGAGGGAGGGTGATAATGTTTTTCAGCACACCTTGGATTACTTAGATGCTCATTTTTCACCGATCACATGCGTTGCAGTTGACCGCTCCAAATTTTCACTGAGAAAACAGGGTAAAAATGAGAGCATTGATGAATATGTTTCCAAATTAAGTACTTTAGCCCTAACATGCAGATTTGGGCAATTACAAGAAGAGTTAATACATGACCAAATTATAATGCACGCCAGTAACCCTAACATCCAGGACAAGCTATGGGTAAAGCGTGAGTCACCATTGAAAGAGGTGGTTGCCTTGGTTAAAAAAGCTGAACTTACGGGCAGGTGTGCCAAAGCTGTTCTATATGAGCCCAATGTTGTAAAAGCAGTCAACACATCCAATGCAAGCAAATTCAAGTCCAAGGAAAGTACTCACCAAAATCCAAGTGAGGGTGACAAGAAAAGAGAGTTTAACAAGAAAAAACTCAATGACAAGAAGGTGTACACAAAAATTACAATGAAGTCACTGTACAAAGTTGTTATCGCTGTGGGTCTTCGTCTCACTTAGCTGACTTCAAAAAGTGCCTGGCCAAATTTCAAAAGTGCACGTCTTGTGGTCTGATGGGGCATTTTGCAAAAGTATTCAACAGGAAATCCTTCAGACATAGGAAGCCAGTTAGACATATCCAGGGCCAGTACGACTCCAGGTCTGAGGAGTCTGATGATTCGGGGTCAGACAAGATTAACTACGTGTTCTCAATTGAATATGACATTCTGAAACTTGCTCCCACTAGGGTCAAGAAACCCATTTGTGAAATCAAAATGGGTGGGGTACCTATGAACATAGTTGCTGACTCTGGCTCCCCGTTCACAATTGTCAACGAAAATGTCTGGAAGCAGCATTTTGTAAGTAAAATTGGTACTTCCCTTGAAAAATCCAATGTCATTGCTAAGAGCTACACTGGGGATAACATTGAATTCATTGGGACTCGTGAACTGGAGTTTGAATTTAAAAACAGGAAGGCGCTCTGCAAACTCTGTGGCTAAAAAAGGACATTCCGTCTTGGGATGGAATGATCAGGCTGACCTAGGGATCATTCTCAATCCAAACAGTGATGACCCTGTTATGTCTATTGAGGACGTCAATGCATGCAATAGCACTCTAATCCGAGACTACCCCGAATTGTTTTCAGGAAGAGTAGGCCTACTCAACAGCTTCCAGCACAAAATGTAACTAAAAGACAATGCCTCCCCGTGCGTACACGAGGTCAGACATCTACCTGGTAGTAGTTAAACGCCCCAATGAGAAAATTAGACTCTGCATAGATCTCAGAGACCTAAATAAAAACATTATTGTTGATCAGTACCCCTTGCCGCGCATAAGCGCAATGTTCAATGCTACGAAAGATCTGAATGTATTTTCTATCATAGATTTAAAGTCTGCGTACCATCAGGTACCTTTGCATGTTGAGAGCAGAAAGTATACAACTTTCATAACACCATTTGGTTGCTATCGTTTCACACGGGTACCTTTTGGATTAGCTTCTGCCGCAGCGCTTTTTCAAAGAATAATGACATCTCTCTTTGAGGGCACTGTTGGGGTGAGGTTCTTCCAGTACGATATCCTGGTTATGGGCGGCAACCAAATAGAACATGATTCATGCTTAAAGCAGGTGTTTGGGATTCTGAAAATGCATCGTTTGACAGTTGAATTAGATAAATGTACATTTTCTCAGAGCAAAGTTGTTTATCTTGGTCACACCATCAGTCAGGGGGGCATTAAACCCAAGCAGGAATTGGTCGACGACATCCTGAAAGCTCCCCCTCCCTCCAACAAGGATGATGTGAGAGCTTTTCTCGGTCTAACAGAATTCTACTCAAAGATTCACAACGCATCAAGAAGGATATAGGAAATGCGCCTTTTCTGAAAGGTTTTGAACCCAAAGCTTAGACCTATGTCACCACGGATGCCAGCAACAAGGGGCTCGGTGCTGTCCTTGCACAGAAAGACTCTGACAACCATGAGTGGGTAGTAGCCTTTGCTTCTCGATCACTGACCGCAGCTGCTTCAGTGATCGAGTGCCAAATGCTTGCCTGTTCTTGGGCTCTTAACTATTTCAGAGTTTATATCTGGGAATACAACATCCACTTACGTACAGATCACAAACTGCTAATCAAAATCCTCTCAGCATCCGGTTTACAAAATGCCTCCCCCAGACTCCGCAAAATATCAGTCAAGTTGTTATAGACTATAATTATAGACTATAATTACACTTTTGAATACTGGCCTGGGGTTAGGAATAAGGTTGCTGATTTCTTAAGCAGATTTCTCTTACCGAATGAGGAGGTCATAGAGGAGCAAAAGGATGTTGAGAAAGTGGCAACACTGACCTGGACGGTATCACAGGTGCTGAATGGAAAGAACACATGCTTAAAGACCCCACTTTACACAAGGTGTGCAAATACATCAACGTCTCCTGGCCCGAGAAGAGACAACTTGATGAAGGAATCAAAACGAATTGGAAGATAAGGAATGAATTAAGCGTTGAAAACGGAGTGCTGTACAGAATAGGCAAGGCCGTTCCCCCCCCCCAACAAGCTCAAAGATAAAATATTAAGACTATGCCATATTGGTCATCTTGTTCTCTCAAAAACCAAGCAAAGAGTCAGAAACAGTTATTGGTGGCCCGGTATCGATAAACAGATTGAGGTCATGATTAGAGACTGCTTCAGTTGCAATGATTCAGACAAGAGCCTCTAGAGTTCCCCTGTCTCCGTTACCCCCTCCAAGCATGCCTTGAGAGAGGATTGGCCTGGACATAACCAGTCCCATTGAAGGCCATGATGGGGTGGTCAAATACATCCTGGTGGTTATGGATCACTTCTCCAAATGGCTTGTGATTAAAATCGTCCCCAGTGTAGATAGCTCTACTGTCATTTCGTTTCTAGACAGACTCTTCTTGTGTGAAGGGTTACCCAAGCACATACTGACCGATAATGGGCCACAATTCACCTCCGATGCCTTTAGGTTGTTCCTGGAGAGAAATTGCATCACTCAGCACACCACCTCGCTCTATCACCCTGAGGGAAACGGCCTCGTTGAGCGTTTCAACTGAGTCTTAAAAGAGTGTATACAATTATCCAGGAACAACAGTTTCAATTGGGAAGAAGAACTATTTAAACTCATTTGGGCCTACAGAATCACACCTTGTGCTAGCACCTCCAAGTCACAATTTGTGCTCATGAGAAGCAGACAACCCTTGAGCAGAGACCTAGGATGGATGCCCACATCCAAACAGGTAGAGTGGTCACCCGAAACCATAAAGAGCAACATCGAGAAGGCACAAACGTGTTACAAAGAATGGTACAACACAAAACATGGTGTCAAAGATCACTCATTTAAGATCGGAGATCTGGTCAAAGTTCGCCTTGAAAGGAAAGTCAGGAAGGGAGTGGTGGAGCAGGTAAAACAAAATTTTGTATACCTTCTCTATTTTGCATGAAAATACTAATTACGTAATCATTCTAAAAACTAATCTGTATTAACTGTTTGGAGTGTTAATATTAATCAACCCATGCACCTTAATAAACACAAGATACACGTGGGACTAAAAATGCTAATTGCGTGGCTAAAAATTAAATAATTAACTGTGGTACGCAAACTAATTATATGATGTGTTGAAATAGAGAATTGCATGATCTATGTTGCTTCTGTGATGGTTTGTGCTCCTGGTATGGCGGAATGGTGAGTACTATTGCTTTAAATGTTGCTATAAGCTAGGCCAATACTAATATATATTGGGATTAGTGTGGGTTTAAACATTAAAATCTTCATTTCCGTGTATTAATTACTTTTATGTTTGTTTTTGATTAAGTTGGCATTCGGGCCTACTAGGCCGCAGTATTCAAAATGGAGTTCCGAAGTGGCCACCGTCATTTGAGCACGATGTCGACTGCGCAGACTCAGATGGCTCTGAAGATCTCCAGGCGAGACTACGTGTTCCTTGTCAAGGATAGGAACGTGGAGGATTGCCAAGACCCAGCCAGTGTAAATGACTGAAAATACAATAGCGACCTGCACCCGGAGGTCTACATGTTGTTACTTTGGAACTTTCGCTGGAGAACCCGAGGAAAAACTTACAAATTTGGGAAATGTCATACTCTGTCCCATGGGAAGAAAACCCTCTTGGGAAAGTCACCACTTCTTGCAAATTCAGGGGGATTCAGCCAATCAGGACACTTCTGTTTTTAAAATGTTGCATATTTGATCTAGAAGTAGGGGGAAAGGTATAAAAAGAAGGGGTAGTTAGAAGAGAAAAAGTCGGTACCGTATCTTCCATTGGTGACTGTTGGTGTGGAGTTCAATTCGATAGTGCGATTGCCTGGTCCCTTGACTACCGGTGGGACTGTATCGTGCTGAAGCGAACAAACTTTTCCCGGACTCATTTGGGTTTTCACCTGCGTTTGACCGAACGATTTACCAGAAGGGATTTGATTATGCAGGGTTGACGGGTTTCTGGAAATGGTAGCCGATGTCGAAATTTTAGGTAAATATAATTTTATGTAAACTCATGTCAAGATATTCACTGAAAATTTCTGATTTAATTAAAATTCTCATTCTGCGAATGAACGTGAATTAATTAGATAAACCAAGCATTAATTAACTAAATGAGTCTATGATTCTTTCAATAAGGTATCGATTAATCGAAAAGTTCCAAAGCTTTAATGTGTTTTAGCTGGTTCTAAATCACCATCTACCAGTCCAACTAATTGGTTCATCGACCAAGTGGTGGAGTGCCTTGATGTTAAAGGTAGGATTCTATAGGTACTGATGTATATAATGTAAAGAATTTTTCTCCCGATAGGTAACAAGGTACCCCCACATGTCCAGCGCTTCTTTTTCCTCCTGTGTGCAGATTCGATTGAGACGCATGAGTGCTGGTGTTATGGGCTCCACCAATGAATGTGTGTGTGAATGAGTAAGTGTGATAACGGGTCTGTGACGCAGGGAGGATTTGTAAATTCACCCTGTTCACGCTGGAGCAGTTTTTCTGGTAGCAGATTGATGGTTATTTTTGGCTAGTTTGGTGATTAGTAATGGTTTTATTGCATTTGTTTGGTGATTATTGATTTTTGATTTATGTACTAACATTCTATGTTGAGTTGTGTTGCGTTCTATGTTGTTTTGAAGACTTCCGGGATGTAGGAAGTTGGATGCCCTGTAGGTACATGGGGAAAACGTGTGGCAAGTGAAGTCGCACGGTGTATTGTCTGGTTGCCCTGTAGGTATACGGGGAAATGTGTGGCAAGTGAAGTCACACAACGCATTGTCTGGTTTCGAATTGGTAACATCGTTCATGTGTTATCGTTAGGGACATTTCTGTGTGAACGTGCTTGAGTGCAATAGCAACAGGTTCTCTCGTGAAACTCTGGCTTTAATTCTCAGGAGCATTGTAGTCTCCACATGTGTTTTATCCCCAGAGAAACAGTTAGCCTTTTTGCTTGTTAGAAGGGTAAGGTAGAGGGAAGTGCTACTTTATCGGCGAAACAGCATAATTCTGTGGTAGGGTAGAGGTAAGCGCTGCCTACTGGAAATACAGAATTCTTGTGTAAATGAACAAAACTATCCCTTTTGCTTAGCGAAACAGACAATGTTGGTGTTTTTATGTCGTTACTAACAGATTTGTATTGAAAAAAACGTAAGAAAAGTTTGCCGACAAATTTTGTAAAGGAGGGGTCAGCAGGAGTAGTGAGAAACGCTGACGTTAGAAAGACCGCGCGGGGATTGGCCAGCTGTGGAGTGACGTAGACTCACAGGATTGGTGCGTTAGTGTGAGTCACTTTGGGATTGGAGAATTACAGTGTGATGTAGACGCACAGGATTGGTGCGTTGGTGTGAGTCGCTCTGGGATTGGACAGCCAACGGAATAGTCATTGAGAAGTGATTTGAGAAGTCGAGTGATTTAGGACTAAGAATAAGTAAAAAATTATGTATTACATTCCACCAGAGGAGGAGAAAAAGTCATGGTTCTGGAAAATTAAAAGCCTATTTAAAAGGGATATCCAATTGTGACTAGGGAAGGACAGATACTTCCTCCACCGAAATCGCCTGCATCCTTTATGGTAGCGAAATATGGGTACCATACATGTATCTGGTTAGATAATTGGGCAAAGTATACAAAAGACGGAGTCTTAGCATTTACAGAAAGTGGTTCATTTAGTTTAGCTGTATTAAGGAACTTAAGAGAAAGAATTATGAGGTTAGAACCAAGACCTAGACCTACTCAATTCGAAGCTTTGACAGAGTGGGAAGAAGAGATGTATTAAAGGGAACGACATCGGAGTGGCAGAAGGTATAATTACATGTTTGGTAGACCGCAGGGGCAAGAAAGTCATGATGACAGAATGAGGAGATGGCGGAGTGCAAACATGTCTGATAGGATGTTTCCATTGAGAAATACTGAAGAGACAAGTGGGAGAAAGTGTGCAGAAAAGAGAAACAATACAGGGACAAAAGGTAATAAGTATGGTGTTAATGAGTCGGAGGATGATGTGCTAGAGGACATGTTTTATAAAAATCCTCCCCCGTATCAACCAAATTCTACATTGCTGATGCTGAGTGCGCCAGTAAAAGAAACCCTGCGAAATAAAAGTTTTGAGCAAACGCCACCTGATTTAGGGAAAATTAATCCATTTAGAGACTCTGAAATAGCACAGCTTGTCAGGATTGAAAATGAGAATTCAGCTGAACTAGCTAGAACTACTCTGGAACTAACTGAAAAGATTAGAGAGTTAACTAAAAACATGGAAGCTGTACCTGTAGCCATAGGGCCAGTGATACCTGTCTTTGATAAACAGAAGGATAGTGAGCATTGTTTAACAGTCCCCTACCATAGTAATAAACAAATTGAGACAGAAAGAAGATAATCCGGAGAAAATGCATGGGGAAAATTGCTGGGAACATCGGGTTTAAGTATACCTAAAAATGTGACGATGAACCAAAGTCCAGTAAGTAAGACATTGATGATAACCGAATCAGCACCAGAGACCCCGGAAAGAAATACGGAGCGAGTTAGAAATTAAACAATCCCTGTAGGTCCCACTGCTGATGAATTGAGCGATTGGTTAAGAAGTTTACAGCGAAAAGATACAGAACCTCAACCTTTAGATGTGGCAAAATTGAAGGTAACATTGGAGGAATTAATAGTAGGGACTATTCCAACTGAAAAATTAAAGGCATATCAGGATGAAGAGCTAATGTTTCTTTGCAAGAGTATAACCTGGAGAGCGAGGAGTTTGCATGAAAAACTGGAAGAGACAGCAAGTGAAATGGGCATAGACTTTGAGAAAATAAGATCATTGCAGAAACCATATAGAGTAGATTTCTCTGAAAAAGATTTTGAGAATCTGAATACTGCAGGAAGATTGACTCAGATTAAAGAATTGATTGCCTTGTTAAGAAAATGGGGTGATGTAGACAGATGGAAAAGTAGGTGGTTTCAGAAGAGAGAGGACACAACAGATAAGACCTTTTCGACATTTCCGGTAAGAGAAAAGGAGATGGTAATCACGGACCGCCATATGAGGGAGATACCAGGAGGAGGTTATGTACATGTTCCTTGGACTAAACAGGACATTTTGTCCTTTACAAATGATTTCCCCAGGCTCCGAGAAAAGCCTGTGGAGTGGTATCGACAAGTAGAAAGGTTTGTTAAATTATCAAAGGTATTGTGGATTGATTTGAATGGTCTGTTTGACATAATTGTACCGGAAAATCTATGGGCAGAATGTAAAATTACAGTAGCTTGGCCCACTCAAGAATACCCTAGGAATCCTAAAACAGAAGTCCCTGATCCGGAGGTAATGAGAAAGTATGAACAGGTAATTACTTTCCTGAAAAACAAAGTACCCCCAAAAGAAGCTGATTGGGTAAAAATTGATAGAACTCACCAAGAAGTTAAAGAATCTGTTCATGCCTATTATGAAAGGTTGTTGTTAGTATTTAAGCAATACAGTGGTGATGAGAAATTGAGCGAGAAGGATTTAAGTCATTTTGTATATCGATTTGTTTATGGTACCTGAAGTAAGCGAAATGATTAAACAGCATACAGTGGACTGGCAAAATAAAAAGATGAAGTCTTGAGACATGCAAAATATTTTAGTGATGAAATCGAGGCAAAACAACGCAAGCTGAAAGAGAAGTGTTGGACTTGGCCCTTTTTGCAGGGTCATCCCTAAACGTTTTGGCTTCCTTCTGTATTTTTTCTGACCTGTTGTTGGCTGTTTTATGACTCTGTGCACTTTACCACTGCTGATCAGTGCTAAAGTGAATATGCTCTCCCTATGGTAAACTGATGTATTGATTAGTGACTTCATGATTGGGTTATTTGATTTACTTGTCAGACCCTAGTACAGCGCACCCTGTGTGCCCAGGGCTTGTAAATCAAATGCTGCTGGTGGGGTGGGCTTGCTGCACTGGTTGTGCCACCCACAGAAGCAGCTTGTAAAGTGTGTCTCAGGTCTGCCATTGCAGAACCTATGTGCAGTCTGGTACTGCCATGCTGACTGACCAAGTGCACCCAATTGCCAGTCCCTAAACCTTCCCTTTTCTTCATATCAGACACCCCTATTGTAGGCCCAAGGGCAGGGTACATTGTAAGTATAAGGTAGGACATGCCCTGGTGTGTGTAGCATGTCCTAATAGTGAATTACAGCCATTTTCGTTTTTCACTATTGCAAGGCTACCTATGCTCTATAGGCCAGAATGGGCAGTTAGATTATTACATTTTATAATCCTAACTGACTCAGGGAACATGGTAGAAATTCGAATTTAGTATGCCTGAACTCAGAATGCTAAAATACATATTTTAGTAAAGTTGGTTTTATCATTCTGTGTTTGAAAATACCACTTTTAGCAAGTAGGTATTTTCTTGTCTAACTATCCAAAGCCTGCCTCTGCTAGGTTGTGTATTCCTTGTCTGGAGTTTGAGTGACAGGGCTGGGGAATTCCCAGGGGCAGAATGAGTCAGCCCAGTGGTGAATAGGGAGATCTGCATCTAGATGGGAGGGAGGAGTTGCACCTGGGACCTGAATAGGGCTGGGCCTTCCCTCCACAATGCTGGCTCCACCCCCTGGGGTGCAGCTGATGTCTCTGCCCTGCATTGTGAAAGAAGAGAAGGAATCATGTCAACAAAGTGCTCCAGAGCTGTGCTTTCCCTCCACAATGCTGGCTCCACTTCTTGTGGGGCGTCTGATGTTTCTGCCCTGCACTGTGAAAGGAAAGAAACAGTCCTGTAAACAAAGTGCTCAAGAACATGTTTGGACTAGGCAGAGGCCTCTCTGCCTTCAGAGAACAAAGGATTTTGGGGTATAAATATTGGGACCCAGATCCAAGAACTTTAGATCACTTCTGGGAACAAGACGAACCTTTTGCCAAGGAGAAGAACCAAGGATTCTGCAGGAGTTTGGACTGCCCCTCTGCCAGTGTGCTGTTTGCTGGGTTGGCCTGCAGTGGTGTCATCATTGCCAAGGAAAGGAGAAGGGACTTTCCAAAGAACTTTCATCATCTTACAGAATATTTCTCCAAGGGCTTGAACTTGTGCTTGCCTCCTGCTGAAGTCTCAGGGACAAAAGACTTCACCACCAGCTCCCCTCTGAATTACCTTGCTGGGAATTCTATCTGCAGAAGCCTGCGTGTCACTGGGAGCTGGAAGCGCGACGCAACAAGAAGAAGCGTGTCGCCGCCGCAGCTGTAGTCGTCGCATCGCCGGAGAAGCGTGCCACCACCGCATCTCCCAGGAAGCGTGTCTTCGTCGAAGCTGTCTGCTGTTGCATCACCAGAGAAGCATGACGCCATCGAGAGGGTCGCCATCGCATCGCTGGAGAAGCGTGTAGCAGGGCCTGTCGCGGCTCCAAAGTACAGAGTCGTCGCAAGGCTGCCAGGGCATGAACGCATCGCCGTCGCATCGTTGCATCAAGGGCGCCATCTTCTCGCATCGCACCAGGATTGTTGCATCGCATCGAGGCGCCATCTTGCGCACCGCAACCGGGCCACAGGCCGAGAACCTACGCATCACCCCCGCACCGGTAAGGATCACTACGCATCCCCTACTCTGTGCAAGAATTGAGGGGCGGCGCATCATCTCCCCCCGAGCACAGAACCGATGCATCTCCCTCTGCGAGCCTTTTGTTTATTTTGCGTTACGCATCCAGGTACTTTTGTGAGAACTGTGTCGCATTTTTCATCAACTTGAACTAAGTAACTTTTACCATCTTTAAGTCAATCTTACGTACAGCATTGTGGATTTTTGTCGTTTGTGGTCTTGTGTTAAGTCTATATAAAGAATACTTATTTTTATAAAACCTGTGTGGTGTCCATCTGTAGTGTTTTCACTGTATTACTGTATGTGTTCACAAATGCTTAACACACTGCCTCTGAGATAAGCCTGTCTGCTCGTGCCAGGCTACCAAGGGGGTGAGCAGGGGTTATCTAGGAGTGTAATCCCCTTATCCTGATTTAGAAGCAAGGGTCCCTATTTGGACAAAGGTGTATACCATTGCCAACTAGAGACCCCAGTTCTAACAAGAAGGCTATGTAAGCTCAGGTTAAAGTAGCGGAGAGACAAGAAACTCAGCTGATTGAACAGGCAAATGGCATGGGCCAAGTGAGACAAAAACCTAATATTGGGAAAGGAAAAGGACAAATTAGCTTAGAGGAAGCAAAAAAGAAATGGCCATGTCGTAATTGCGGAAAGTTAGGGCATTGGAAAGCCGAGTATAAATTTCCCCCGAGTGCTAATGGCGATAATGCATCATTGAATCTACAGGTGCAGAATGAGGTGAGTTATCATCTGCCACGACAGCAGCAGGTTGTTGCCCAACAGTGTCAGGTGCTAAAGCCATCTTGTCCACAGAGCGTAAATCCTCAGAGATACAGTAATGAGTAGGCCTGGGCCAAAATTCCGTTCCGTTCGCGGAAATTGCGATAATTTGGCATTTTCGCGTTCCGCGGAAAGCGCGAAAATGTCAAAATTTCCGCATTCCGCAGCTTAGCGATAATTTGTTTCTTGCTCGCGCTGTAAAATAATACATTCTCGTGTGCGCGCGATCGCCTTACCTGAATCCCCGAGTTTGCCGACAAGTTTTCCCGATCCGGTCGCGTTCTCCACGAGATGTTGGATTGTTGGTAGCCATTTGCGCTGTCTCGCGACAGTTCGCGCCCGCAGTAACGTCATGCGTCGCGCGATCACGTCTTTCTTCTCGTGATCATGCACCGCGAGACAAGTGAAAACAAGATGGCCGCGCCCGCGAGCAACCGCATGGGTAAGTTGGCGAGCCGCGACCATGCAGAAAATACCGCGAACGGGTGGGAAAAAAACTTCCACATCTTCGTGATATTTCCGCGTGTTTGCGGAGATTTTTAACATTTTCGCGATAATTTGCGAGAGTGAATTGCGCAAATTCCGCCCACCCCTAGTAATGAGACAGGATTCTAAACCGAGGAACAGGTAACAAAGCTACCGTGCGCTAGTGCTGTTTCGCAGTATTGGCTGCAGTGCGATGAGAGTGAGTCAGAAGAAAATTATTGACGGTGCCTAGGAGAGGAAGGGGATTGCGTACTTGGCGCAACTCTAGAGGTAGACCAGACAGGACCCTTTGTGGATGGAAAGGTAAATGATGAAAATATTACTTTCCTGGTAGATACTGGTGCTACTCGTTCAACTGTTAGATCAGCTGACGTTAAAAATCTTCCTCTCTCGGGTGACACAATCCAAGTAGTCGGAGTTTCTAATAGACAGATAAAAACGTATCTTACTGATCCTGTAAAAGTTAAAATAGGGAGATTTACCGATATGCATCATTTCGTTGTATGTGATACTAGCCCTGTGAGTCTGTTAGGGAGAGATTTGTTGTGTAAAATGAACTGTACGATTTTCTGTATCCCTGATGGCATAGCTTTTGAAACTCCTGATGAGGATGTACTGTATAGAATGACAATGGCTAATCTGGAACCCAAAATTACTGAGGCATTTGCTGTATTTGACCCAGAGGAATTGCCTCAGGAATTGAAGAAAACAGTGAAACCCGAGGTATGGGATTTCACAGGAGAAGATATGGGATTAATGAAAAGAGTAGACCCTGTGAAGATAACTGTAAAAGAAGGAGTGAGCTACCCAAACATTCCCCAGTATAAGTTAACACCAGAAATAATTGCAGGAGTGACTCCTGTAATAGATAAGATGATTGAACAGGGAATTTTGAGAGAAATGATGAGCAGTCCATGTAATTCACCATTCATGGGTTTGAAGAAGCCTAATGGAACTTTCAGGATAGTACAAGATTTGAGAAAAGTGAATAAAATTGTTGTACCTTGTTGTCCCATTGTACCAAATCCTTCAGTGATCTTATATCAGATTCCCCATGATGCGAAATGGTACACAGTCATTGACTTGTGTCATGCTTTCTTTTCTATCCCATTGCACCCTGACAGCCAACAGATTTTTGTGTTCCGGTTCGGCGAACGTACTTTGGCATGGTGCGAAATCCCACAGGGGTATACGGAGAGTCCATCAATATTTAATCAGATTTTAAAGAAGTCTTTGGAAGATTTGAAAATGCCCGAAAGTTCAGTACTGGTGCAAGACATCGATGACCTAATGGTGGCATCGAAAACACGAGAGGCATGTGTGGTGGACACAGTTGCATTGTTGAATCATTTGGCAGATTGGCGGACTTAAGGTATCCCCATCGAAATTACAATTTTGTAAGAAAGAAGTACAATATTTAGGTCATAAGATTGAGAAGGGCCTGAGGAAAGTGACTGCAGACAGGATTAGAATAATCAAGGGAATGAGAGCACCAATGACGCAAAGAGAGGTGAGAATGTTTCTTGGAATGGTGGGATATTGTCGTCCGTGGATTAGTAATTTTTCGCTGATTACAAAACCTCTGGTACGTCTGACAAAAGGTGATGTGAAAGACCCCCTTGAACTGAACAAAGTGGAAATGAAGGCATTAAGACAACTGAGAGACCATTTGTGTGAAGCACAGGCACTAGGAATGCCTGACAATGAGAAAGAGTTTGAGCTCTATTGCAGTGAGAGAGATGGATGTGTGCTTTCTGTGTTGGTACAAAAGCATGGAAAACTGAGACGACCAATTGCATATTTTTCAGCTGTACTAGACCCTGTAGCTGTAGCATTGCCTGGTTGTTTGAAAGCAGTGGCTGCTACCTGTAAGAGTTTGGAACAGAGTGAAGGAATCGTGATGGGATATCCTGTGAGAGTGTTTGTACCCCATGATGTTGCGATCCTTTTAACAAGGAGCCGTACGCAGTTCATGACGCATAGCCGTCTAACTAAATATGAGAAAATCATTTTGGGTGCTACAAATGTGAGCCTTGTGAGGTGTCTGAATGTAAACCCCTCAACGTTGTTACCTGATGCTGTGAATGTGGAAGTAAAGGATGATGTGGATCACGATTGCTTGGAAGTGCTTGATTTTTGCACCAAGCCCTGACCTGACATAAAAGATGTGCCTCTGAAAGAAAGTGACTATGTGATGTTTGTGGATGGGTCATGTCTGAGAACGGAAGAAGGAATCTTAAGTGCAGCATATGCAGTATGTACTGTCGCGGCTGTATTGGAAGTGTCTTGTTTGAAAGGAGTGAGATATGCTCAGGTTGCTGAATTGTTTGCATTAACAAGAGCATGCAAGTTGGGAAAGAATCTGCGAGTCACTATGATTACTGATAGTCAGTATTGATTTGGAGTGGTGCATGACTTTGGCCAGATTTTGTCCCAAAGAGGGTTCTTGACATCAAGTGGAACTCCTATAAGGAATGCGGAAGTGGTTGGCAAGTTGCTTGAGGCGATACAGCTGCCTAGACAAATTGCTGTCGTAAAATGCACAGCCCACACAAAGGGTACTGACTATGTGTCTGCTGGGAATGAATGAAAAATTGTCTAGCAAGCGCGACAAAGAATTTTCAATTCTATTAAGGACACGGAGGCGAGGATTATGCTTCTCTTTGCTTTACTGCAAAACACAGCAGCCAATAAAAACAACTTTAAACTCCAGCATACCCCGGAAGTACAACCCCCTCCAGTAGTATGCCCCAATCACTGTCAACACTTTAGTATATAAAGTCCGAATCACAACATCACTTCCTCTTTCTTTGCATGAAAACACTTTAACACAGTCCAGCAACTTGACCGTTGAACACTGGACCACCGATTTCCTCATCGACGTGTGTCCAAAACTTGAACTTCGAATTTCCTCTCCGGAAACGCTGTCATCCGTCCTCTGCCAAGATGAGTTGTCTCCCTGATGAGCCGTATCATCCTTGCCGAACATCCACCCCCGCAAGACCCAGTAACCAAGTGACCCACCTGGCCAGGGTTGCAGATGTGACCGGGCGAAAAGGTCGCTGAAGAGCAATTAACAATTGTCCTGAAACATCAGATCTAAACTCCCTAGTACAATCTTCATAAACCTTCAAACACTTGACCACACACAATTTGCTGTGATGAGGAAATGCAGGGTATGTAACACACTGAGAGTGCGTCTTAGTACGCCTGGAAATCGTAAAGGAAACTCCCGAAGGAGTAAATACTCTACCTGCCAAATCCAATGCTCGCACATCCGACACCCGTCTACATGAAATTAGACACAGTAGGACTGTCAATTTTGCCGATAATTGTTTCCTAGACAGGGCTTCATTATTCGGCCAGTTCCTCAAAAAACGCAAAACCACCGAAACATCCCAAAGTACGGTGTACCTAGGTTGAAGAGGGTTCACTAAACGAATCCCTCGCACCACCTTGCAAACCAAGGGGTGTTCCCCCACCGGTCTGCCCTCCACATGCGGATGGCCCGCTGAAATAGCCGATCTAAAGTTATTCACCGTCCGGTACGCCAAACCGGACTTGGCTAATTCCGACAAAAAATTCACGATTAGATGAATATCGGATCCCACGGGATCACTCTGTCGCTCACCACACCAACTAACCCATCGCTTCCAAGCCGATTCATATCGCTTGTGTGTGGAGGGTGCCCAAGCCTGGGATAAGAAAAAGAGAGTGTCTTGCAAAACTCCCGGCACCTGCCAGCGACGCCTGAAAGTCTCCAGGCCATGAGAACCAGCTGGTTCTGCAACACTAACGGATGTCGCAGCCCCTGAGGATCCGTGAGAATGTCCGGAAACGACCGAAGACGCACCGGAGGCGCACAGACCAAGGTCAAGGCGGTTGGAAACCATGCTTGCGCTTTCCAACAAGGCGTAACCAGGACTAATTCCGCTTTCTGTCTGCGAGTGTGAGCCAACACTCTCGGGATCATGGCAAATGGTGGAAAGGCATATAGAATGCCCGTCGTCCACGAGTGAAGGAAGGCGTCCGAGCCGACCGCTAGAGGATCCGGCCGCCAACTGTAGAACCGTGGAAGCTGACTGTTGAGTCTGGACGCAAACAGGTCCAACACACAGGGTCCCCACTTGAGATTCAACGCTTCGAAACTGCTGGGATGCAGCTTCCAGTCGCTGCTGTCCCGCAAATGTCGTGAATTCCAATCGGCAATCACGTTGGATGACCGGGGAATATACTCCGCCGTCACCACCAGACGATGGTCCAGGCAATAATGCCAGAAGTCCTTGGCTATCTCTGCCAGGAGACGAGATCGGGTCCCTCCGAGTCGATTTATGTATCTCACCGCGGACACATTGTCCATGCGTAGTAGAATGCAACAAAACATCTTCTGCGGGGCCAGAGTTCAAATCGCAAACGCTCCCGCCAGAAGTTCCAAGCAGTTGATATGCAATTTTAGCTCCTCCTGAGACCAACGACCCCCTGTCTCCATGGTTCCGCACCGCGCTCCCCAGCCCCAGCGACTCGCATCTGACTCTATCACTACATCCGGGCTGGAGGAGAAAATGGCTCTGCCGTTCCAGGCATCCATATGGTCTAACCACCAATTGATCTCCGTACGAGCCTCCGCTGAAAGGGCTATCTGTTGTGCATACGAGAGACCCTTGCGTAAATGCAAAATTTTCAATCTCTGAAGGGCCCTGTAATGCAAGGGGCCCGGGAATATCGCCTGAATAGACGCAGCCAACAGGCCTACGAGGCGAGCCAGTGTCCGTAATGATATTGTCGGAGAGGCAAGCGCTCTCCTCAATTCCTTCCTGATAGCCACTCTCTTCCTCAAGGGAAGAAGTAACTGGCACGTGAGAGAATCGATCTGAAAACCCAAAAAATCCATCGATTGCGATGGAGTCAGGACCGACTTCTCCAGATTCAAAAGGAAACCCAGGTCCTGCAACAGTCGGAGAGTCCAAGACAGGTGACTCATCAAGAGTTCTCTCGACTGTGTCATAATTAGAATGTCGTCGAGGTAAATTATCAGACGTACCCCTCGTTCTCTCAACCATTGGACCACCGGTCTCATAAGTTTGGTGAAACACCAAGGGGCGGAAGACAGACCAAAGGGCATCGCGGAAAACTCGAACCACTGGTCGCGCCAAAGAAACTGGAGAAACCTTCTGTGTGGCGGGAAAATAGGAACCGCCAGATAGGCGTCCTTCAGATCTAAGCGGACGAGCCAATCCTGCTCTAGGAGGATGTCCCTCAGTAAATGGATGCCCTCCATCTTGAAGTGGCGATACACCACCCAAGCGTTGAACTCCCTGAGATTCAACACTAAGCGAAACCCTTTGTCCTTCTTCGGGACCAAGAAAATCGTGCTTACAAAACCCCGAGGATGGGGAATAGACCTCACTATCGCACCCTTTTGGAGTAGTGCTTCCACTTCCCTGTCGATGAAACTCTGTTCTTGTAGGGAAAAATGTAGGGAGCCGGGCACCTGACTCTGAGTCGGAGTGGCGTAGAACTCTATGTGGAAGCCCTGCACTGTTTGTAACACCCAGGGATCGACCGTAATCTCTTGCCACCTGTGAAGGAACAACGCAATACGACCTCCCACCATGCATTCTGTGGTATTCAAAATCGTTACCTGAATAGGAGTTATCTCCGGAATTTTGTTGTCCTCTATAGGCTCCTCTGTGGCCTCGACCTCGTCCACCCCTATTGCGGGAGGGGTAAAACTGCGACCTCTGACCACCTCTGCCTCTTTGTTCCGCACCTCGGGAGGTCTGGTTATAGCCTCGGCCGGACCCTCGACCTCTAGCGCGTCCGGCCCTATCAAAAACACCAGTGTGGAACACCTTCTTGATATTAGCTTGCGCCTTGTCTAGGGCTGAGAAAGTGGCCACGTATTTGCCCATCTCTTTGACAAATTTGTCACCAAACAGCATGCCATTGGCCAAGGAACCCGGTTCGGTCGTGGCCATCTCCGCTAATTGAGAGTCTATTCTCATTAAGAAGGAGCGCCTCCTTTCTATTGACAGCGCCACATTGGCATTACCTAAAAAGCACAGGGCCCGCTGAGCCCACTCCATAATATCAGAGGTGTCCAATGGAACATTCTGGTTTTTAGCGTTGACCGCCGCGTCTAATATTTTTGTAAGGGGCCCCGAAACATCCAGTAATTTATCCTGGCACCCCCGCCAGGCTCTATCCAAACCCTTTTTCGGGTCTTTTGCGAATTTTCGCATAAACGTAGCCATATTAGGGTCTAACTCTGGCGTGTCCGCCACTTTGCCAGTCAGAGATGGTCTCGGACACTCCGATCTTAATGTGGCGCGCACCTCCTTCTCGAAACCCTGCCGTAAGTTTACCCCCACATAATGGGCCACTTCAGGACAGGGAACCCACTCCGAGGATCGCGGATGAATAAGACTCTGAGGGTCGAATAATAGATTCTTAGGGGCCTGGCTGTCATCCGCCTTATAAGCTGTATGTTTCACCTTTTTTGTTTTCTTTTTGGGCCTCACCGACTCCACCTCCGAGTCAGAAGTGTTAGTAGTAGAAGGCAATGATTCATCCGTGGTATAAGCAGCCATGGATCCATGGTCTTTCATAACATTTTTTGCCATACGCGCCAATACTTTGGCCGAAGACTGCGAAGTGCCTGCGTCACTATGCTGAGTCTTCATTTTCCTCTTGCCATACTTAAGGAGGGATTTAATGAAAGGTTTGAGGGCTTTTATTAACGCCTTGTTAACCGAACCCTGGACGTGGGTATCCAGGGCTTCAACCAAATTCTCCTCCAAGTTCTCAGGTTCCTCATAGTCCTCATAATTATCACACTCAACCCACTGATCCTCCTCTTCGGCGTAGTACGCCATTGCCTGAAGCAGGGAGGGTTGGAGGAGATTCACGGGGGGGAGCAGCCCAGGGGTCTGACAGAACCTGGTCCCTAACAAGTGCACCAACGAAAACACAACCTAAACTAAAGGTTCTGAGTCAAATTCAAGGTGGAAGGAGAAACCCCAGTACCCTCCCCTAGAGCAAGGCTCTATTCCGGTCACACGCTCCGGTATGCGTTCAAAATATGAGGCCAGAGATGGGTGCAGTCTTTTTGTGCTGTGCGCGAGGAGCCGTTAATTCAAAAGTGGTGAAAACGAGTTCTCGCGCACAGGCACAGCGTCCGGGTAACGACGCGACCGCTCTCTGCGCACGAGCGTGTCGCGTCTGCCTCCTCCTTCTCCACCGCCCCCTAACGTCGCAACTAGGCAGCGACGCGCGCGCGCTACGAGACACAACGTCCTCAGCGGGACCGGAGCCGAGAACAAACGCTTCGGGACAGATCCGCCGACCGCGCTACAAGCTGTCACACCGTCAGCTCAAACCTGAAATATAAGTCATTAGCGACGCATATCATTTCAACAAAGAATTCCCCACAATCTACCAAAATGATAAAAGGTAAGGAAAAACACTTATCTGCTGCTGCAGCAGCAAAGAAAGAGGAAGTGATGTCGTGATTCGGACTTTATATACTAAATTGTTGACAGTGATTGGGGCATACTACTGGAGGGGGTTGTACTTCCGGGGTATGCTGGAGTTTAAAGTTGTTTTTATTGGCTGCTGTGTTTTGCAGTAAAGCAAAGAGAAGCATAATCGGAGCCTCCGTGGACTGCCATAGAATTTGCGAATGATATGGCACAGTACTGTGCGCAAAACCAAAATTCTGTAAATCGGAATCGGGGAAAAGGAAATGAACTCATGTCCCTTACTCTTTACTAACACTGTGAGTACCTGGGAAGAAGTGAGACAGTTACAGGAAGAGGCAGGGGAAAAGGAAAGGCAAGAGTGGATAAAATCAAGGTGTGCACCACGTGAGGTAGACAGAGTTTGGGTTTATCAGGATGGAAGACCAGTAATACCTGATAGCATGATCTCTACCATGGCACGGATGTACCATGGACAAGCACATGTGGGAAGGGATGCCATGATCAGACTTTTCATACAGACCTGGTATAATGCAAAGTTCCGGCTTGTAGCTGAGAGCCTTTGTCAGAGATGCCTCATAAGCCAGCAGTACAATCCAGGAAGCAAAACAGTGGTGAGTTTGGGAACAATAGGACGGGAGGGAGGTCCTTTCACCAGAATGCAGATTGATTTCATTGAAATACCCCCATGTAATCGGCTAAGGTATGTTCTAGTAGTTGTTTGTCTGTTTTCACGCTGGGTGGAAGCGTACCCGACCAGAAGGAGTGACGGAGTTACAGTAGCGAAACTCCTATTGAGAGAATTCATTCCTAGGTTTGGTTTCCCAGTGACGATTGAATCAGATAGAGGAAAGCATTTTCAGAATGAAATAATAAAATTGATCTGTGAAGCATTGATTGTACAACAGAAACTGTATTGTGCCTATCGTCCAGAGGCTTCTGGAGTAGTGGAACAAGTGAATGGCACCATTAAAAACAGATTGGGAAAAATGTGTTTGGCCACAGGTTTAAAATGGCCTGATGTCTTGTCTCTAGTGTTCATGACTACTAGATTGATTCCTGATAGGAATACTGGCTTGAGTCCCCATGAAATTGTTATGGGTAGAGCAATGAGACATGTTTTCATTCCTGTCAACAAACTACTGCCTCTATCTGATGACTTTGTGTTGGATTATTGCAAGGGGTTGGCTGATTCCGTTCATTCTGTGTTTCATCAGGTTGGATCGGATGCAACCAACCTTGAAAGGAAGCCAGCTCATGATTTAAGTTCTGGAGACTGGGTAAGGATTAAAGTGCATAGAAGGAGAAATTGCCTGGTCCCACGATGGGGAAAACCACGTCAAGTGATTCTGACCACGACGACTGCTGTGAAATGTGCCAGGGTAAAGAATTGGATTCATGCCAGTCATACTCTCCGAATCCCTAGTCCCATAAACAGACCTGAGGAAGAGTATTTAAAAGAATCTGATAGCAGTTCAGAGTCAGAATCAGAAGAAACAAGAACAAGACAAACTCTGAGAAGGGGAGAATTGGAGCCGAGTCAGGTTGCGGAGCCAGAAAATTTACCATTCAGAAGGCGTCTGGAAATTACTGATACAAGCTCCGAATCAGAGTCCGAACAAGTGGGTCTACAAGGAAAGATAAAAGAAAACCTTGAGGAAACTGACTAAGAGATTCTTGATAAAGAAGCACTACATGCAAGCACGAGAGAAGTTCCACCTGAGGTCATAGAACTAGAAGGTGAGGAATTAGATACAGAGAGTGAGAGTAAGACTGTTGCGGAAGACCCCCGAGGAGGTGTAGGGACTACACACATCCAGGTAGAAGAAGGGGCAGTTAGTCAGCAGGAAGATTGCGTGGAAGAAACACGAGGAGGGAAAACTGTAGATAGAGAACCTGAGATCCTGAAGATGAAAACAAAAGAAGACAAAGGTCGCGTTGATACAGAATCCGAAGAGAGTGAAGGAGAGGTTCAGGAAGAACGAGTTTTGAGAAAGAGAGCTTGGAAAACTGAACCAAGTGAGAAGAGAAATAGACTGAAACGACCGTTGAAAGAGGAAATCTGGCCAAATAAAATAAAAAAATTGAGATATCGACTGACGAGAGTAAATTCATCGAAAGCTGAACAAGTAAATGAAGTGTCCAGTCAAGAGAAATCAGAAAACTCTGATCAGACGCACATGACAAAAGAAAAGAGAATCAAGAAACCCAACCAGAAGTATAAGTCACCGGAATGGACGTATGTGGCACTATCTGATATACAAGAGGAAGCAGACAGCCAAGAAAGTCTAGAAGTGACTGTACCGGAAGAGGGTGAGGAAGAAGAAGATTCGGAAATCCTGAGAGTTATCTTGTCTGATATCAGAGAAGAGAGACGGATGATCAGGAAGTTCTGAACAAAGATTGTGAAAACAGGGACAAAGACGATCGGACGCCAGATTGATGTAAACAAGGAAGAGATTGAAATACCGGATGAGACACATTTACCGAAAGAACCAAGTAGGCGCTTAAGAGCCTTGGGTTTAGACACATTTATAGTTGTGAATAAGAGAGGCTAAGTCAAAAGACACTGATCATTTCCGAAATGGCAAACACAGAGAGTAGAAAACCTTCATGTGGGTTTCTCCGAAGATGGTGCAAGGTGTGTTGTTGTTGTACAGGATTACTAATGCTTTTATGGATCGTATTAGCAATAATAATTTTGTTTAGAGTAACGTTTGAGAGGATATAAAATCCCTCTGAGAATAAGACTAATAGAGAAGAGGTTTATGGTACTCATGCGACTAAACAGCTAGATAGAACTAACTTACATAAAGATAGGTCTATAACTGATTTTTCTAATAAAGTTTTTTCAAAGTTATTGTATGAATATGTAAAGACTATGGACGTTAGGGATTGCTATGTTTGTATGCAGTTACCCGCATCTGTGTCAGAAGGTGTTACCTACCACCACCTTCCTGTGACATATGGAATAAAATGTAGTGTGTTAGCAAGTCTATTCTATAAAACAGGGAAATTAGAATATTATTACTCGGATGTAGATAATGTTTTTGCACAAGTCCCCGTAGTCCCTGAACTAAATAAGATAAAACCTGGTAAAACTTTAGGTGAATATTTCTTAGAAACTAGAGAATTAACATTAGAAGAATTGTTTAGGAACAATCTTACTTGTAGTCTGAGAAAAGAAGAGAAGACCTTCTTGGACTTGGTAAAAGAGAGGAGAATTAAGATGCAAAGAAAAGTACCTGAGGGAAAGAAGGAGACAACAGTCTGGGATGTTGAAAAGGAGAATCAGTTGAAGGGAGAAACAAGTCCGGCTATGGCTTTAGATTGGCCTCAGAGAGGGAAATTGTGCATTAGAAGAAATAAAACTGTTTATGATAATTATTTTATAGGTGCAAGTGAGTGCCATGATGTATATAGAATCATGAGAGGATGGGGATTTAAGGGAGGAAACGATCCGGTATTTCCTGGACTATATTTTATCTGTGGAAACAGGGCTTATTATCGGTTGCCGGACCATTGGTATGGTACATGCTACCTAGGTCTGGTCTTCCCCAAGATATTTCATGTGGGAAGGGGAGAGGACGGTTTGCACAAAATAGGTAGACAGCTAACACGGAGAAGGAGAGAAAGTTGGTCGGAAATTGTAGGGGATATTTTTGGAGCACTGATACCAGCCGTTGGAATATCTCTGAGTGCACATAAGATTAGGAAATTGTCAACAGTAGTGGATCGCTTATCAACAAGCACTGCTGGAGGGTTCTTACTCGTAAATACTGAAATGGTTGCTATGAGGCCATGGTCATGCAAAATCGGCTTGCCCTTGACATCATTTTGGCAGAAGAGGGAGGAGTCTGTGGAATGCTGAAGGTGCAACACTGTTGTACTTACATTCCTGACGAGAGCAAACATTTGAAGAAATATATTAAGAATATAACTGAATTGCATGAAGAAATAGTTCCATTGGAGGTTGAAAGTGTTTGGAAAAAGCTTGGTAAAGGATTTTCTACTATAAAGAGTTTCTTAACAAAATTAGGTAGTTCATTTGTAGGTAAGATTTTAATGCCAATAACATGTGTGATAATACTAATACTGATTTTTAGATTAGGATCTGTTTGCATAAAAAGAAGAAAATTACGAAATAAAATAAAATTGGAAGTTGCGAAAAGAAAAAGAGAGGAGACGAAAGAAAGAGAGTTAGGAGATATAGAATTAGAAGAATGGAAAGAAAGTATGTATAAGAAGTCAAGAGAGGATGAAATGGGGGAAACTATGATGTAACCTAACTAAGTAAGGGAACTGAAATTCATTTCCATTAAAAGTTTGTGAAATTTAGTGGGATTTGTGCTGATGTTAAGAAATCACCACCAAAGGGGGGATTGGTGGAGCAGGTAAAACAAAATTTTGTATACCTTCTCTATTTTGCATGAAAATACTAATTACGTAATCATTCTAAATACTAATCTGTATTAACTGTTTGGAGTGTTAATATTAATCAACCCATGCACCTTAATAAACACAAGATACACGTGGGACTAACAATGCAAATTGCATGGCTAAAAATTAAATAATTAACTGTGGTACGCAAACTAATTATAGGATGTGTTGAAATAGAGAATTTCATGATCTATGTTGCTTCTGTGATGGTGTGTGCTCCTGGTATGGCGGAATGGTGAGTACTATTGCTTTAAATGTTGCTATAAACTAGGCCAATACGAATATATATTGGGATTAGTGTGGGTTTAAACATTAGAATCTTCATTTCCGTGTATAAATTAATATTATGTTTGTTTTTGATTAAGTTGGCATTCGGGCCTACTAGGCCGCAGTATTCAAAATGGAGTTCGGTAGTGGCCACTGTCATTTGAGCGCAATGTCGACTGCGCAGACTCGGATGGCTCTGAAGATCTCCAGGCGACCTCTAACCGCGAGACTACGTGTTCCTTGTCAAGATTAGGAACGTGGAGGATTGCCAAGACCCAGCCAGTGTAAATGACTGAAAATACAATAGCGACCTGTACCCGGAGGTCTGCATGTTGTTACTTTGGAACTTTCGCTTGAGAAGCCGAGGAAAAACTTACAAATTTGGGAAATGTCATACTCTGTCCAATGTGAAGAAAACCCTCTTGGGAAAGTCACCACTTCTTGCAAATTCAGGGGGATTCAGCCAATCAGGACACTTCTGTTTTTAAAATGTTGCATATTTGATCTAGAAGTAGGGGGAAAGGTATAAAAAGAAGGGGTAGTTAGTAGAGAAAAAGTTGGTACCGTATCTTCTATTGGTGACTGTTGGTGTGGAGTTCGATTTGATAGTGCGATTGCCTGGTCCCTTGACTACCGGTGGGACTGTATCGTGCTGAAGCGAACAAACTTTTCCCGGACTCATTTGGGTTTTAACCTGCGTTTGACCAAACTATTTTACCAGAAGGGATTTGATTATGCAGGGTTGACGGGTTTCTGGAAATGGTCGCCGATGTCGAAATTTTAGGTAAATATAATTGTATGTAAACTCATGTCAAGATATTCACTGAAAATTTCTGATTTATTTAAAATTCTGATTATGCAAATGTACGTGAATTAATTAGATAAACCAAGCATTGATTAACTAAATGAGTCTGTGATTCTTTCAATAAGGTATCGATTAATCGAAAAGTTCCAAAGCTTTAATGTGTTTTAGCTGGTTCTAAATCAACATCAACCAGTCCAACTAATTGGTCCGTCGACTAAGTGGTGGAGTGCCCTGATGTTAAAGTTAGGATTCTATAGGTACTGATGTATATACTGTATATAATGTAAATAATTTTTCTCCCGATAGGTAACAAGGTATCCCCACATGTCCAGCGCTTCTTTTTCCTCCTGTGTGCAGATTCGAGTGAGACGCATGAGTGCTGGTTTTAATGGGCCCCACCAATGAATGTGTGTGAATGAATAAGTGTGATAAAGGGTCTGTGGCGCAGGGAGGATATGTAAATTTGCCCTTTTCGCGCTGGAGCAGGAGAAAGCATATTCACTGCTCCCCTTTGCATCAGTAAACTTTATAGCAATGCAGCCAGACTCAGTGATGGCAAAGTTTGGCATATGAACAGGTTGGCCAAATGCCATTCAGTGGAAAAAGAGTAGAGTCAATGTCAGCCCAATAGTGCTAATAAAGATTTGTGGGTTGATTATGATGTACGTGAAAGGGGACACAGTTCCATGCTTTTTGATAATAGAATGTGTTCAAGAAATAAAAATGTTCAAGACAGTGGTCCACCACCCACCGCTGAATCCACTGATTGTCACACTCCGGACCAGAATGATGTAGTCAGTTCTCACTCTCACACGCCCTTTCAGAGCGATGAAGGAGATTCACATTCTGATACTGAAGCTGTGTCTGACAATCATGGTCTCAGGGGAAGGTTTGGTAGAACCATTAGCAATCCACATTCTGATGCTGAAGGTGTGTCTGACAATCACGGTCCCAGGGGAAGGTTTGGTAGAACCATCATCAAACCCAGACAACTAGTTGATTTAGTTTGTGAGCAATTGCATTGTTGTTAAACATACAGGAGAGGAAGATGTGTTGTATTTACTATCAAGGTCACGCACCAGCCCCTGGCGCGTTACAGCAAGGTTCTATTGCTCTCCTGCGCGAGAGCCCCTAGTGTTATCCCTGCCCCCTCATTGGTCCCCTAACATTCCACATTCCATTCCCTTATTCCCCTAACGGTTCCAATGGTCAGTGGGGACCTGCTACCTCTGAACTGCACAGTTGTGTAGGGGCTGTTGTAGAATAAAGCTTCTGAACCCATACATTTGCCTCCGCTTCATTTCTACAACTTACTCCGATCAAGTCGAGTCAAACATATCTAGACTATAGACGAGTATCCAATAATCAAAAATGCAAAATTGGAGCGCTTTACATGAGCACCGGTTACGTTACACAAGGACACATTAATTTTTTTTTTATGGTAGGCACGGGGAAATTAATTCTATGTCAGGACCGGAGGCTCCGATTATGCTTCTCATTTCTTTGCTTTATTACAGCAGCCAATAAAAAACGATTTTTTTTATTCAATAAATCACAATAAACTACAAATCCCATGAGCACCCTGTACTCTTTAACCATAGAGACTGTGCCTATATAATGTCCAACCGAGGCACACATGTCCTCTTTCTTTGCTGCTGCGCGGCCAGTTATGTGCCTCCCCCTAACTACTTTTCTTGTATTTGTGGTGTATGGGTTTTGAGGGCACTGTATTGTGTTTGCACATAATTATGCTTATGTTCCATGCCTTATTGTAGGTTAGTTGTGAGCTTGGTTTGTGGCAATTTTGACGAGTGCACGCGCTCTAAAGGGCTCCCTGCTTGTGCATACCTGAATCGGTGGTACTCCGCAGCGCTCGAGCCGCGCTCTCTGTAGCCCTTCTAGTAGCGCCTCTGGTCATGTGTGTGACGGTTGGGGAGTGTGTCAGCCTCCCCGGCGGGGCGCGAGTCGCCCGAGCCTGTTCACAGTGGAGCGGGAGTTCTGGGGGTGACGACTGCGCGTCAGTGATCGCGCAGAGTCCTATTTTTATTTCTACGGGCGGTCGATACAGCGCATGCGCGACGGCCATTTTGTCTGTCAATTTCGTCCCGGTACCATTACGGAGGACATCAGAGCGGGAACGATTAAAATTCAAATTTCAGCCCATAGTATTTTCTATTTTCTGCCCCCGCTGACGCCCAAGGCTTCATTGTGCTGAGGGATGCATAATAACAGCATAGGCTCTGCCTAGAGAGGTTTTTTGGGGCAGGCCCTCCCTCCACTACCTGAAGTTTTTGTTGGCTGTCTAGCCCGGCTTGCCTGGGGTCGTGCCTCTCCCCCTTTACTCCTCTGATCTGTCGCAGCGCTATAGTTCGGTAGTCTCCAACCTACCATGGCCGACTATTGCTATGAAGATGATTATTATGGAGTGGAGCCGTCGGGCTCCCTAGAGCAGGACCTCGTGGAGGCCCTGGATGCTAGTGTACCGTCAATTCTGCCCTGGTGAGGGCTATTGCACCTCTCAAGCGCCACTTAAATAAATATGCGCTGCAGCAAGGATGGATTCCGGCTGCACCCGTCCGTCAAAAATCTAAAGACCCGAAAGCTTCCAACCCTCACTCTGAGGACTTTGCACGGCTCTCCAAAGCTTTGGCTAATGACCGCGCATATGTTGCACGAGCGGACCAGACGGAGTCTACCCAAGGAGACCAGGGAGATTCCTCCGCCGGCACGGATACGGATTCGGATCAGGAAGAGAGTCCTCAACCAGCGAAAAAGCTAAGAAAAGAGCATCACACAGAGCCTCCTCAACCCAAAGTTTTGACCTTTGACCCAACGGACATGGTCCATCCTAATTCTACCGCATGGCTCCCGCCGCAGGAGGTGGCGGATTACGTTCAGTCCAACCTCCGCCGTCCTTTTGATAAGAACGTCAGAGCCCGGCTTCGGTCGGAATGCCCCAGGCCAGATTTGGTGGCTTGAGTCGCGGAAACACCCTAGGTAGATCCAACGATGCTCACCTACCTAAAAAAGTATGCCAAGGATCCCAAGAAAGGCATAGACCGCGCCTGGCGGTCATGCCAGGATAAACTTCTTGACCTTTCAGGCCCCATAACAAAAATTCTCGAGATGGGATTCCATTCCAAGGAATCTGGATCCCCGATAAATCCTGACGCCCTCATTGGATGGGCGCAGCGGGCGGTGTGCCAGTTAGGCAACTCCAACTGCGCCATGTCGAGCGAGAGGAGGAGGTCCATACTCCTCAAGCTGGACCCTAAATTGGCAGAACTGTCCTCGTCAGAAGCGGGTCCTGTGGCCCAGGGCCTCCTCTTCAGTCAACCATTCTTAAAAGAATTGACCAAATTCATGGCCACCTTCAGTGGCCTGGACAAGGTGCAGGAGTCACTTCGCTGCGCATTCAAACCGGTTTTCACCAGGGCTGGACGAAATCGAGGGCGGTCGTTCGGCCAAGGAAACAACCAAGGCACCCCACGTGGCCAGCAACATCACAGAGGTGGTTACCAGGACAACCCCAGCAATCCTAACTTCTATCCCTCCCGGAGAGCCAGAAACTGGTTCCGCAGGGGAAGGTTCGGTGGCAACCAAGGAAACCACCAAGACGCCGGAACTACAGGTGAGACTAATCCTATGTGTGAGAAAGGGCCTTGCTTAAGTCCCATTAGAATTTTAGAAAAATAAACGTCACTATAGTCACTATAGTCAGGGTAGAGGATTAGAACTGTCAGGTTAGAATGACTCAAACAAACCCAACTATTAGTGAAAATAATAACATGGACCTGGTGGAGGAGATCGACCTCACACCTTACTTACACTTGTCTTTCAAGGAATTGAGGTCCCTATGCAAACTTAAAAATATACCAATGGGGAGGAGGAGCCTAGCGCGCAACCAAGATGGCCGCGTAGGTGCGAGGCTCCCGAGGACCTCCGCAACCTCCTACGTTTATCCTGTCTTCATCCTGAATCGGTTGAGGGGACTGTGTTGGTGAGCCTGAGCCGAGGTGGTACCCGTTTTCCGTTTTCGAATTGGACCCTGGGTGCCGGAGTGAGCACCGACTGAAGTTTGCGGCCTACTTCTCTCCTGACCCCGGATTCGAGTTTGGGGGCGACCCTGTGGTGAAGTGAACAACAACGGCGGGCTGGGCCTGGCGAGTCGCGTACCCCACACTTTCACTTTCGCTTTTGAGTCCCCTTGCCATTATCGCGGGTGGGTTCACAGCGCTTCTTTGTGTTGGGGTGGCCTCGCTGGGAGACCCTGCCTGCCTGCCTGCGGTGGCCCGCTCTGCCGTCCTGGGGTGGCCCCCGAGGCTCTCGGCCTTGATTGCCTGCTCTCCACTGCGTGGCTAGTGCGGGTGCGAGATACACGACGATGGCCACAAAGCAGGATGGGGATCGGTTGAAGGCCAAGTCGACCCGGCGTGGCACCGCACATCAGGCCAACGTCATGGACCGCTACACCCTCCCGAAGGGGTCTCCCGGCGGATCGCACAAGTCCTCCGAGTGCCCCCCGGATGCCCCGGATTTGCCCACTGCTCTGACTTTGCAAGACGTCATGGGCGCCATTGCTGAGATGAAGACCTCGGTGGGCCAGCAATTCGACACTTTGGCGCACAAACTCGAGGCGGTCCTCATTGATGTCAACCTTGTGAGGGCTGATCTCTCCAAGACGAATGACCGGGTCGACTCCTTGGCCCACACCGCGTCGGGCCTCACGACCGAGGTAGCGGCCCTTCAAACGGAGGTGCACCGGCTCCGTCAGGCAAGTGCGCTCATGGATCGGCGCCTGGAGGACTCCGAGAGCCGGGACCGGAGGAATAATATCCGTATCATCGGAGTACCCGAGGGACGGGAGGAGTCGGCGGCGGATCTCTTTGTGGAGGACCTGATCTCTACCCATCTCCAGCCTCGACGACTGAGTACATTCTTTGCTGTGGAGAGGGCCCATAGAGTTCCCGGAGGCAGGCCGAAGGTCGGAGCCCCTCCGCGGCCTCTTATTGCCCGTATTTTCAACTTTCGGGACAGGGATGCGATTTTGCAAGCTTCCAGACTGCAAGGGCCGATTAAGCTGGAGAACATGGAAGTGAACTTTTATCCTGATTTCACGCAGGCGGTCCAGAAGCAGAGACTAAGTTTCCTGGGCGTCAAGCGGCGGCTTCGAGGCATGAACTTAAAATACGCCATGCTCTTCCCGGCCAGGCTGCGGGTGGAGGCGGATGGTCGCACTCATTTTTTTGATCGTCCTGAAACGGCCGGGGACTGGCTGGACACTTTGTCTGGGGGTCATGATCGGGATGGGGGGGGGGAAGGGAGGAGAGTGCCCACCGGACCGGGTCTGAGGTACTGACACGGGGACTCACTCCGGATGATGCCACTTTCGGCCAAGCTTAGGGTCTTTTGTCTGTTGCGTCTTGTCTCCCCTCCATTGGAGGAGGTGCTGGGTCTCGAGGGGGTTCTCCTTCCTCCTCTAGGGAGTTTTAGTAGTTTAAATCACATAGGGGCGACAGGCACACTGCAAGTTGGGGGGGCTGTTTGGGCTCATGCAGGGGTGCAGGGAGGGGGGAGTTTTGTTGGGGCTGTTGGGTTGGGGTTGGGTATTGTTTATTTGTACCACAAGGCAGAAGTATTGTTGTGCTATTTCTAACATGCTCTCTGGGGGGCGACTGATCGACTTCGGCTATGATGGGGGGTAGGGGACTGAGTCTTTTGTCCTGGAATGTTAATGGACTGGGGGACAGGATAAAACGGGGGGTGGTCCTGCAGTTCCTAAAACGAATTTCACCAGATATAGTCTTTCTGCAGGAAACACACCTCATTGGAAACTCCTTTCGTGCCATGAACAGACGGGGCTATCGCCTTATGGCCCACTCGGGCTTCACGTCTGGTTCGAGGGGTGTGGGCATTATGGCTAAGACCTCGCTCCCGTTGGAAGTTGATGAGGTGCTCCATGATGACAGGGGACGATACACGGTTCTGGTGGGTAGATTGGAGGGTAGAGTGATTGTTTTCGTTTCTGTTTATGTCCCGCCAGGGTTGCAAACGATTATTTTTGCGGATCTGGGGCGCCTCCTCCTTGGCCTTCCGGAGGGGATTCTAGTGGTTGGGGGGGATTTTAACGCTGTGGTTTCCGGGACTGAGGATCGTCACCCTCCTAGGGATCTCCCCCGTGCCCAAGCGTGGTTGTCCGGCCTCTTGGATACCTTGGGGCTGGTGGATTGTTGGCGGTTGAAACATCCTACGCAGATACAGTACACCTTTCATTCCGGGGCTCATGGCAGTCTTTCGAGACTTGATTATGTCCTGATGCCAGCGGTACAGGCGGGGCGGGTTGGGGAGGTACGACATTTGGCGCGGGGTATTTCAGACCACTCCCCGCTCCTGTTGCACTTCGACATTGTCCCGAGGGGGGAGGGGAGGGTGGCCCCGATTAATCCCTGGTATCTGCGTGACCCCACAATTCGCACAGATTTGGTTAAATCTCTTAAGCGATATTTTGAAGACAATGTGGGGTCTGTGTCGTCCGCGGTTTCTCTGTGGGAGGCGTTTAAGACGGTACTCCGGGAGGAGGCCCTGTCCCTTATTTCCCATTCCCGGAGGCGCGAGCGGGAGGAGGTGACCCGTATTGAAACTGAGATAACCGAGTTGGAGGGCGAGTTGGAGTGTGGGGTGACGGATGACAAATTACATGCTCTCCGACTCAAGCAGGCGGACTACAAGGCCCTCGTCACGGAGGCAGCCAGGGGCCTCAGTAGAGAGCAACAGGGGAGACTGTATGATGTGGGTGATAAGGCTGGTAAATTGATTGCGTGGCTGGATAAAAAGGAGAGAGCGAGTCGAGTTGTCCCGTCGATTGAGAAATTGGATGGTGTGTGTGTCACTGAACCAGGAGAAATTGTTGATTGCTTTGCAGAATATTTTCGTGGGGTGTATTCCCCGGTATCTTCCCGCTCGGAAGAGGACTCCCATGCCCTGCTTAAAGACATTGCGCTGCCTTCCCTTTCGGAGGAGGATAAAGTGTTGTTGGACGCGACCCCAACATCTGAGGAGATTGCCCTCGCCATACGCTCGGTCGCCTCCGGCAAGGCCATGGGTCCTAACGGCCTTCCCATCGAATTGTACAAACTACGACCGGACACGCTGGCGCCGCATCTCCGTGCTATGTTCCTCGCGGCCCGCTCGGCGGGTTCCCTCCCGCTGGACCAGCGTCTGGCCACTATCGTGGTTATTCATAAGGAGGGGAGGCCGCGGGATCGGGTCACGTCTTACAGGCCCATTTCGCTGTTGAATGCGGAACCTAAAATTCTCGCCAAGGTGCTGGCTAATCGGCTGGTTGGCGTGGTGTGCGATCTGATTCATCAGGACCAGTCCGGCTTTATCCCTCATCGCAACACCGCGCTCAACCTGCGGCGTTTGCATGGGGTGCTCGCGCGGGTCCCGTTCATACGAGAGCCGGCCATTTTGGCGTCCCTGGACACCACTATGGCGTTCGACACGCTTGAGTGGCCATATATTTGGGCGACGCTGGCTAAGTTTGGTTTTGGCCCGGGATTTATTGGTTGGGTGAAACTGTTATACTCCGGACCGCTGGCGCAGGTGGCGGTAAACGGTAGAGTGTCGGCTCCGTTTGAGCTGGGCAGGGGCACGCGGCAGGGCTGCCCGCTATCGCCGCTCCTCTTTGCGCTTGCCTTGGAGCCCCTGGCGGAGTGGCTGCGGTGGCACCCTTCTATCCGTGGTCTCCGATGGACCCCCGAGTATGAGGATCGCGTATCCCTTTACGCTGATGATATTCTCTTATACCTGGCTTCCCCTCGTAAATCACTGATTGTACTTGTGGATGTTTTGCATTCATTTGGCCGCAACTCCGGCTTAGTCATCAACTGGGCTAAATCCTGTGTGTATGTCCTTTCCGGGGAGGCTCCTATCCTTCCGCGGGGTTGTCCTATCCAGATCGCTCCGCAGGGATTTAAGTACCTGGGTATCTACATTACCCTGGACGCTGAGGCCCGATATAAACAGAACTTGCTCCCCCCCCTCCAGCGCCTAAAGGAGGACGTGGCGCGTTGGAGGCGCTTGCCGCTCTCACCGCTCGGCCGTGCGGCATTGTTTAAGATGATGTCGCTGCCACGTTTCCTGTACGCTTTACAGAACACGATGGACGTTGTCCCGGCGCGCTACTTTCGCGAGGTGGAGAGTTTGCAGCGACGCTTGTTCTGGGAGGGTAGGCCGCGTGTCGCCCTTGCGAAGCTGACGCTCCCGTGGTACGACGGGGGGGTCGCCCTCCCAGACATCAAATGATATTACTGGGCCTCCCAGCTGGCTGCTATAAACCACGGCCTTTATGGGCCCGCTCTTAACCCGGCCTTTGAAATGGATAAACTATTACTGCCGGGTGGCGACTATAATCGGGCGCTTTATTCTAGATCGCTCGACGCACGTCTGACGGGCCCTACGCGGGTCGCGGTACGGGTGTGGCACGCGGCAAACTCGGCGATGGGGTGGAAGGATCGGTTGACCCGGGCGACGCCGCTGTATGCATCTGAGCGGCTGGGCTCTCTGTGGACCTCGAAGGGCTTTGAGAAGTGGGACATGATAGGCATCAGCAAGGTGGGCGATCTCTGGACGAGGGGGGGATTCAAAACGTTCGATGTGCTGAATTCCAGTTGCAGGACAGGGAGTACTTTCGATATATTCAGGTCCGTCACGCGCTGTGCTCCGTATTCCCGGATGTTGCCTCCATCCCGGAGTATTCCCCTCTGGAAGATAGAGTACTAGATGGGCATGTACCGGACGGCACGATTTCATTGATTTACAAAAAGCTCATCAACGATCGCTCGGGACTGCTGACTAGCCTTCGTGAGGTGTGGGTGGCCGATGGATTGGAGCTGGATGACGAGGATTGGGTGTCTGCGGTGGCCTCCCCGAAAGAGGTGGCCATACCGGCTCGCCTTCGCTTCGTCCAGCTCAAGATACTCCATAGGGTCTATGTTACGGGGCCGGGTCTGATGCGTATGGGATATGCCGTGGATGGGTTGTGTAAGCGTGGGTGTGGTTCTTTAGGGACCTTCCTCCATATTTTGTGGGAATGCCCAGAGGTGGCGCGATTCTGGCGTGATGTGCACGCGGTGTTGCAGGCGGTCACGCATGTGACGCTGCTTCCCGAGGCGAGGAGATGTCTGCTAAATGTGTGGGAGCCGACTGACTACTCAGTGCCGCAGAGGTGGTGGGTGACTCTGGGATATATGGTGGCCAAGTGTGACATTGCGCAATTGTGGGGTTCCCAGAGGTTGCCAACGGTCTCGGCGTGGAAGGACAACATGGATTGGTGTATGTTTCGGGAAAAGGTAGTGTATGTTGCGAGAGGTAAGCCTGGGAAATGGGTGAAAGTGTGGGGCCCCTGGAACACCTACCGTGGCGGAATTTGTACCCCGCCGCTGACGCCTGATCTGGCACTGGCCCCGTCTCCTTAGCCTGTTTGTCGCCTTGGTTCTGGGCTTTGAGTCCACTTTGTCTCCTATCCCCCCCCCCCGCTATTCCTGTGGATCGGTAGGGTCCTCCCCTGGGGAGCTCATACTGTTGCTTTGACTTTTGGCTGCCTTGTGGATTTGTTTGTCGTTTCTTATATAAAAATGGAACCGCCATGTGGAGGGTCCGGACGGTGTGGCCGCCAACGCTTCTTTCAACTCCTGTGACCTCTCTCACGCTGCAGCGACTGTTTACTGACTGTATTCTATGCTCATACTGTTTGCTAGCGGCCGGCCCGAAGGTTGTAGGCCCATCTTTGTATATCTTTTGAATTCTGTAATAAAGGTTTCAAAAAAAAATATATATATATATATACCAATGGGCCTACATCCAATCAAACCAGGGCTCCAGGAGCACTTGGCTGAGTATGCTAAGGACCACCCATCTGAACATGGTGATGGCCAGTCAGATGAGGAAAGGGAAGAAGAGGAGGTGGATAATAACCCCCCCCCCCCCCACGCACACTATTCCCTAGGGAGGAGAGGGCCCCCATACCCTTCAATCCAAGAATTAGCATCTGGGGACCTAGAGATCACACAGGTGACTCTGGTACCAGAGAGATCACTGGGGGACCCACCAGTGAAGAGGACAGCCTTTTAGAAAGGCTGGCCAAAAGATTAGAGCTAGAGTCCAGGCTCCTGGCTCTAGAAAAAGAAAGAAGAGAGATGGGTTTAGCACCCATCAATAGTGGCAGCAATAATAAAAACCAGGCTAGGGAGGAAACTTCTGGTCCTAAAATCCCCAAAGGGATTGTCCCTAAATTTGAGGAAGGTGATGACATCACCAAATGGTTCACAGCCCTAGAGAGTAAAGAAACCTCTCTGGGGGGCACTCCTGTGGGAACTGTTCTCTGGTAACTCCAGAGACAGGCTTCTGACCCTCTCTGGGCCAGAGGCAGGATCCTATGACCTCATGAGGAAGACTCTGATTGAGGGATTTGGATTCACTACTGAGGAGTATGGAATTAGATTAAGGGGGGCTCACAAAACTCAGACCCAGTCATGGATTGACTTTGTAGACTTCTCAGTAAAGACACTGGATGGTTGGTTAGCTGGACATGGTGTGCAGGATTTTACTGGATTGTACAATTTATTCATGAAGGAACATATATTAAGTAACTGCACAAATGAAAAGTTGCATCAGCATTTGGTAGACCTAGGTTTAATTTCTCCCCAAGAATTGGGAAAGAAGGCAGACCACTGGATCAAGATTAGGGTGACAAGGACAGCCACTGGGGGTGACCAGAAGAAGGTGGTCACAACCCCCCCCCCCAGGGGAAAGGTGGTGAGATTCCCCAAGATAAAAAGTCTGAGTCTTCCAAAGGGCCCCAAAAACCTGTTCGGGGGGTGGGACCCAAAGTACTCCCTATGTGCCTCAACCCTATAGGGGGAAGAACTTTGATCCCTTAAAGGCCTGGTGTAATAACTGTAAGAGGTAAGGACACCTAACTGTAGATAAATCTTGCCCCCACAACAAAGCCCCTAAGGCACCCAGTACAGCTACTCCTGGGGCAGCAAGTATACGGATGGTATCAGAAGTGTACCCTGTGCAAATCTGGGAACACACTGAAGCAAGTCTAGTCTCACTGGGGGAAGTGGAGTTTGCCACTGTAGCTGTGTGGCCACCCAACTTAAAGAAATACTTGCAATACCCCTGGGTGAATGGAACTAGGGTAGAAGCTCTGAGGGATACATGTGCCAGTGTCACTATGGTGAAAGACACACTGGTTTCCCCTGAGCAATATTTGATTGGGAAGTCTTACCCAGTCACCAATGCTGACAGTGTCACCGCTAGTCATCCCATGGCCAAGGTGACATTAGGCTGGGGGGGGGGGGGGGGGGGGGGTTACTGGCCTGAAACAGGTAGTGGTCTCTCCGAAGTTACCAGCTGCATGTCTGCTAGGAAATGATCTGGAAACCTTAGCCTGGGCTGAGGTTGAGCTAAAGGCCCATGCAGCCATGCTGGGCATCCTTGAATTGGTGTGTGTGCAAACCAGAGCACAGAGCAAGAGGAAGGGTGAAAAAGTAGGTCTGGAGCCTGAAATGATGGCCCAACCAACCAAGAGAAAAGGTAAGAAGACGGGGGAACCAGCTTCTGTACAGCAAAACATTCAGGACCCCTCTCCACAGGGAGAGGATTTGGATACTCCTGAGGGAACTGAGCCCATGGAGCTTGACCCTTACCAGGTTGAACTCTTGGGCCCAGGGTGACCCTCTAGGGAAGAGCTGTGCCAGGGTCAGCAAGACTGTCCCACTATTGAAAGCCTGAGGCAGCAAGCTGTTTCAGAAGCAAAGGGAGATGTCAGTGGTACCAACAGAGCTTATTGAGAAGAGGGATTACTATATGTTGAGGCAAGAAACCCCACTCCTGGAACCACCAGGAGGGTGGTAGTGCCCCAGACGTACAGGGAGTTCCTCCTAACTTTGGCTCATGACATCCCCCTAGCTGGACATCTGGGGCAATCCAAAACTTGGGAAAGGCTAGTGAGTCACTTTTATTGCCCCCAGATGCACCAAAAGGTGAAGGAGTTTGTCAGCTCCTGTGTTACCTGTCAAGCCAGTGGCAAGACAGGTGGCCACCCAAAGGCCCCTCTCATCCCACTACCAGTGGTGGCCTTTGAAAGGATAGGTGTGGACATTGTCGGTCCACTTGAACCTCCCACAGCCTCAGGGAACTGATGTATTCTAGTAGTAGTGGATCGTGCTACTAGGTACCCTGAAGCAATTCCTCTTAGGACTACTATAGCTCCTGCAGTAGCCAAGGCCCTCCTGGGTGTCTTCACCAGGGTAGGGTTTCCTAAGGAGGTGGTTTCAGACAGAGGTTCCAACTTCATGTCTGTTTACCTGACACACATGTGGAAGGAGTGTGGAGTGCAGTACAAATTTACTACACCCTACCATCCACAAACCAATGGCCTTGTTGAGAGATTCAACAAGACATTGAAAGGCATTATCATGGGTCTCCCTGAGAAGCTCAAAAGGAGATGGGATGTCCTGTTACCATGCCTGCTTTTCGCTTACAGAGAAGTACCACAGAAGGGAGTAGGTTTCTCACCCTTTGAACTTCTGTTTGGTCATCCTGTGAGGGGACCACTGTGTCTTGTAAAAGAGGGCTGGGAGAGGCCTCTTCAAGAGCCCAAACAAGACATAGTGGACTATGTGCTTGGCCTAAGGTCCAGAATGGCTGAGTACATGGAGACAGCATCCAAGAACCTTGAGGCCAGACAGGAGCTTCAGAAGCACTGGTATGACCAAAAAGCTGCACTGGTTGAATTTCAACCTGGGCAACAGGTGTGAGTTTTGGAGACAGTGGCACCAAGGGCCCTCCAAGATAGATGGAGTGGCCCTTACCCTATCCTAGAGAGAGAGAGTGAGGTCACCTATTTAGTTGACCTGGGCACTAGCAGGACACCCAAAAGGGTTATCCATGTGAACCGCCTTAAGCTCTACAATGAAAGGGCTGACATCACCATGCTGATGGTGACTGATGAGGAGCAGGAAGCAGAGAGTGAACCTCTCCCTGACCTCCTCTCCTACAGCCCACAAGATGGGTCAGTGGATGGTGTAGTCTTTTCAGACACCCTCTCTGCCCAACAGCAGACTGACTGCAAGCAAGTCTTGCAACAGTATGCTAGCCTCTTTTCTCTGACCCCTGGCCTGACAAACTGGTGTACCCATGATGTGGACACTGGTGACAGTGCACCTGTCAAGAACAAAATCTATTGCCAGTCAGGCCAAGTCAAGGAAAGCATCAAAGCTGAGGTCAGCAAGATGCTGGAGTTAGGGGTCATTGAACCCTCTGAGAGCCCCTGGGCTAGCCCAGTGGTTCTGGTCCCCAAACCTCATCAACAAGGTGGAAAGAGAGAGATGAGGTTCTGTGTGGACTATAGAGGGCTCAACTCTGTCACCAAGACAGATGCTTACCCTATTCCAAGAGCAGATGAGCTGATAGACAAATTAGGGGCAGCCCAATTCCTAAGTACCAGATTGGCATGGCCCCAGGAGCAAAAGAAAAGACAGCATTCTCCACACCTGATGTGCATTTTCAGTTTACTGTGATGCCCTTTGGGTTAACGAATTCCCCTGCCACCTTCCAGAGGTTGGTGAACCATGTCCTGGCTGGGCTGGAGTCCTTTAGTGCAGCTTATCTTGATGATATTGCTGTCTTTCGTTCCACCTGGCAGGATCACCTGATCCACCTTGGGAAGGCTTTAGAGGCTCTGCAAAATGCAGGTCTCACCATCAAGGCATCCAAATACCAGATAGGGCAGGGCATTGTGGTGTACTTGGGCCACCTTGTAGGTGGAGGCCAGGTACAACCCTTACAAACCAAGATCCAGGCCATCCTGGACTGGGTAGATCCAACAACCCAGACCCAAGTCAAGGCATTTCTTGGCTTGACTGGGTACTACAGGAGGTTTGTGAAGGGATATGGGTCCATTGTGACCCCCCTCACAGAACTCACCTCCAAGAAGATGCCCAAGAAGGTTAACTGGACAGTTAGTTGCCAAAAGGCTTTTGACACCCTGAAAGAAGCAATGTGCTCAGCACCAATTCTAAAAGCAGTTCTTAGTGCAGACTGATGACTCTGAGCTAGGGATAGGAGCGGTCCTATCCCAGACCAATGATGAAGGCCAAAACAAACCTGTTGCTTTTATAAGCAGGAGGCTACTCCCCAGAGAGCAGCGTTGGAGTGCCATTGAGATGGAGGCCCGTGCTGTGGTTTGGTCCCTGAAGAAGTTGAGGCCATACTTCTTTGGTACTCACTTCCTGGTTCAAACTGACCACAGACCTCTCAGATGGCTAATGCAGATGAAAGGGGAAAATCCAAAAACTACAAAGGTGGTCCATCTCCCTACAGGGAATGGACTTTGAAGTGGAACACAGACCAGGGACTGCCCATGCCAATGCAGATGGACTTTCCAGGTTCTTTCACTTAGAAAATGAAGACTCCATAGGTCAAGGTTAGTCTCATCACCTTTCATTGGGGGGGGTGAAAAAGTGCCATCTTTCTTGCATGGGATGCCCCCACTTTTTGCTGAATTGCTGAATGTATTTTGACTGAGTGTGCCCTGGACTCCTGCCAATCAGGTGCCCAGGGCCTATGTTCCTTCCCTAAAAACCTCAAACCCCAAATTGGCAAACCCTGGCCACATGCCAGCCCCTGGTAAATGGCACCCTAGGTACCCAGGGCCTTGTGGCCAGGGAAGGCCTCTAAGGGCTGCAGCACTCAATGTGCCACCCTTAGAGGCCCTGTACCCTAACACACACACACTGCCCTTGTAGGCTGAGTGTCTGGGTACAAAACAAAACAAAGAGTCGACATGGCACACATCCCTGTGTGCCATACCCACCACCTACACTGCTCTGGCATACATCAGCCACCCCTCTATCTGGGTACCCTATGCCCGTGGTGGGGGCACAGGAGCATGAGCCCTGTGCCCCTACAGTACCCAGGTCCATTCCTGGACACTGTAAGTCCAGTGCTGCCATTTAAGAGTACATGGTGCCGAGAGCTCGTCAAACACAAACTCCACAGCACCATAATGGCAACACTGAAGACTGAGAAGTTTGGTATCAAACTTCTCAGCACATTAAACCCACACTGATGCCAGTGTGGGATTTAATGTACCAAGCACCCCAGAGGGCATCTTAGAGATCCCCCCTGAAACCTAACCTACAATCCACGTCTGGTCTGAGAGGCTGCCTAGGCTGCCACACAGCAGACATGTTGCTGGACCCCTGGCTACGAGAGCCCCTGCTCTCCTGGGCCTGCAAAAATGCACATCCTGGGCGAGGTGCTAGGTCTCCTCCCCCAGGATGGACAGGGGGAAGCTTCAAAGGCATGCCGCCTCTGTGAGCTTCCCCAGGCCACTTGCAGCCCCCACTCAGCCTGGCCGGAAACCCTAAATAAGGACAGGGGATGTGCCAGCCTGCCAACCCCACCCCTCAGGTGGGGGAGGCGAGGTGAAACACATCTCTGGGCGCTCGCCATCTTGAAGATGGGTGGCCCTGCCCAATGAGGACTAGGCTACTACCCCCTCCCACAGGAGAGTGGCAGAATAGGGGGTGTACCCACCCCAGGACAGGGACCCATTGGTCCCTGCCCTTTACCTATCTGTAACACCCCTAAATCTAGTATTTAGTGGCACCCTGAACCTTCCTTAACCCAGATTCCAGATTCCAAACTACAAAGAAGGGCAAGAAGAAAGAAGACCTACCGTGCAGCTGCTAAGAAGAGGAAAACACCAACTGCTTTGGCCCCAGCCCTACCGGCCCGTCGACCCTCGAGCCTGTGCCTGCTACAACCCGGCACCTCTTGTGGCCAGCAACCTCACAAACCCTGGAGGACTCTGCTCAAACTCAGCATCTAATCCCTGGCATCAGCCCGGAACCGCAAACCCTGCACACTCTGCACCCGCCAAGCCTGGCCTGTGCCGGAGTGAACAAAGACCACGAGGATGACCCCCCGGCGACTGTGACCCCGAGTCTGGCACCAAAGGACTTCCCTCGACGCTCCTGACGACGCCTGCAGCCTCAGAACCAGGTACCCCCCCCAACTGCGATCAACAGAGGGTAAGATTTCCCGACACCAAAAGGCACCCCTGCACCCGGTGCCATGCGGCCCCCTGTGCCCAATTCCTGGGTACCTACCTATCCTCCCAACTACCCAACTTACCTCTCGAAGTGGTGGTGGCACCTGAAGAATCTTCGTCCCCGAGCTTGAAGTCTTTTTCCAAACCGGAGCTTTCCCATTGAAAACGAAAATACTCACCTGCTATTAGGTAAGATCCCAGTGCTGGATCTTGGTGCCCAGTACTGACCCTGAAAAATATTCACAACCGTACTTACCAGTAGCCCAATTTTCTTCCATAGGAAATCATTGACTGTTTTTCTGTGAAATTTCTTCTAAGTGTCGATTTTTGCAAACTTCAAATATTCTTTAAAAATCGTACAAACTGTGAAAACGTAATTACTTACCTGTTTTAGATAGAGGTCCCAGTACTGAGTCTAGGTACCCAGTACTGGATTACAAAAAAAACGCGAACATACTGTACCTGCAACTTGAATTTTCTTCCATAGGGAATCATTGACTGTTGTCTATGAAATTTCTTCTGTGTCAACTTTTAAAATAGCAAAATATTGTCTAAAAATCATAACAGCTACTAAGTCGCCTTTTATCACTTGTTTCTGACCCAGGACTGAATCTAGGATCCAGTCCTGGAATTACAAAAGTAATCCTGAAAGTAATCTATTGCAAATAACTTAAAACGAAAAAAAAACACCACAATAACGGTATTTCCTAGACCGTCGGGGAAGATGGCGGCCGCCTGAGACCGCAGTGCAGTGCGAACTGACCGGTGCTCACAGGGGAAAAACCTCACCTAAAGGCTGATATGTGGAGAGCTGTAACCTAAAGGCTATCGCTATCACTATGTTCAGGAGAGAAACTGAGCCAAGCTGGTTATGAAACTATAATGCTGCAGGAGGTATTTGCTAAGAAAAACGGAACACTGGACACGAGCAGAGTCACAGCGCTGGCCTCGTTGATCGGCCTATCTGTAATCCAGTATATATGTAACATTATGCAGTCCCACAAGAACTGTCATCAAACTTACCGGAGTGCTGCAGGGGCTCAGCAGAGTAGCAAGATGCCTTCGAAAAATGCTGCGAAAGGCACGACTGCTGTGACTGCCACGGCGGCGAGGGCAAGAGAGGCGAGAGAGGGAAGAGCGATGAGACTGGCCACCCGGGAGGTAACAGAAGCACCCGTGGCAGGGGCAACAGAGAGGGTGCCATCCAAGGCGCTGAATGCAAGCGGCGTCGCCTGGAAGAGCGGCCAGCCTGCCCCCTCTGTGGTTGAGCTCCTCCGCGGAACCCCAGCAAGATCTCTTCCGGGTCGGGGCGGGCAGAGCCAGCCTAGTACGCGGAACGCGCTGGATGCTCTGTCGGGTGCTGCTCGAGTTACCGCAAAATCGGAGCTTGAAGCAGGGACCGAAGTCGGAGGTAACTCCTCAGCAGGGGTTATGCAGCCTCAGGACCATACGGTGAGACGGATCTCCCCTCCAATAGGGGATTATCCCAAAGACTTATCAAAAGGTACTAGACACGAGACGCAGCTGCACGCCCAGATCGAATCAGAGGGGGGGGGAAATGCTAGTCAGAGGGGGGGGGGTGGAAATGCTAGTAATCTCCCCTTGACTCTCATCTCCGACCCCGGGAGTAATCTTTTTTTGGCTAAAGATTCACAAGTAACTCTCTCTGCCCAAATAAATAGCCTAGGAGGCCCGCAATCAGATCATGCTTCAGCATCCGTATCAGACGGACTTGAAACTAGGCAGCAAGGCTCTGAAAATCCGAGTGAGGAAGATACCGATAAGGATAGGGATAAGGATAAAGATCCCAGCGATTTTTACTCTTTTTCAGATGAGTTGGGGTGGTCAACTGATACTGCATCTCATCTGAGTGATTCTAGCAACGAGGAGATTAACGATAATAGAGTCAGAACTGCTCAGAAAATGGCACTCAAACACAGGAAAAGCCATCATGACTCAACAGATTTGACATGGGACTATACACCTACCAGTAATCTTCTCCCAGTGGATACTCCTAGACAGTCACAGGGGCTCATCCCTGGCCCCGATCAACACCAGGAGCCAGGAATTTCCCAAGACACACTAGCGCCAACGCTAGAAACTGTTTTGCTAGCTATAGCCGCTCATAGGGAAGAGACTTCCCATGACGGTCGTAAGGCTCAAGCAGAGCTTCGTAAGGTGCAGGGTGTGGTCCATAAACTTACAAGGAAAATCAGCACCTTTAATAATCGAATGACTGAGATGGAGTCAAGATTACTGGTCAATGAAACAGAAACAGCTCTGAATCGGGTAAAGACTGATGCGCATGACAAATATCTCTCGGATATGATGTGGAAGCTCGAGGATATGGAGAATCGTCTAAGGCGAAGTAACCTACGAGTCTTGGGAGTTCCGGAAGGAGCGGAAGGGGGGGGATGCTCGCTCCTTCATGGTTAAACTATTTCAGGACTCCCTCCCTGAGCTGTCAGCCTGGAAATGGGATATTGAGGTGCAGCGCGCACATCGGCTACCCCTCACTGTGAGAAATACACCTAAACCCGGAGCATATCCTAGGGCAATATTGGTATATTTCGGAAACTTTCTTTTAAGACAGGCAGTTTGGGAAAAAGCGAGACCTGAAGCTAAAAAAACTAGTGGTCAAATAACCTATTTCGTACGACCTGACTTTTGTCATGCAACGGTTGAGCGGAGATGGCGTCTCCGCCAGCTCATCAGACCTTTTCAGGACAAAAAATCTCAGGCATTTTTGAATAACCTGGCTTGTCTGAAAGTGATCAATGGTGATCAGATAAAATTCTTTACCTCTGAAATTAAGGCTAAGGAATATCTGGATACTCTTTAGGGATACATTTCCTGTTTACATATGTGGATAGAAAATAGGTGAAACTGAAAATTTTCAATATTCCTTGTATTTTCTTCTCTATGTCGTCTCCCTACGCTGTCTCTGGCTTATTTATTTATTTATTTATTTTGAATTGCTATGAAGTACTCCTTAATTATAAGGGGGGGAAGGGGAAGGAAGGAAAAGGAAGAGAAAGGGGGAAGGGGAAAAGGGAAAAGAGAAAAAAGGGAGAAAAAAAATTAAAAATTTAGGGAGGGGAAAAAAGGGGAAAAAAAAGAGAAGGCGTTAAAGACACTAGGGTAGGGAGGTGTATAGATTTATTTAATTGTGAGCACCGGTTCATCCACTACACGTTCATCACTATAGACTCTTACGGAGTCTATTCACCCCACATGTGGGAAGCTGGGGGGGGGGGTCTGGGCAGGGGGGGTAAGGGCATTCGATAAGGGAGGGGACGAGGAAGGGGGAGGGGGGGGTGGAAAGTACGTAAAAGCAGCAACCTTAGTTGTAGAAATCAAAAATGGAAGTAGAGATAGAAATGGTATTCATGAGTTTGTGGTTAAGTTTGGTCACACAGTAAAATTTGACTGGATAATAAATATAGGAGAATATGGCTAGGCTAAAATTATGCTCATGGAACATAGCGGGGCTCAATGATAGAGGGAAAAGGGAGCAAATGTGTGGGTTGATTACCCAAAATACATTTGACATACTCTGTCTGCAAGAGACACATATCCCATGGTTAGAAAGAAATGTACTGAGGGTCCCGGGTTTTGATTTATTGGCATGTACAAGCCATACCACTAAAACAAGAGGAGTAGCTATTCTGGCAAAATCTTTTTTAGGACAGCCTATATGTAAGGCTGTTGATCCTATGGGTAGGTGGGTGATTCTTGAGCTAAGAATAGGTATTACTATATGTTCTATTTATGCACCCAATCAGGATGATCCCTCTTTCTTTACCGATTTAGAACTGGAGCTAGCATCTTGGCCCCATACGCTAATATTTTGTGGGGATTTTAACATCTCTCTGACTCAAAAAGGGTCAATATGTAGCTATGTTCAATCTAAATATGTCGGATATAAACCAAAGGTATTTAGAGCTGCTTTACAACTAAAGGAAAGTCTAGGCCTGGCGGATGTATGGGATATGAAGCACCACTTAGATCCGGGATACACATATTTTTCAAACCCGCATAATAAATACGTTCGCATCGACTACATCTGGATGACAAGTAGTTGTGTGAATGAGACACAAATAAACAAACTTCCGAAGACTATCTCGGATCACAATCCCTTAGTGCTCACAATGAGCGCTAATAATATTTTCAGACCTCGGTCAAACTGGTCCTTCGACAGAAAATTATTAGTTAATAATGATTATTTAGACTACATCAAGGTATGGGCACAAGGGTTTATCGACTGTAATCGCTATAGCGCCTCGCGAGAAACGGTCTGGGATTGTTTTAAGGCCTCAATCCGTGGGGAAACAATAAGCTATGTGGCTAGAAAGAGGAAGGAACTTGCTAGAGTTAATGAACTACAACTCCAAGAACTAGCCGGAATAGAGCAGAAGCACACCGCTATAATAATGCAAGGTGGAGATGGTGGGCCGAGTCTTAGAGAGATGACGATTCTTAAGATGGAGATAAACAGCAGGTTGTCACAAAGAGCGGCCGAGACCTATCAATCTCATCGTAAGAAGATCTACGAGGCGGGCGAGAAGGTCGGAAAGCAATTGGCCCTCCGCACTCGTCAAAAACAATCTTTGAGTTCAATTGATAGTATTAAGACAGGTGGCCAAGAACATACAACACCTGAGGCCATCTTAGAGGTCTTCAAAGAATATTATCAGAAACTATATCAAAATGAGGATATGTTGGATCCTATAACAATTAAAGAGGAACTCGCTAGATGGGCAACTGAGCAGGAGGGTACTCCAGGAATAGAGACTGCTACTAGACAAGATCTGGAAAGGGATATAACTCTGCTAGAGGTACAAACGGCCCTTACAGAACTCGCTCCTGGTAAGGCCGCAGGCCCAGATAAAATTCCACTGGAGCTATATAAAATTTTAGGCAATATTATAATACCGTTACTCCTCGATCTATTTATAGGCATACAGGTCCGCGGTATCCCTCCCAGATCATGGATGGAAACAAATATAGTTATCTTTCCAAAAAAAGATAAGCCTCCCAATCTGGCTGCTTCGTACCGCCCAATCTCTCTAATAAATACTGATTCAAAGCTCTACTCCTAGATTTTAGCTAATTGCCTCAGGGGGGTCGTCGAGCGCCTGGTCTCCCCGTGGCAGCACGGCTTCGTTCTGGGCAGGGGCACCACGGATCACACCCGTCATGCTATTGCCCTGTTTGATGCCGTGGGTGTCGCGGGGGGACGGATGTCGATGATCCTCCTGGACGCTGAGAAGGCATTTGACATGGTTTCATGGGAGTTTTTATGGGCAGTACTAGAGCAAAACGGAGTTGGTCCCCGTCTCATGAAATCTATCAAAGCGATGTACTATACACCTAAGGCAAGGGTCTTGGTAATGGGTCTTGAGTCTGGGTACTTCGATATATCTCGAGGGACTCGTCAGGGCTGCCCATGCTCTCCGATCCTCTTTGCCTTCTATATAAAACCCCTAATCTTAAAATTACTAAATACAGAGGTAATTAAACCTGTTACACTAGGCCCCTTTGAAACAAAAATTTTAACCTATGCCGATGACGTGGCGGTAATAACATCTCACCCCACCGAGGCCATAGTAGAAATTGAACAGATTACTCACGTCTTTGGTCGTTTTTCTGGATACTCTCTAAATAGAGATAAAACAATGGTCATCTCCACTCAGAATACTCAATTTGTGGACCCAAGAAGGGTTGATAGCGCAGTATATCTAAGAGTTCGGATATCTTCCAAAATAGAGGAAATTATTAAAATAAATTACGATCCTCTTCTCCAAAGAATCAAGAATGATTTGAAAAGGGTTGATGGTTTACATCTTTCAATCATTGGAAGAGGTAACTTCCTTAAAATGAATATTCTACCTAGGGTCTTATATTTATTCCGTGCGATCCCGCTATTAGTGGATGATAAAAATATTAAGGCCCTGGAATCCCAGATGGCTAAATTCATCTGGGGGTATGGGAAAATAAGGAGATCTATTCAGTATCTCTCGTTACCAGTTATGAGAGGGGGCTTGTCAATCCCTAACTTGGGATTTTACTTGTGGGCTACTCTTCTTCAGCAGATGACCATACTACTCTTTGTTAAAACACCTCAAAAAGAAATCGGGGATAAGTACATACCATCAATCTTCGAGCTGGCTATTGGAGAGAAGGCTAACGGTCTCTTGGTAAAGCAGCTGGAATCCTCGTATTATAGGAAAGTCAAGTTTAAGATTATAACAAGTGCTTGGGGAATTTGGAGGAAAACTACGAGGCACTTAAATATATCTAAATATAACAGGTATACCTCACTGTGGCATTCTACAGTCTTACCAGCACAGGTATATGATAGCATATCCAGAAGATGGGAATATTTGGGAGTTTTAACAATAGGGGATTTCTTATTGCATAGCAACATCAATAGATTTCAAGCACTGCAGAGTAGATTCTCCATCCCCGCTAATAGTGTATTCAAATTTATACAGATAAACACGATTTTAAATATAAAAAGTGCTGATTTTTTTCTTGACAATATCCCCTTATTTGACTGCTTGACTAAACCCACAACTAGGATTGGCACTATATATGGAATCCGAATTGAAAGCCAGCAGGATGACTTGGAAAAAACGGAAACGAGATGGTCAAGTAAATTAAATAATCCCAATGTGGACATTGATATGTCCTTAACCCTCTCAATGAAGGTGTTTGTTACATCTAATTTGAAAGCTCAGTTATACAAGACCATATATGATCTCTATTTTACACCATCTAAGCTTTACTCCTGGGGGAAAAGGACAACTTCAGAATGCCCAAGATGTGGGAAAACTGGGGCACATTTACTCCACATGCTTTATGAGTGCGATAAACTTAAAGATTTGAGAAATATGATAGCTGGTTTTTGGAGGGATGTCTTTGGGCACTCAGTAGCTGAATCACCCACCTTGTATATGTTGGGCTATGATAATTCATTGGGACACACTAAGGAAGAGGAAATATGTCTTTTTTTGGGGGTGGCGGTTTATAGAATAATTTTAACAGCTCGCTGGAAGGATATAGACCCCCCACAATTTCCAGGTGTGGTTTTCCAGGTTGTTAGGTATGTATAATCAGGAGAAGGCGATTTTTGCATGTAAAGGTAAAACGGCGAGAGCCCTAGGTAATAAGATCTGGAAACCGATTGAGACTTGGAGTAATCTTAATAGATCTGTATAATTGAATGATGTTTAAATGTGTTTATCTATGCTTAATGCTCTAAATTCTTAGATATTATGTATATAAATTTTCTTATATGTGACCAATACTTAAGTTCAATCTCTAAGTTTAAAACTGTAATGAATTCTGAATGTAATTCTAAAGGTTGCAATAAAAATATAAATAAAAAAGGCAAATAACTTAAAATTTCCATTTAACCCAATGCATTATTGTGTCTGAACTTGTGTTGCCTATTGCAACAACCTGTGACTTTCTACAAAAGCCAATTGCATATTGCAAAAGTATTTATCTAAAGCATGGGTACTCACAAACTTTCTCTCTGGGGCCAAATTTACAGTGTGGTTTGTGGCCGAGGGCCGCACCGGTGGGGGTGGGGTCAGAGGGGGGGGGGGGCGGGGCTAAAGCAAAAAAAAAATTGTGACCATGAGGTTGAACACAGGTCCCTGCAGCAGACGCCTTCGTCCACTGAGCCACCAGACCCAGCATACACAGATCTCTCTCTCTCTCTCTCTCTCTCTCTCTCCCTCTCTCCCTCTCCCTCCCCCTGTCTCTCTCCCTGTCTCTCTCCCTGTCTCTCTCCCTGTCTCTCTCCCTGTCTCTCCCCCTGTCTCTCCCTCCGTCGCCCTCCCTCTGTCGCCCCCCTCCCTCTGTCTCCCTCCCTCTGTCTCCCTCCTTCTGTCTCCCTCCCTCTGTCTCCCTCCCGCTGTCTCCCTCCCTCTGTCTCCCTCCCTCTGTCTCCCTCCCTCTGTCTCCCTCCCTCTCCCTCTGTCTCCCTCTCTCTCCCTCCGTACGTCTCCCTGCCTGTCTCCCCCCTCTCCCTCTGTCTCTCTCCCTCCGTCTCTCTCCGTCTCCCTCCCTCAGTCTCCCTCCATCTCCCTCCGTCTCCCTCCCTCTCCCTCCCTCCCTCTCTGTCTCCCTCCATCTCCCTCCCTCCGTCTCCCTCCCTCCGTCTCCCTCCCTCCATCTCTCTCCCTCCGTCTCTCTCCCTCTGTCTCTCTCCCTCCCTCTGTCTCCCTCCCTCTCCCTCCATCTCCCTCCGTACGTCTCCCTGCCTCCGTCTCCCTCCCTCCCTCCGTCTCCCTCCCTCCCTCCCTCTGTCTCCCTCCATCTCCCTCTGTCTCCCTCCCTCCCTCCCTGTCTCCCTCCGTCTCCCTCCCTCTCCCTCTGTCTCCCTTTGTCTCCCTCCGTCTCCCTCCCTGTCTCCCTCCCTCCGTCTCCCTCCCTCCCTCTCTCTCCCTCCCTCCGTCTCTCTCTCTCTCTGTCTCCCTCCCTCTATCTCTCCCTGTCTCTCTCCCTCCCTCTGTTTCCCTCCCTCTCCCTCTGTCATCTCACCCGTGTGTGTGTCAGCCCTCAGCCTGGGCAGAGACAGCTTCCCAACGCGCACACACAGCCGCCCTGAGACAGCTTTCCAGCACTCACACACAGCCGCACCAAGTACTTCACAGGTCTTTAAAAGACCATTTACATGTTAATAAAGCTTTGTTGTAGTTCACCTCTTAGGCCCCTGCATCTCCACTTTGACAATCACTGGAATCCCCCGGCCCCCACAGGGCAGAGTCTCAGAGTCCGGGCTGCTGCAACCGGCAGTGTTTACACTATTTAATTTTTTTTTTTAAACACATGTAGGATGTCTGCAAGGTCCGCGGGCCGCCGAGGAAGGCTTGCCGGGCCGCGGGCCGTACTATGAGTAACCCTGATCTAAAGCATCTCATTCTGAGAAAGTATATTTTGATACCTATTGTTGGTTCTAAAATAAAACAAACATATTTTTTATTTATAAACCATTAGCCTAGAGTTCAGTTATTGAGTGTGTGAGACCATTTGCTGACTGAGTGTGTGTAACAAATGCTTTACACTGTCCTCTGATACTGCCTTACTGCTCGACCAAGCTACCACTTTAGAGAGTAAGGTTATATCTAACTTTAGCCTCTACCAAACCTCTGGGGACTGTGGACTCTGTACACAATGTACCTATTTGGGAACAGTATACACAGAGCCACTTTCTCACACTATGTTCAGAGGTGGTCGTGGGGGGATGTATTCAGTTATTTCAACAATTTGGCACACCCTCTCGCAGGATCCTTGGATTTTGGAGACGGTGCAGGGGTACAAGCTGGAGATGTATGAGACTCCCTCCTAAACTTTCCATCCCCACCCCATACATTTTTCCCAACAAGATCATACTTTTATCTCAGAAGAAATAAGATCCCTTCTGAAGAAAGGAGTGATAGCGGCCACTCAATGTCACCCTCACGGTTTTCTCAGCAACATGTTCCTGGTCGAGAAAAAAGGGGGCGGGTCCAGGTTGGTCCTGAATCTCAAGGAGTTCAATGGGTGGATCGTCTACCGCCACTTCAAAATGGAGGGCGTTCATCTGCTACACGACCTTCTACAGGAAGGAGATTGGATGGTCCAAGTGAACCTGAAAGACGCATATTTGTCCGTGCCCATCTATGCCCCGCATCTGCGTTTCCTTCAATTTCTCTGGCAAGGCGTTTATTACGAATACACGGTTCTTCCCTTCGGACTTTCTTCCGCACCATGGTGCTTCACGAAACTCCTTCGTCCGGTGGTAGAGTCCTTGCGCGCGGAGTGCGACTGATCGTCTATCTGGACGACATCTTTCTCATGGCACGGTCTCCTCAGTTAGCGACTACACATCTGGAGTGGTCCATTCATCTCCTTCAGAGCCTAGGACTTGTGGTGAATCCCCAAAAGTCAGTCCTGGTCTCTACGCAATCTATGGAGTTTCTGGGTTTTCAGGTAGATTCCCACAGCTGCCAGCTTCTCCTGCCCACGTACAAGATCAGAGCGATCAAGAAAGAATTGAAGTTGATTGTGAACAGGCAGATTGTGTCCTTGAGGTCCATTGCCCGAGTAGTGGGGTTACTGGCCTCTTCAATCCAGGCAATATTCCCAGGCCCCCTCCACACCGCGCACTCCAACAATTCAACATATCCGCAAAGGCCTTGGTTATGCCGAACAGATTCCTCTTTCAGAGGACGCGGGGTTGGAAATGTTGTGGTGGTTAGATCACATGGAGTCGTGGAATGGCAGAGCCATATTCGGTTCGAAACCCGAGGTGGTGATCGAGTCGGACGCCAGCCGTTGGGGCTGGGGTGCCTGCTGCGGTCGGATCTCGACGGGGGGCCGGTGGTCTCCAGAGGAGCTCTCTCTCCATATCAACTGCCTGGAGCTGCTGGCAGGCTTGTTCACCATCCGCAGCCTTTTTCCGTAGAAGACAGACTGTTGCATCCTCTTGCGGATGGACAACGTATCGGTGGTTCGATACGTGAACAAACTGGGAGGTACGAGGTCACGTACCCTAGCGGAGATTGCCAAGGATTTTTGGCACTACTGTCTACAGCACAGACTGTCAGTAGTGGCGGAATATCTCCTGGGACGCAGGAACGAAGTTGCCGACTGACACTCCCGTTACCTACGGGACTACAGCGATTGGCGCTTGCACCCTCGAGTCTTCCGGATGCTGTACCTCCTATGGGGTCCTTGCCAGTTGGATCTATTTGCGTCACGTCTGAACAAACAGCTCCCGGGGTTTTACAGCTGGCGCCCAGATTCAGAGGCTCTGGCCTCGGATGCTTTTCTTCAGACTTCTTCAGTCCTTTGCTACGCCTTCCCGCCTTTTGTCATGATAACCAGGGTTCTGGCCCAGGCCAGGCGTCACCAGACGGAACTGGTGTTAGTCACACCTTTGTGGAGAGCACAGGCGTGGTTCCCGATTGTTTTGGAAATGTCTTGTGCTGTACCAGTCCTCCTCCCTCAGAGATGGAACCTGTTGCTGGACCCTCACAAGACCCCTCATCCGCTAATAGACGCAGGTCAGCTGCCCCTGGTGGCGTGGCGAATTTCCGGGACAGATGACACGTCCCAGGCCTTTCAAAGGACGCTTCTGAATTCATCAAACAGGCATGGTCAGCTAATACCCACAAGCGGTATTCATCAGCATGGAACAAGTGGTGTAGCTGGTATGTTCAACAGAACGCCGATCCCACTACAGCTAATGTCTCCATGGTCATGAATTTCCTAGCTTCTTTGGCTTCATCGGGTTCTGCATATAGGACAGTAAATAATTTTCGGTCAGCAATCTCTGTGGGGCACGCCCAACTTGAGGGCAAACCAGTGGGAGAACATCCCTTGGTTTGTAAACTGCTTAGAGGCATTCGGATGGTCAGACCACCATGTCCGAAATATTAATTCCTGTGGGACGTTTCAGTGGTCCTCCGATTCCTAGAGGCTTGGCCGGCGAACAGATACCTATCGCGCAAGCAACTTTCAGCCAAATTGGCTATGCTATTATGTCTAGTCTCTTGCAAGAGAGTATCCGACATCAGGGCCTTAGACCTGGCTGGTCCTCGTTTCTCCCCAGAAGGGGTCACTTTTACTATTTCTAGACGCACCAAATGTAACTCTACCTCGGTGTCTTACCCAGTTTTTCCGGATAACCCTAACGTATGTGTGGTGCAATGTCTAAAAGCATACGAGGTAAGTACATCTGAATTTCGTTCAGATATGCAAGGTCAACTGTTTATTGCATTGCAAAAGCCTTTCAAGCCAGTGACTCCAGCTACCTTAGCAAGATGGGTATGTTGGCTCATGAATGAAGCAGGCATTGATGTATCTAAGTTTGGCGCCCATTCTGTTCGAGGCGCAATGGTGTCTAAGTCTTTTTCTCTAGGAGTAAGCCTTACTGACATCATGAATACGGCCGATTGGTCAACGGAATCTACTTTTAAATCTTTCTATTACAAACCTATTGTGGATGTTGCATCAGTGGTGGTGGCTCAGCTTTGAACAAGCATTATCGGAGCCTCTGGTCCTGACATAGAATTACAAATTTGCGAACATTCGTGACAAGAATTTTCAATTCTATTAAGGACAACGAAGGCGAGGATTATCCCACCCGGTATTTATGTATTTATCTACGTGATTCATAAATGTGAAAGTAAGATTATTGTCTGTATAGCACTCCAATTGCATTATGTTGGATGTCTTTTTTTCCCCCGTTATGAGATTTTGCTGATTCCACAAAGTTCGGGGATGTCCGTTATTACGTAATTTCCTCTCTATTTCAGATTCCAATGGCAAGTGAAAATGACATGTGTTTGTTTCACGTTTCCGCGGGGAGTGGTCTTCCCTTTCTCCAGGCGTGGCGATCGTACACCAGGACTATCAAGCAGGAGCTGGTCAATCGGATTCGAAGTTTTCCCTGTTGGTCTTCGTGATGTTTGGTTCTTCTAAAAGTTCTCCCCACGGACAGAACTCAATTAAGTGTTATGTTGACAGTGTTGGACTTAACAGTTGCAGTTTTCGCAAAGAAAGAGGATATGTGTGCCTCGGTTGGACATTATATAGGCACAGTCTCTATGGTTATAGAGTACTGGGTGCTCATGGGATTTGTAGTTTATTGTGATTTATTGAAAGTAAGATTATTGTCTGTATAGCACTCCAATTGCATTATGTTGGATGTCTTTTTTTCCCCCGTTATGAGATTTTGCTGATTCCACAAAGTTCGGGGATGTCCGTTATTACGTAATTTCCTCTCTATTTCAGATTCCAATGGCAAGTGAAAATGACACGTGTTTGTTTCACGTTTCCGCGGGGAGTGGTCTTCCCTTTCTCCAGGCGTGGCGATCGTACACCAGGACTATCAAGCAGGAGCTGGTCAATCGGATTCGAAGTTTTCCCTGTTGGTCTTCGTGATGTTTGGTTCTTCTAAAAGTTCTCCTCACGGACAGAACTCAATTAAGTGTTATGTTGACAGTGTTGGACTTAACAGTTGCAGTTTTCGCAAAGAAAGAGGATATGTGTGCCTCGGTTGGACATTATATAGGCACAGTCTCTATGGTTATAGAGTACTGGGTGCTCATGGGATTTGTAGTTTATTGTGATTTATTGAATAAAAAAAATCGTTTTTTATTGGCTGCTGTAATAAAGCAAAGAAATGAGAAGCAGAATCCTCGCCTCCGTTGTCCTTCATAGAATTGAAAATTCTTGTCACGAATGTTCGCAAATTGTTAATTGATTTGCCCAGCATCACAGGACGTGGACACGACTCCGAGGATCGATCCTTGGTTTCCCAGCTCTAAAGTCGGCAGTATAACAGTCAGACCACCTCCTCTACCATCGCCTCTTCCCTATCTTTTGTCAAGCTTCTACGATTATGCTGTGAATTTCACGTTTTTTAGTCCGTCGGCGTAGCGTCGCAGCCACGGATAACTCAGTTCTACGGTCGGTATTGAAAGTTAGCTGTTTTGTGTTTTATTTAAGCTTGAAGCAAGCTTCCTTCTTTCCATTAATGGATCTAGTATCGATATGTAACCAGCTGACCGTCAGATGGGACTGGGAGGCGAGCTGACGCATGCACGCAGTTCCGTGACTACGACACCGGCAGGAAAGAGGCGAGGCTTAGTTTCCCGGCGTATGACGCTGTGCGTGGGGTACGTGGCAGTGACGTCAGCAGTGGCCGGAGCGAAGAGTCAGCTGTGGAAGCAGAGCGGAGAAGAGTCTTGGTGAGAGGGGGCGGGAGAAAGGGGACAGGGGGAAATTGAGGCAGGGGTACTCATCGCGAGGGAGTTGAAGGGAGGAGTAACCTAGATCAGGGAGGGAAATCTCAGGTATTGTGAGAGGGGAATCCCATAATCTCTTCATCTCTGCCTATATCATTCTACCTGTGTTGATCCCAGGATTTGTTCTGGGTGGTACGTCGATCCATTCTAGCGAGACCTTCTTTGCTCCCTGATACCGTATGTTCGTTTGCCCCACTTCTTCGGGACGTCACATTCACATGGATGTCACTTGTTTCTTAAGAGCCCCGGTTGGACCTCCCCGCCTATAGTAGCACCCATCGCTTGGGGTCTCGTCGCCTCCCCCAGCCCTAACTACCCATCTTGATATACCAGCTGTTGTGTCATCAAGCTCCAACACCCATGGATGACCCTAGATCTTACTTGGTACGTATATCCTCAACGCCACAGGGGTAACCCTTCCGAATTGTGCTCGTTTGGTGTTTAAGCACCAGCCCAGGGTTCCTCATACCTTCGAGGTCCCCTTCCTATGTCCAATCAAATTCCCATGTGGGTTATTCTCTGTTGAAAATTGTACGTACTCGTATATTTAACGTTGTGTACCATTATCACAGTGGACATGGACACTGTTGTATGCACAGTCTTTTCATGTATGGCCTCTCGCGCAGATTAGGTTTACTCCTCTATTCTTGAAATGGTACTACAGTCTGTTACTCTTTCCTCCATCCTATATAATAATATGGGCGACTAAGGGAACGCCCCCAAAGACGTAAATTTTGTGGTGAAGAGTTTTGAATTGCCCAACATTAGAAGTTGACCATGTCGTAGTTGTGACCACCGCAGATGTCGGTAGCAAGCTGTTTGCTTCCGGGGGCATCTCGCTAAAATGATGTTCGTTTATTGATATGCTTCTCTGTCGATAGCGTTGTCTGGTGGTAAGTGGTTTGTATCTGGACAGGGAACTAGTGTGGTATCTTAGAGCAGGGGTTGTGTGAATGCCTTGATTTGTTTGTTGCTCCTGGCTAGAGTGTTTCCGGTCTGTGGTTTCTTTGGTAGCCGCCCGGTAGCCTGTGGCATCAATCAAGTTTCACTTTTACTTTTGCATAGTCCATTATGACCTGGTGGGTTTGCTTATGTAGTTTTGTGTAGCGGTGACATGGTTTCACAATATTATGTGGTGCTATGGTTACTGTTGTGTCTGTTGTCCCTAGGTGTTTGTTCACGATGGCAATTTAATGTTAGAAAATCAGAGTGGGCTTACATTGTAGGCTCTGTGTGTTTTTTTTATTTTTTATTTTGTTTTTTTAATTGAAGTTTTGTGTTTGAGTAGGCCATGGGCTCTTTCAGCCTTTTACAACTGGCGAAGAAGAATGAAAGTGACACTAAAATATTTACATCATACAGGTAACAAATTGTCATCGTACATCTCAATAGAACTCTAATTAGGCACTATGTAGCCATGCTGTGATTCATAGATGAAAAAATAAAGGTAGAAGCCAAGTGCCTCAATATAGCCAAAAGGAAATGAAATCTGAGATGGAGACAAATTCCCATCCATTATTGCCTCAAGTTTAGCAGTCTTCTCAACCTATGGGTTGTGTCCCGAAAAGTCAAGGCGGAACATGCGTCAGTGCAGACATAAAAGGCATATGTTAGAAGCTTTAAATCAGCCTTAGAGTCTTTTCATGGTTTCTTCATGAGCAAGTAGTTGGAAAGTCTGCTGCCATAGGTTGTTGTTGCTGATGGTGTGTGGAGGCAGGTTTGGAGGATTTTCATCAGACAGATGTGTTGAAGGTTGGACTTTATTGGTGGTGGGCACTGTTCTCCTCCAAGTTAATGCTTCATACAGAGGAACCAATGATTTTATGTTGTTGTTAAAAAGCCTGGTCTTGGTTTGCAGCATTAGGGCCTTTGAGCTCCAGATCTTCTTTAGCTGAATGAAGGCAGCCCTTGCTTTGCCGATTCTTGCCTTGACATCAGCCTCTGTGCTGCCCTGCTTGTCTATGAGACTGCCCTATAGGTGAGGTCTCAACCTCTTCCAGTGCATCATCTGCTAGAGTGACTGCAGTTGTGCAGGCAGTGTAAGTCTTTAGGATCATGGTTTTTCTCCTGTGGGTGTTGAGGCCAAGTTATGCTGATGTGGCTGCCACATTGTTGGTCTTCTTTTACATCTGTAGGTGAGCATGGGAGAGTAGGGACGGGTCGTCTGCAAAGTCCAGATCATTAAGCTGCGTCCAAAGGATCCCATTTCTTCTCATTGCTGTGGACATCTGCATGATCCAGTCTATGACTAGCAGGAAGAGAAAAGGCGAGAGAGAAAAAGTACCCTGGCGGACTTCTATTTTTACTTTGAAGGCTTCAGTGAGCTGTCCTCCATGTACTATCTTGCAAGCCATTCCCTTGTAAGAGTCACTGATGATTTTTACAAGTTTATTTGACCCATCATAGTGGCGGAGGAGTTTCCAAAGGGTTTCGCTGTCGATTACTTTCTCATAGTCGAAGTTGACTTGGAGTGGGGAGTTCCATTTAATTGACAAGCCAAACTCTAAATAGCTTTACGGAATCCAGCCCATAGCACTACAAGAACTTGAGACCTAGTTGTGAAACTGCAAACAGTTATTGCTCTAGTACCTGATATGATGTTCTCTCAAAGTGTCTATAATTATAGATCATGAAATGTTTAGGGAGACTTGTGCCTCACTCCACGTTTTTCGAACAGTTATATCAAGTTTTTTTTATTGGCCACAACAGGTGGCAAAGGTAGAGCTGTTTGGGGAATTTCAATGTTTTTGAACAACAAATTAATTTGTAATTATTTTCAATTTAATATCCCTACACGCAGTATTCTTATTGTGATAAATTAATTGCTTTTGCAGTTGTTTACAAAGTACCATGTTTGTATCAACACCATCTTTAATTCAAATGTGGATGTCAGCAAGTCATCAGTTTTTATTGGGGACCTATGTGAAGGAGCTGTAAAAGGCTGTACAAGTCACAGTTAATTTTTGAATGCTCCTGGACGTAGGTGTGCCTTGGAGAAAGCCATATGTTACCCAGTGGCTGCCTGGATAGAGACTTCTGTTGTCATCCTTCTTTGACTATGCTTGTGTGGTCTTTCACGTTAATTGCTTTAGATGTGTTGTGCATGGTGAATGGGAGTGTCACTCTGTTTTTGATAAAATGCGGCAGTAGGAACGAAATTGGTCCCATGATGCACACTCAAACCGAGGTCTTCAGCCCTTACTTAGCTGAGCCCGCCCCCTAAGAAAAAAGTTTCTAAGTTTGGGCCCCCCTCGTAACTTTATGGCTAAGATTGGGGAAGTGGAAACTGCATGGATGATCACATGGGGCTGGGAATATGAGATCATTTCAGTATTGCTTTTCTGTAGCTCATGATCCCCACTAAATGTGAGAAATTAAATGCATCTAACAAAAACGGAATTCACCATAAACACTAATACCCATCCCTGGGTGCTGTGAGCCCTTTGCTCTCCTGGTCCCCAATGCACCTGCTGCACGAATGATGGATGTGACCTTGAGAAGCAGGTTCTTACCTCTTTCATCCCCTTCCCCACCATGCCAGACCTTCACTTCAGTCTTGAAACTTGCTATCTGCACCTGTTCTCCCTCCCCCCCCCCCCCCCTAAAAAAAAAATTAGCTCCCGTATGTTGCTCTCTTTTAGCGGTAAGGGTGCTTTCTGCGCTAATGCTAGAAAGGAAAATAAGCCACTATACCCCCTTTTTAGGTCTTGCCTGACCCAGCTCATGCGATGGTCTGGTGAGACTTATTGAGAGGGCTCCAAAAAGTGCTTCCAGGCCAGCCTGGAGCTACAGTGCATGTGCGCGCGCGCGCGCCGCGCTTTACCGCAATTACTTTCACTTTCGCAGCCGCTTTGATGTTTGATCACGATCTCTATCGGGATCACTTTTGCAGACACACGGCCGCTTGGCATAGCCAATAGGTCTCGCTTTTGGGACCTTATAAGTATTTAGTTATGCAACTGTTGCATAGCTAAACACTTATAAGGTCCCAAAGGCGAGACCTATTGGCTATGCCAATGCTTGTTAAAGTAATGATTGTGATGCAGTGGTCCCCTCAGACCCATGTCCCCAGTCCCACTCCGCCTGCTTGATTAATGATAGCTCCTTCTTTGCAAAGCAGGCTGTCTTTCTGCCCTTCGTTAACAACAAGAGCTCCTATCTCACACCACCCCGTCCTCCCATCTCTCTCCCTCCCACCTCACTAATGCCCAAATCAAGATGTCTCCTCTACTGCAATTTTTCCCTCCTTTGGGTCATTGCTCTGAGGCCCAAAGCAGCACTGGCACAACAACTATGCACTATTTATTCTCTTAATGCAAGAATGGATAGTAAAACAGCTGAAAGTCTGCAGCTGCAAACCATTGATACCTGCAGTTCTGCGAAGCAGACTTATCTACTCTACCCATTTCCAGAGTCCATCACTCCAGGCCAGATGCCCAAAGTCTTAAAAAAAACACCATACATCTAGCCTGTCTAGACCCTGTTCCGTGCCCAGAAAGTGTGACTTGGGCTCTCATTCTAGCACGGAAAATGGGCCCCATATCCCTTTTCATAATAGGGCAGGGTGGAGGGGCTCCTGTGCTGTGAAGCAGAAAGAGGGATAGAGCGCTAAAGAAGAAACACGCGTTCTCAAAAGTATGCATGAAACCTGAAAGAAATGTAGATGTGTGCAATTGGTTAATCACCATATATAAAGGATGCTTTGGCGCCAGTATAGGCGTTAATTCATGGGGTCGGTTGAAGTTTCATGGTGACAAATATTTATTCTTTTTGAGTTGTACTATTAAGTTAGTACCAGCAGAGAGTTTGCTCTAGATACAGCCTGATCACTTATTACAAAAGTGTGTATTTTTAAAGCACTTGTTTTAAGCACCACATTTTGCGACAGCCTATTTTATACTAATACAATATTAAAAGAATTACATTAACAGTTCTTTCTGTCACAGGCTCGGAACTGTTAGCACTATAAATAAACAAGTCGCTATACCTCACAGCACCAATCAGGATTTAAGTCTGTGATTCTCAGGTCACACTTGGACATCTGCAGTGGTTATATTAACCAACTGAGGTTTTATAACAGGAGAACATTTCCCATATGATAGTTTAACTTGAAGTTATTTTTCATTTTGTGTGTTGGCTTGTTATTTTCGAAGCAGTTACCTGAAGGTGTAAACTATAACAAAATGCAGAATATTTTGATCTTTTGGCCACGTCTTCACACTGCCCCAGCCCCCCATGGTATTACAGTCCTCACTATTTATTTGTATTCAGCCGCTGCATGTAAATGAAGACATCCTGGAAACTCACCAGTCAGTCTTCCAGGCTATCTTCATTTAGATGTAATTGCAGAGACATTTCTCTCCCACCACCCCCTCTCAATACATCCATTTACCCCTCAAGGGGCGCACCCAACAGTTTGTAGGTCTCTGACTTCTTGTGATTTATTTGTGTTCTCATGTGGTTTGGGATGTCGGGTAGTTGCTTTCGTGCGGGTATTCTACGGAACCGTTGTTGAACAAGGAAATTGGGTCCATCATTGAAGAGGACAAAATTGCTTTATTGATGTAAGTCATTCAAATGTTGACAAAGGTAATGCATGGCTACACACAGAGAGACACATAATAGTTGCATAGAAGAGGGTTAATTTACTTTCTTTCTCTGCTACTTCTGATAATTGCCAAGGAATGAACCACTGTGTTTTTCAGCAAGTCTTTATTCTTCTCTCGGTTTCTATTTATGCCAGGTTAAATTACAGCAGACCAAAGCCTCTCTTACTTTCTCTTTTTGTCCATGGCAGTTTTTAGGTCTCGCCTGACCCAGCGCATGCGCTGGTCTGGCGAGACTTATTGAGAGGGCTCCAAAAGTGCTACCAGGCCAGCCTAGAGTTACAGTGCATGTGTGCGTGCGCCACGCTTTACCGCAATTACTTTCGCTTTCGATGTTTGATCGCGATCACATTCACTTTC